>NC_000086.7:148012028-148357028 GCF_000001635.26 Mus musculus | reverse complement strand
CCCACCCGGGTATCCATCTCATAATCAGCCACCAGACCCAGACACTATTACATATGCCAGCAAGATTTTGCTGAAGGGTCCCTGATATAGCTGTCTCCTATGAGGCTATGCAATTGCCTGGCAAATATACAGAAGTGGATGCTCACAGTCATCTATAGGATGGAACACAGGGTCCCCAAAGGAGGAGATAGAGAAGGTACACATTGAACTGAAGGGGTCTGCAAACATATAGGTGTAAGAACAGTATGAACTTAACAGTACCCCAGAGCTCGTGTCTCTAGCTGCATATGTAGCAGATGGCCTAGTAGGCCATCATTGGGAAGAGAGGCCCCTAGGTCTTGGAAACTTTATATACCCCAGTACAGGGGAACACCAGGGTCAAGATGTGGGAGTTGGTGGGTAGGGAAGCAGGGTGGGGGAGGGTGTAGGGAACTGTCTGGATAGCATTTGAAATGTAAATAAAGAAAATATTTAATAAAATAAACAAAACAGAAAGAAAGAAAGAAAGAAAGAAAGAAAGAAAGAAAGAAAGAAGGAAGGAAGGAAGGAAGGAAGGAAGGAAGGAAGGAAGGAAGAAAGAAAGAAAGAAAGAAAGAAAGAAAGAAAGAAAGAAAGAAAGAAAGAAAGAAAGAAAGAAGGAAAGAAAGGCAATAACCCTATGTTACTCCCTTTTTCAAGAGCTGAACAAATAAAAGGGAACACAATGACAGAAAAAAAAAATTAGAAAATACATACAAATCTTTCACAATTCATAATATTTTTTAAAGGGAGAATACACATTTGCTCTCAAAGTAATTGGCCATATAAATGATATTAGGGCAGGGCAGGGCAAGCCAGAGCCAAGCACATCTACATTCCGTGGATCTTGGAGGCTGAGGCAGGATAACCAAAAACTTGAGGACTGCCTCAATGATCGCTACATTTTTCAGTCCAATAATATAAATAATTTTAAGCCATTGTTAATTTTGTTAAGGAAACAGTGCGAAAGTATAGACTTGAATTGTTCTCATGTCACTACACTGTATCTAATTATCCTCAGAGAAGCCACTCAATGTGAGGACAAGACTTCCTTTGTTATTCTTAAAAGTACTGGATCCTTATTTATATTCATGTCACTGTGCTTAAAAAAAAAAAGAAAAAGAAAAAGAAAAAAAAAAACAGAAAAAGCTGCACTTGGTGCTGCATGCCCTTAATCCCAGCACTTGGGAGGCAGAGGCAGGTGGATTTCTGAGTTCAAGACCAGCCTGGTCTATAGAGTGAGTTTCAGGACAGCCACAGCCATTCAGAGAAACTCTGTCTCGAAACAAACAAACAAACAAACAAACAAAAACAAACAAACAAACAACCGGATAAAAGCAACTTATGGAAGAAAGAAAGGGGTATTGTAGTTCACTTTTAAGGTTACAGAGTGTCAGGGTTATGAAATCAGAGCAATGGGAACTTGGGACAGGCATGAAAGCTTGTATTCATGCACTTTATCCTTTTCACACAGTAAAATCACAGCCCAGGGAATGATGTCACCCATACTGAGTGGCTCTTCCTACCTTAATGGACATACACAAGACCATCCTCGAGAAGCATATATGCTCTCCTAATTTACTCTAGAGCTCATCAATAACTGAAATGAACCATCATACACACCTTCAAAAGAAATAAAATTACAGTGTCACTATTTGGAATGTATAGCTGGGAGCTGAGGTCCAAAACTTATTTTGATGATTCATCCATGGCAAGATTATTATTACTTACTCCAAATATTCATAGTCAGGAAAAAAATGGCATTTGTATTTAAATGTTATTTGAGCTGGAGAGAGAGCACAATAGTAAAGAATTACCTGCCATGCTTAAGGCCCTGGTTCTTTATAAATTTTATTTATTTTTTTTTTAATTTTTTAATTATATATTTTCTTCATTTACATTTCAAATGCTATTAGCTCATTGGTAGAGTGCTTTTCTAGCAAGAGCAAGGTCCTGGGTTCAGTCCTCAGCTCTGGGGAAAAAAAGACAAAATAACAAAAAGATCCCCCAAAAAAGGTAAATTACATTTTCTTTAGTGTTTATGTTGTGTGCACATATGTGTGTGTGTGTGTGTGTGTGTGTGTGTGTCTGTGTGTGTGTGTGTGTGTGTACATGAAGGATGTTAGAGGAAAATTTGTAGGAAAGAGTTCTAAGATTTGGGCAGGCTTGGTGTCAGCAGTGTTATCTCACTGACCCTAAGGCCTGCCTGGGCTCCAGTCATAGAACTGAAACAAACAAACAAACAAACAAACAAACAAACAAACAAACACAAAAAAGAAATAACAATGTTCACAACTCTTTATTGAATTTCATGTGTTTGCAAATCCAACAATAAAAAAGTTACATGTAGAATTCTGACAAAAGTAAGAAAAAATTAAGTTGCCTTTCATGTTACAGTAAAATGGAAAAGAAAAAAAAAGCTTACTAGTGTAATACTCATACAGTTGAAGTCATTCACATGGATTGCTTTTGTGCATAAAACCTTCTTATCACTTGTATGGGTTCCAGAGCTTAAGGATTATGGTAAATTACACAGTTTCTCTAACATTGAAAAAAAAAATCCCATGTATTCTGAAAATAGCTGATTTCTTAAAACAACCCCATTGAAACCAGCATTCATCTTGCTCATCTCCTTGTTCTTTTATGCAAACAGTACTAAACACTTTTTCTTCAAATAGCTTAGTATGAACAGAATCCTGACATTTAATCCTAAGAAAGTACATTAACAAGAACAGTCCAAACTCGAACATTATATGAATGTACGTATGCTCTCAAGTGTGGTTCAGTGCAATTAGCTAGCTGCCAACGCCCGAAGGAAAAGGCAGTTTAGTCTTCAGGTCTTCTCATTCTATTATTGCTCATCCTGGCTTCTCGAAGATTCCTTAGTATAGTGTATCTAGCATGGAGCGACAGGTTAGTCTGTGAAAGAGAGAAAAATTCTTTAAGTTGGGGAGCTTAACAATTTAGCAAAAACTCCTGAAATTTGATTATTAAATATAGACTAGAGAGCACAGTGTAGCCCACAATGAAATCCAGTACTTGGAGTTGGAGGCAGGAGGGCCAGGTATTCAGTCATCCTTGCTACAATACTGAATTAGATAGAGGTCAGCCTGGGCTACCTGTGACTCAAAATTCTAAAAAAGAAAAGAAAAGAAAAAAGAACAATGAACAAAGGAAGCAATTGAGCAGGCAAGGAGGCAGGCAGGCCTGTTGTTATTCACCTATAAATGCAGGTAATGGAAGTTTGAAATCTGATTGGGCTAAAAAGGGTGTTCAAGGTACCAGAAAAAGACAAAAGGAGCATACTGAGATGGTTTGAGAAGATTCTGAGCGGGGCTGATGCCTGTTTAAGTTTGGAGAATGTACACCAGCTCTCCTTGAGACTCCAGAATCACCGGTGGTTTGCCTGGTCCTTGGTCTACCCCTGAGGTCACTATGTACTTCACCCACAATAAACAGCAAAATCCTAGACCTTTAATGGAAGAACATATTACTACAAAGACCAAGCAGTGGTATCTTTCACTGTAGAACAAATGGCAGGCTTAATTCTACATGCTCAAATTAAAATGACTGCCCTATATTCAGGATTTACAATCTATTATGTGAGAGCAATCCTAGATACCAATGTCTTCCTATTGGTCTTACTGTACAGCTGAGGAGAGTACCTCTAAGGCTGCCTTTAGTCATACTTCATTCCAGCTTCATCTTATATACATGACCACAAAGCCAAGGTTTTTCCTCATCATTCAGACATTCCCTTTTCATCTTAAAACCCAAGTTAGAAAGGGTTAGCATTGTTGTGAGATTGAGGTAGTTTGTATGTTTTCTGTTTTCCACTTATGAAACACACACACACACACACACACACACACACACACGTACACACACTTTATTTTTTTCTGTTTTAATAAGAAAGAGCATTTATATAAGAGTTTAAGATGTCCTTGGTCTCATGATTCTCTGCACTAGTCTGCCTTACTTATGTGTTACGTACGTCTTCCCCTAATATAATCAGAATCCTGATGGATTAGTATACTTTTCTTATGTCAGCTCATTGCTCAATGAAGAATGTTAGAAAGTTCTTTTAATTTCAATCCCTTTTAAAAGTCTTTTGCCATGTATTAATTTGCTTCTTTGCTCTAGTACATAGTCTACTAAACATGCTTGCTTTCTTTTGTGAGAATCACTCTAAGCCTGTATGCGGCTGAGCATTTAAGTATAAAGGATTATGGGCTAAATTTGTGTTTCAACAGAGGTTTGTTTGAAAATCAGTCTGGAGAGGGGGCTCAGCAGGTAGTTACCTGAGGTTATTTCCAGGCGCTTACATTAGGTAGCTCACATGTGGCTGCAGCTGCAGTTCCAGGGATCAGGAAGACATGTGGACATGCACATGCACACATCCATGCTCACAGTGTGAGAGGGAGGATGATAGTGTAGACAGATGGATAGACAGGTAGCTGGATATATAGACAGACATACTGACTGACTGAGAAAGAAACAGAAACAGACTCAGAGACAGATGCACAAAGACAGAGAGGCAGACAAAGATAATTATAAACACACGTAAAAGAGGTTGGCTTATTTTCCTAACATTTTTGTCCCTCACAAAGGCAGAGAATGGGAAAAGATTCCATGTGTATTAAGGGGGTCTCATGTTTCCTATATGTAAAAGATAACATTATTGATTTCAAGTTGACCTAAAATGAACATGGCTTCTTTAATATCTAATGAGCAAGCAATTCTGCCATTTCATCATAAGTACCCGGTCAGTCTGCACTACAACATCGAAGTTTAGTCTCACTCTTTTTGGGTGACATGTTAGAGTCTTAATTGTGGTGTATGTACCATCAACAAATTCAGCATCAACTTCAGGTCTCCAGCAACTGTCAATTAAGGCACAATAATTAGTAAGTCGCTATAGTGGCCTCCTATCAGATAAGCAACTTTGGGGCCTTCAACTTTGTGTCTGAAGGTCTCAGACACAAAGAGGTCTAAAAGGAGAAGGTGCAGTCAATTAATATCTATGCTCCCTGTAGAACCCATATTCTGAGTCATGGAGTATGTCTGCAGGCTTTTCCCTGCTGTTGAGAAAACTCAGGCCTCTAATGCATTGTGTGCTTTACCACTGAATTATACTCCTATCGCTAGGTATTGTAATCAATTTACTTTACATCTTTAGGTGAGTTTTCACCTGTTAGACAGGAATCCAGTTCTACTCCTTTTTAAGTGTAGTATATTTTGGAACAAAAGTAATCTAAACTTCCATAGGATGAAAATGGATTTGTGAGTGTCTTGGACTAGGATGCAGAGAACATGGGGCAAGAAAGGTCTGCATGAAGAGTGTCTCAGTAGGAGCATGGCAATTTGGAGGCAAACAGTGAAAATGTTCAAAAATTACATCAGGATGAAGACTGCACACCTCATAATCTACTAAAAGCCACAGAATTGTGTAGTCTAACTACATAATATAAAAATTGTAGCTTAGTAAAATTCATCAAAGCTGTGCCTTATAATTTTACTTCTTGGTAGGTAGAGGCAGTGTCTTAGTCAGAGTTTCTATTCCTGCATAAACATCATGAACAAGAAGCAAGCTGGGGTGAAAAAGGTTTATTTGGCTTACACTTCCATACTGCTGTTCATCACCAAGGAAGTCAGGACTGGATCTCAAGCAGGTCAGGAAGCAGAATCTGATGCAGAGGCCATGGAGAAATATTCTTTACTGGCTTGCCTCCTCTGGCTTGCTCAGGCTGCTCTCTTATAGAACCCAAGACTACCAGCCCATAAATTGTCCCACCCAAAATGGGCCTTTCCCCCTTGATCACTAATTGAGAAAATGCCTTACAGTTGGATCTCATGGAGGCATTTCCTCAACTGAAGCTCCTTTCTCTGTGATAACTCCAGCTGTGTCAACTTAACACAACACTAGCCAGTACAGTCAGATTGATCAGGAGCTCATGAATATCCTTGGAAACAGTGTTTGAGGACAGCCTTGTCTATGAAACCCTCTCAAAAAAAAGAACAAAAATAACAACAACAACAACAACAACAAAACACCAACCAACCAACCAACCAACCAACCAAACAAACAAACAAACAAACCAAACAACAAAGCAGTTGCTTGCTGTTATGTACAACTATACCTAACTACTTTTCTGAGTCCTAACTTCAAAACTGTTAACGTTTCCTTTCCTCATTTATATTACTTTTTAAATAGTGCTTAAACTCCTAAGCCTGTTCAGACAGTCTGGCCACTCTTATTCTTTCTCCGCATACTTCCCCACACAGCTGATGAGTATGTAGGCTTTCTTGGACCCTATGTTAAAAGTCAGGAGGACTTCCTTTCTTTTGCTTCTCCATCTCCCTCCTCCTGGCAGCTGCTGATTTTTGCAACTCATCTGCCCTGTCTCTATGTCATTTTTCTAACTCATAAAATGATTCTCAAAGTTAAGCAAAAAGGAAGAAAATTACAAAAATGTTAGCTGGAGTGTTGAGAGTGCAGAGAAGTGGTAGAGCACTTGCTAGCTTGAGTGAAACCGGAGTCCCATTCTTAGCATCATAAATACTCCAATGAACATGGGACCAAAAATTGAAAGTAGGATCACATATCTAGAATCCCCTAAACCTGGAGATTGATGCAGAAGGATTTGCATTTAATGGCAGTCTGATTAGATAGAAGGTTGAAGCCATCCTATAATATCACGACCTTGAGGTCTCTCACCCAATAAAAAGACAATGGAAAAAAATGTGGTAGCACATACCAAGAATCCCTCAAACCAAGATTTGGGGCAGGAGGATCTTGACTTTAAAGGTAGCCTGGTTATACAGGAATTAGTACAAAAGCCAGTCCGGCTTCCTTTGATATTTGTTGCAAAAGGCCTCAGGTATGGCTGCTAGTGGGTCTGGTTTATGCTTTGTTGTAATAGGGCTTCATGTCAGTAATCAGTATAGAAAAAAATTGAGACATTGTCTCATGTATCCAAGGCTGGAATTAATATCACTATATACATGAAGATGGCTTTGAACTTTGGATACTATTGCCTCTACCTCCTGAGTCTTGTGGTTGCAGACATAGACCAGTAAACCTGCTATTATGCATTTCTGGGTAACGAACCAAGGGAAACATACATGTTAGACATTAAAAAACTGGACTATTTCCCAGTCTAAGAAGGAAGATTTTACTGGGGAGGTAAATTAATCCCGGGGAAAAGTTTTATCATATACAGTCTCACTTTGCCATGAAACAACAAATGTCCAAAGGCTGTGTTGCCTTTGGGATAGTTATTTTAGTTGTTATAGTCAGTAGTTCTGCATGACCAAGTTACTTTCTGTATTGTTATAAATACTGTTACTTTTAGGCCTTGAGTGGACTAAACAGTGTTTGAGGAGAGGATGAAAGTTCGATGTTAGTTCAATGTTAGTAATATTTATAAATTAGATCAATATTACATTCCTTCCTCCCCTTCCTTTACCTCTCCCTCCATCCTTGCCTCCCTCCCTTCCTTTTGCAGTGCTAGTCATGGAACTCAGCACTAAAAGATTCTACACAGGCACTCTACTGACTACTTTCATATTAGTTTCCTTATAAAAAATTTCCCTCCCTCCCTCCCTCCCTCCCTCCCTCCCTCCCTCCCTCCCTCCTTCCTTCCTTCCTTCCTTCCTCAATATACCACCAAGCTGTAGTGGTAGTACATGCCTTTAACCCAAGCACATGGGAGGTAGAGACAGGCATATCTTTGAATTCATAGCCAGGCTGGCCTACAGAGTGAATTCTAGGACAGTCAAGCCTACATAGAGAAACCCTGCCTCAAAACTAAATAAAAGAAAACAAAACAACAAACCAAAGAAAAAACCCACCGAACCCTTCCCCCAAATCAAAAGCCAAAGGAAAACAATACAACAATATATTCCTGGGTTAGCCTAATGCAATCTATAGGACAAAGATAGAAGTGGAAGCCAGGAAGGACAGTAAGAAGGTTGCAATTTCAGAAGAAATATGTCTTAGTTTTGTTGAAGACAGAACTGGTCTCTTACAGGAGGGAGAGAGAGGTAGTTCAGGTTTTGGTTTTAAAAGAATGGACTCTGACAAGCAGCAAGATTCTGCCAAGAGCTAGAATGATCTAGGAAGTAGATACTTCCCCATAACCTTCTAGCAAGAGGGAACTCAGGGCAAAACTACAATTTCAGGCATGTGTGTCTCTAGCAGACAGCAGCCAACAAACCTGGACATGCAACCTACCAAGCTGGGAGATGATGGATGGGTCCTGTACTAAAGTGTTAAGTGAGGTAATGGTAGATGCCAGGCAGGCATGTTTTGCGGCATACTCCTCATGTGTGGGGGTGGTGAGAGGGCTACTAATGTTTTATCTCGTTAAATAACTCGAGCTTTCAAATCTGGTTGTTGAGCTACTGGTTGAGCTTAAGCCTTTAGAGAAATTTTTAGTCTGTGACTCATTTACTTCAGTTGACCCTGGGAACATTTTTTTTTATATTGTACTAAATTCTCCACCTAGCGACATTTTGACAGCATTTTCATTTTGTGTTTTAACATATGATACATCATGATCTTTGATTGAGCATGTTTTCTAATATGCTAGGCTCTTAAAACCGCAGGTCTGAGAATGTTTTTTCTGGAGACCAAGAACATCAGAAGAGATTTATATTTCCTGGTTTCTTAGTATCTCTTAGTCCTGCCTAGAAGCTCTGCAGGAAGAAGTGACTTGAGACTGTGAGGATGTGCCAGACACCTCATATTGGGTGCCCTACTGGACTTACAGTTGTATTTCCCTACTTATGCCTCACACCATCTTTTGTCCTAAGTTCTTAAACTAGTCACCAGACTACCATTTCAATGGTCCTGTGTCGCTGGATGCACACCCTTCCTCTATAGGAACCATGCATTCTTCTAAGCTGGCCACAATAAAATGCTTCATTCTAACCCTCCCCTGCCACCCCAAGGCCCAGGAATTTCATTTTTCAAATCTGCAAGACAAGATCTAGAAATCACCTGTCTTTGGAGGATACTGAGTTTTCTTACCTGTCTAAAGCTGAGTTCACCAAGAACTGAGAAAGGCTGCACTCCCAAAGACACGACAAACATTTCCTCTATAACTTACCTGTCTGAAAAATCAACCCCTTTCCACTCTTGCTCCCTGGTTGTGATTATCCTTTTCCTACTCACCAAGACTAAATCCACTGTCTACAGCTATAGAAACTGTTTAAGCAACAAAATATACTGAGCATTCTAGTACTGTAAGAATCATACCTTCTCTGTAATTGTAGGTGTGGAAAGGCAATATGGACAGTAAAATACCCATATATATTTGTAGAAACACAAACTGTGTTTGAATATATCTTCAAGCTTTTATTGATTGTATGATTTGGGTGAAGTTAAAAGCCAAAACAACACAAAAGAAAACACCCCCTTCCTCGGCTGGAGTAGAGTTCATGCACAGTTCCGTGATATATCTTTTCACTCAGTGTGTGCACGTGATGCTACAATTCGTTCCCAGTAGTGCCAGAAACAAGCAACAACCAGCACTAGTTCCTCAGTTTCAATGTATCCTTCTGTAATATGGAAATGGTAGTATCTACCCACAAAGGCCATGTGCTGATTTAATATTCAAGGCCCTTTTTAAATATTTTTTCCTCTAAGCACTATACAAAGTCTGTGTAAAGTTACCTGTCAAAACTTTCATCACTCTCTTCAGCACTGCTGTAGCCGTCTTCTAGCTAAATAGAAAACATTGAGATAAACGATTGAAAATACATCCTTACTCAGTACGAGGTGATTTTTAAAAAATTCTCAATAGCAAGTCTTAGCATTTAAACAATATTCCCTTCTTTCCTTGGTTCTTAATATTCTTAACTATGGGCTTGGCCATTTTGTAAAGCTTCTGTATCTTGGTTAACCACAACAATACCCAAATTTCACCCCTATAACTAAAGTAAGTTGCTTTTCTATATTCCTGTCTCTCTTATTATTTCTACTCCCCAGTAATGGCTAGTCAAGTCATAATGATCCTCTGGCATTCTGTAACTTAACATTGACTGGCTAGTCTTGCAATGGCCAAGATCCCATCAAAAGGGAAAATTTTCTGTCCCCTTCTCCCTTTCCCACCCTCTAACTACTCTTGTGTCTAAGAGGGCTTCTGGCTCTCTAATGTCTTGAACTAGAAATCTCCTCACAACACATCCTTTCCCAAACAAAGCCTGTGCTATTATAGAGTCCCTTGCTCCTGTATTTCACTTTTATTCTTACTGATCTTACAAGTGTAACATTCAATTTCTGATATTGTACACACATGCAAGAACATCCAAGGCAGTGTGCCCTTAGAGATAAATCAGTCTAAGACTGCTTAACATGTCAGAAAACTGTAGCCCAGAAGGTGACATCCCCAAGTCACAATCATGAATACAAATAAATACTAAAATTTTGAAGAAGGAAAGAAGATCCAAAAGAAGAGCCTAGTTGAAAGAAAATAATACATGGAACCTCATAGAATTTCGAGGTAGAAAATAGAAAGTATTGTACTTACCGCTACATTCAGTTCAACTGTCTCATTTCTTCGATGTTCCTGTACCCATAAATAGTCAGTCCTTTCTCTTATTGCAGACGATCTGGTATATGTCATAAAGGGTGAAAAATTAGAAAAAAAATTAAAAACGCCTATTACTAACAGATTTCACATATGCAAATGATTTATTTAATTTCATGTATACATCATATCTGTGCTGATGGATATTCCTCTAGATACATGCAGAGTCAAGAAGAGGGCAGCATGTTTCCTCCATTATCACTTTCCAACTTGTAGGTGGGTTTCTCCTTGACAGTATACCTTGCATTTTCTTGGCTAGTTCGGAAGCTAGGAAGGCCCAGTGACTATCCTGTCTTCCCCATTTCAGCAATTGGGCTAGAGGTTTGTGTAGCATCACTGATTCATGGTGTGGATGATGGGACTTGAACTCTAGTCTCCATGCTAGTACATCAAGTGCTCTAACTCCTAAGTTGCCTCTCTAGACCCCTATTTAAAACTTCTGCATTACAAATTATTTATCTTTAGAGTATTAATATGTAATCAGTTAGAGCTGTATGCTACATTTATGAATTGTGCCAGCAAATGGATGAATACACTAAGAAATATTAGTTTGTGGATTATCTGAATCTGTAGATGTGATTGTATAACCTCAGAAACCATGAAAGTACAAGGGAACATAGTGGGAGTAGGAACTCTAGAGAGCAGTGAAATAGGACAAGGGTGCTATGAAGGGATAATAAGAAAACAGGGTTGAGATTTAACTGAAAAGGAGGAAGGAAACACAGATCAAGAAGAAAGGAACCCTAAATAACACCAAGAATGGTTAATAAAAACATCTATTTTGTTTACTTCACATACATATGTTGTGTCTGAACCTGTGCTCTGAGCAGAACATGGACACTAACTCCATACCGAGTCACACAACATCCAAAAGAAGGTCAATTCCCAGGTGTTTTAACACACATAGGATCATAGGAATTCAGGAGCTAGGTCACACCAGGATTTCAGGATCCCAAAGGCAGCTTGACTCCC
Organism: Mus musculus; assembly: GCF_000001635.26. Taxonomy (NCBI): domain Eukaryota; kingdom Metazoa; phylum Chordata; class Mammalia; order Rodentia; family Muridae; genus Mus; species Mus musculus. The sequence continues at coordinate 148,345,443 of NC_000086.7, read as the reverse complement.
AGGAGCTCTAACACACGCACAATCAAAGGAACTCAGGAGCTTGGTCACGCCAGGATTTCAGGATCCCTGAAGCACCTTGATTCCTAGGATCTATGACATCCCCAGGATCTCAGGATCTCAGGGTCTCAGGATCTCAGGATCTCAGGATCTCAGGATCTCAGGATCTCAGGGTCTCAGGGTCTCAGGGTCTCAGGGTCTCAGGTTCTCAGGATACAAGGATACCAGGATACTAGAGACAGCAAGAATCTGAGGAGTTCTGACACAACCAGGAACACAGAAGGGACAGGCTCATGTCCCAGAGAAAACTAGGGCAGGTAGCACTAGAGATAACCAGAGGCAAGCATAAGATCATAAGCAATAGAAACCAAGGTTACTTGACATCATCAGAACCCAACTCTCCCAACACAGCAAGTCCTGGAAACACTATCATACCAGAAAAGCAAGATTCAGATCTAAAAATCACTTCTCATCATGATGAAAGAGGACTTTAAGAAGGATATAAATTAACAGCCTTAAAGAAACACAGGAGAACACAGGTAATCAGGTAGAAGCCCTTAAAGAGGAAAGACAAAAATCCCATACAGAATTACAGGAAAACACAACCAAACAGGAGAAGGAATTGAACAAGGCCATCCAGGATCTAAAAATGAAAACAGAAACAATAAAGAAAACACAAAGGGAGGAAATGCTGGAGATAGAACACCTAGGAAAGACATTAGGAGTCATAAACACAAGTGTCAGCAAGAGATAGAAGAGAGAATGTCAGTTGCATTAAATACCATAGAAAACATTAACACTGTCAAAGAAAATGCAAAATGCAAAAATCTCCTAACTCCAAACATACAGGAAATCCAGAACACAATGAGAAGACCAAACCTAAGGATAATAGGTATAGAAGAGAGCAAAGATTCCCATCATTGTAAATACCTTCTACAAAACTATAGAAGAAAACTACCCTAACCTAAAGAAAGAGATGGCCATGAACATAAAAGTTGCCTACAGAACTCCAAATAGATTGGACCAGAAAAGAAATTCCTCTGGTCACATAATAATCAAAATACCAAATGCACAAAACAAAGAAAGAATATTACAAGCAGTAAGGGAAAATATCAAGTAACATAAAAGGCAGATGTAATAAGAATTACACCAGACTTCTCGCCAGAGACTATGAAAGCCAGAAGATCCTGGGCAGATGTCATATAGAACCTAAGAGATCACAATGTCAGTCCAGGCTACTATACCCTGCAAAACTCTCAATTACCATAGATGAGGAAATCAAATTATTTAAATGGCAAAAACAAATTTACACAGTATCTTTCCACAAATCTAGCCTTACAAAGGATAATATATGGAAAACTCCAACACAAGGAGGGAAACTACACTCTTAGCCACATAAGCATAATTCCAATTCTAACTACTAAAATGACAGGAAGCAACAATCACTTTTCCTTACTAACTCCTTACATCAATGTACCTAATTCCTCATTAAAAACATAGACTAAGAGACTCCATAAGTAAATAGGTCCCACCATTTTGCTTCATAAAGAAATCACAACTCAGTGACAAAGAAAAACTCTACTCAGAGTTAAAGGCTGAAAAGAAATTTCCAACTAAATGGTCCCAAGAAAAAAGCTGGAGTAGCCATTCTAATACTGAATACAATTGACTTTCAACAAAAAGTTATCAAAAAAGATAAGGACACTTCATACTCATCAAAGGAAAAATCTACCAAGATGAACTCTCAATTCTGAACATCTATGCTTCAAATTCAAGGGCTTCCACATTCATTAAGAAATTTTAGGATCTTGGTTATGGGATTCCACAGAAAGTAGTCTGCACAGGTTAGAGTGTGGAATACAGAAGCTAACAGCTTCTGAGACAGATGAGAGCCACAGAGCTTCTGAGGCAGCACCATTTTCAGGCTCCAGACATCCGGCCAATTCCTGGCCAGAGGACAGGTGTCCGCCAGGCCTGGGAGGCCTTTCCCTCAGGATCCGTGGAAGCCATCTTGGTTCCGGGACTCTGAAGAAAGTAGTCTGTACAGGTGAGAGTGTGGACTACTGAAACTAACAGCTTCTGTGACAGGCCAAAGCAACACAGCTTCTGGGAAAGGTCCTGTTTTGGGCCTTCATCTTCAGCCAAGAGGAGGTCCAAACACCAGATAACAGTGGACTTTCCCTGTAAGAGGAGAGCTTCCCTGCAAAGACTGCTCTGACCACTGAAACTCAGAGGAGAGAGCTAGTCTCCCAGGTCTGCTGATAGAGGGTAACAGAATCACCAGAGGAACAATCTCTAAATGGCAAAAGGTAAACATAAGAATATTACTAAAAGAAACCAAGACCACTCACCATCATCAGAACCCAGCACTCCCACTTTGCCCAGTCCAGGGCACCCCAACACACCAGAAAAGCTAGACCGAGATTAAAAGCATATCTCATGATGATGGTAGAGGACATCAAGAAGGACTTTAATAACTCACTTAAAGAAATACAGAAGAACACTGCTAAACAGGTAGAAAGACATAAAAGAAGAAGCACAAAAATCCCTTAAAGAATTTCATGAAAACACAACCAAACAGGTGATGGAATTGAATAAAACCATCCAAGACCTAAAAAGGGAAGTAGACACAATAAAGAAAACCCAAAGTGAGGTAACACTGGAGATAGAAACCCTAGGAAAGAAATCTGGAACCAAAGATGCCAGCATCAGCAACAGAATACAAAAGTTGGAAGAGAGAATCTCAGGTGCAGAAGATTCCATAGAGAACATCGTCACAACAATCAAAGAAAATGGAAAATGCAAAAAGCTCCTAACTCAAAACATCCAGGAAATCCAGGACACAATGAGAAGACCAAACCTACAGATAATAGGAGTGGATGAGAATGAAGATTTTCAACTTAAAGGACCGGCAAATATCTTCAACAAAATTATAGAAGAAAACTTCCCAAATTTAAAGAAATAGATGCCCATGAACATACATGAAGCTTGCAGAACTCCAAATAGACTGGACCAGAAAAGAAATTCCTCCTGACACATAATAATCAGAACAACAAATGCACTAAATAAAGATAGAATACTAAAAGCAGTAAGGGAAAAGGTCAAGTAAAATATAAAGATGGGCCTATCAAAATTAAACCAGATTTTTCACCAGAGACTATGAAAGCCAGAAGAGCCTGGACAGATGTTATACAGACACTAAGAGAACACAAATTCCAGCCCAGGCTACTATGCCCATCCAAATTCTCAATTACCATAGATGGAGAAACCAAAGTATTCCACGACAAAACAAAATTCACACATTACCTTTCCACAAATCCATCCCTTCATTGGATAATAACAGAAAAAAAAAACAATACAAGGAAGGAAACCATGCCCTAGAAAAAGCAAGAAGGTCAACAAACCTAAAAGAAGACAGCCACAAGAACAGAATGCTAACTTTAACAACAAAAATAATAGGAAGCAACAATTACTTTTCCTTAATATCTCTTAATATCAATGGACTCAACTCCCCAATAAAAAGACATAGATTAACAAACTGGCTACACAAACAAAACCCAACATTTTGGTGCTTAGAGGAAAGTCATCTCAGGGAAAAAGATAGACACTACCTCAGAACGAAAGGCTGGAAAAGAATTTTCCAAGCAAAAGGTATGAAGAAACAAGCTGGAGTAGTCATTTTAATATCTAATAAAATCGACTTCCAACAGAAAGTCATCAAAAAAGACAAGGAGGGGCACTTCATTGTCATCAAAGGAAAAATCGTCCAAGAGGAACTATCAATTCTGCATATCTATGCTCCAAATAAAAGGGCAGCCACATTTATTAAAGAAACTTTAGTAAAGCTCAAAGCACACATTGCACCTCACACAGTAATAGTGGGAGATTTCAACACACCACTTTCACCAATGGACAGATCATGGAAACAGAAACTGAACAGGGACACAGTGAAACTAACAGAAGTTATGAAACAAATGGATCTGACAAATATCTACCGAACATTTCATCGTAAAACAAAAGGATATACCTTCTTCTCATCACCTCATGTGACCTTCTCCAAAATTGAACACACAATTGGTCACAAAACAAGTCTCAACATGTACAAAAACATTGAAATTGCCCCATGCATCCTATCAGATCACCATGGACTAAGGCTGATCTTCAATAAAAAAATAAATAATAGAAAGCCAACTTTCACGTGGAAACTGAACAACACTCTTCTCAATGATACCTTGGTCAAGGAAGGAATAAAGAAAGTAATTATGGACTTTTTGGAGTATAATGAAAATGAAGTCACAACATACCCAAACTTATGGAACACAATGAAAGCATTTCTAAGAGGAAAACTTATAGCTCTCCCACAATACCTCTCCTCGGCATATATGCAGAAGATGTTCCAACCGGTAAGAAGGACACATGGTCCACTATGTTCATAGCAGCCTTACTTATAATAGACAGAAGCTGGAAAGAACCTAGATGCCCCTCAACAGAGGAATGGATACAGAAAATGTGGTACATTAACACAATGGAGTACTACTCAGCTATTAAAAAGAACGAATTTATGAAATTCCTAGGGACATGGATGGACCTGGAGGGCATCATTGTGAGTGAGGTAACTCAATCGCAAAAGAACTCACATGATATATACTCACTGATAAGTGGATATTAGCCCAGAAACTTAGAATACCCAAGATATAAGATACAATTTGCAAAACACATGAAGCTTGGGGAGAACGAAGACCAAGGTGTGGATACTTTGCCCCTTCTTGGAATTGGGAGCAAGGCACCCATAGAAGTAGCTACAGAGAAAGATTTTGGAGCTGAGATGAAAGGATGCACCATCTAGAGGCTGCCATACCCGGGGATCCATCCCATAATCAGCCTCCAAACGCTGACACCATTGCATACAATAGCAAGATTTTGCTGAAAGGACCCTGATATAGCTGTCTCTTGTGAGAATATTCTGGGGCCTATAAAAACACAGAAGTGGATGCTCACAGTCACCTACTGGATGGATCACAGGGCCCCCAAAGGAGGAGCTGGAGGAAGTACCCAGGAAGCTGGGGGATCTGCAACACTATAGGTGGAACAACATATGAACTAACCAGAACCCCTCAGAGCTCGTGTCTCTAGCTGCATATGTATCAGAAGATGGCCTGGTTGGCCATCCGTGGAAAGAGAGGCCCATTGGTCCTGCAGACTTTATATGCCTCAGTACAGGGGAGTGCCAGGGCCAAGATGCGGGAGTGTGTGTGTGTGGGAGGGTGTGGGGGACTTTTGGGATAGCATTGGAAATGTAAATGAAATAAATACCCAATAATAAAAAATAAATAAAATAAAATATTATGTATACTGATGAGCTGGAAAAAAATAAATTCCAAAAGTGAAAGTATGACTCTACACAGTGCATGCCAATAGCCATAATATTCCTTATATTTTGAAAGTTTGAAGAAGTATGTAAATACTAGAAACTAACAATTGAAAGTATACTACTCAGTCAGCTTTAAAAATGTGCAACATTAAGGAGGTGAGAGAAAAATCAATAAGGAAGTTGTCTCAGCCCCTAATTCATTCATTGTGTCATTGTAGATAGTTCCTATTTAGACTTCTATGTAAACAAACCATGAAAATATTTTGCTGTTTGTATCAGACACTATCCTCTTATCAAAATGTTTTGAAGATATTTTAATGCTGGTATTCCATGATACCATTATTTAAATAGATTGATATCCATGTTAGTAAAATTTGATAGTACATTCTTAGGGTCATGGTATATTAGGTTTTGAGTCCTTATTCTAGAGGTAACTGTGAAATTACCATGTGAAAAAGAAAGAAAGAAAGGAAGGAAGAAAGAAAGAAAGAAAGAAAGAAGGAAGGAAGGAAGGAAGGAAGGAAGGAAGGAAGGAAGGAAGGAAGGAAGGAAGGAAGGAAAGAGAGAGAGAGAGAAAGAAAGAAAGAAAGAAAAAGAGACTTAACAACAGAAACTGTAAAAATCGAAAAAATAATCAGATCCTACTACAAAAGCCTATATACAACTAAATTGGAAAATCTGGATGAAATGGAAAATATTCTAAGCAGATACAATGTGACAAATCTAACCCATCTACACAGCCCCATAACCCCTTAAGAAACAGAAGCAGTCATTAAAAGGATGTGGAGAAAGAGGAACTCTCCTCCATTTTTGGTGGGATTGCAAGCTGAGACAACCACGGTGAAAACCAGTCTGGTAGTTCCTTAGAAAAATGGGACATAGTAGTTACTACCTGAGGATCCAGCTATACCACTCCTGGGAATATACCGAAAAGGTGTTCTAACATATAACAAGGACACTTGCTCCACCATATTCTGAGAAGCCATATTTATAATAGCCAGAAGCTGAAAAGAACCCACATGTCCTTCAACAGAGGAATGAATACAGAAATTGTGGCACATTTACACAATACTACTCAGGGTATTAAAAGCAATGACTTCATGAAATTCTTAGGCAAATGTTTGGAACTAGAAAAAAAAAATAATCCTGAGTGAGTTAATAACACAACCACTAAAAGAACATATATGGTATACACTTACTGATAATACCCAAGATATAATTCATGTTCTTATTACCCAAGATGTAATTCACAGACTACATGAACCTCAAGAAGCAGGAAGACAAAAGTGTGGATACTTCGCTCCTTAGAAGGTGGAACAAAATACCCATCGGAGGAGTTACATACACAAAGTGTGGAGCTGATGGAAAGGCTATCCAGTGACTGCCCCACCTGGGGATCCATCCCAAATACAGTTACCAAATCTAGACACTATTTCAGGATGCCAAGAAGTGCTTGCTGACAGGATCCAGATATAGCTGTCTCCTGAGAGGCTCTGCCAATGCCTGACAAATACAGAGGGGGATGCTCACAGCCAACCATGGAACTGAGCATAGGTTCCCCAATGGAGGAGATAGATAAAGTACTGAAGGAGTTGAATGGGGTTGCAGCCCCATAGGAGGAACAACAATATGAACCAACCAGATCCTCCAGAGTTCCCGGGGACTAAACCACCAAACAAAGAGTACACATGGTGGGAAGCATGGCTCTAGCTGCATATGTAGCCAAGGATGGCCTTGTTGGACATCAGTGGTAGTCCTTTGGTCCTGTGAAGTCTCGATGCCCCAGTGTAGGGTAATTGGAGGGCAGGTAAGTGGGAGTGGGTGGATGGGTGGGGGAATACTATCATAGAAGCAGGGGAGGGTGGATAGGATGGGGGTTCTGGGGGTGACTGAGAATGGGGACATTTAAAATGTAAATAAAGAAAATATCCAGTAAGAAATTAAAAATATTAATAAAATACTTATGTCATATATGTGCATATTTAAACATATGTATGTATGTAGTTTAAATGAAGTTTTACAATTCTAAGTGCCAGCTCTCAGCACAAGGATTATAGACTACATAACATAAACCCTGTGCTAGGTACAGGAAACCTGCTCTTCAAGTGTTAGACACAGCAATAGAAGAGACTCCCAAAATAATATTGGCTACTGCTGTTGCCCTGTTTGCTTCACATAATTTGAAGGCAAGTTTCTACAGCTAAAGACAGCATACACTTTGGAGAGTGGATTTGGAGAAACTGCTGTAAGATATACTTGTTGGGCTTAGACATAAATCACTTGACTAATGTGTACAGGCTCTATCACAATTTGCACAACAACATACAACCTCACACACATACAAACATGCACTCTCTCTCACACAGATACATACACACACATACATGAAAACACACAAAGAAGGAGAGATAATTTGTCTGATGAAGCCTTTAAGGCTCCTAAGGAAGGAAATAAAGGAAAGAAACAGGTTGATTACCATTAGTTATATCCTATCATATCAATTTCGTACAATTTGTTGGTATATTTTCTTGCTTACTAGCTTGAAAGATGCAAAAGGAGTAGCTACTCTGAGTCGTGCATAGGCCTAGTAAGAAAGGCCAGAAACTGGGAAACAATCTTAGGCCATCACATATGCATGTGAGTTGATATCATGAGCCACAAAATTGTTCCCATACACTCCTGAATTGTACCAGTGTCTGAAAGACTATCCTTTCAGGGATCATTTCTATAGTTTGTTACCAGACAAGTTTCTCCTACTGTGTGCAGCAGTGTCTGAATTGGGAAAATACTAATTTAGTTATTAAGACACAGAAATTCTTATACTTTTCTATGTCATTCCAAACATTGTACTAACATTGATAAAGTACTGATTTTGTTTCTACCTGTCAATTTCTGGCTCAGATCCTGGTGGTGATGCATCCCTTGGTCCATTTCTTCCTCTTGGACCATGGTATCTTTCTCTTTCATGAAGCATCCATGACTGGATGCTACTAGATCTCAATGAGGTGTGATAACGATCTCTCCGTGACCGGATGTTATGAGCTCTCCATGACTGATCATTATGACCTCTCTGTGACTGGTTGTCATGACCTCTCTGTGACTGGTTGTCATGACCTCTACGTGACTGGTTGTCATGACCTCTCCGTGACTGGTTGTCATGACCTCTCTGTGACTGGTTGTTCTGACCTCTCCATGACTGGTTAAGATCTCTCCATGACTGGTTGTTATCAGATCTCCATGACTGGTTGTTATGAGCTCTCCTTGCATGGCCGTGTTACTCTCCCTGAGTGGTCATGATGAGATCTGCCATCATGGTTGTGATGAGCTAATCCTGATTGGTTATCATGAGCTCTCCCTCTTTGGACTTGATTATCTCTCTCTGTGTGGCCAGGATGAGCTATCCCTGAGTTGTTAGGAAGAACTCTCTCTGTATGGGTAAGATGATATCTATCTGAGTGGCCATGTTGAAGCCTAACTGCATGGTTTTGATGTGGTCTACCTGAGTAGTCATGAAGTGGTCTACCTGAGAGGTCAGGATGTGGTCTCACTGAGAGTTGATTGTGTGGTCTATCTGAGAGGTCATGGTGTGGTCTATCTGTATAGTTATTAGTTCTACCTGAGTAGACATGAGATCTCTCTGACTGAACAGGAGCTCTCCTGAATCGATTACATGATCTTCTGGAATCGTGGCCATGAGATCTGCCAATGTGGTGGTCATGAGATTGGGAGAGGCCATGTAAACTCCTGAAGAACAATTGGATTCTTTCTTGTTGTAGCTGTCTCTCTTCTGATTGGTTTCCATTCCTCCTTGTTAGACTTTCTAGGTTGACTTGTCTTGTCTGCAAAAGATCCCAGTTATATAATATAAATGAGACAGTCTATGATTAGATTAAGCCATAAGTGTATTTTTAAAGCCCCTCCTTTCTTTCTTCCTTCCTCTATTCCTCCCCTACTTTGCTTTTTTAGAGGTCCTAATTATATTGTTTAGGTTAGCCTGAAACACGTGATTTTCACGAAGTTTGGATTTATAGGCTTGTGCCACCACATCAGCTTCTCAAGACTATTTCTATCAGTGATTTTATCCTAGAATGAATGACAATACTTTTATTTAATAGTTTACGGAGCTATCCTATATACCATGTCACTTTCACAAGGAAAATTACTTGTATGTATCATAAAAATAATGAAAATTAGCTGTCTTGTGTATTTTACCAACTAAACCATTTGACATCGTACTTGAGAGTAAAGAGATATTTTGGGGGGAACTTGCAGAATTTCATGATAGCCAGTAACTTACTACATATACAACTGTGATCTTGAACTTCTAAACTCCTCCATCAACCTCTTCAACACTAGGATTAAAGACACTTGCCACTACAAATGGTACTATATGGCAATGAGGTTTGAACTCAGGGTTTTATGCATGCTAGCTAAGTACCCTACCAACTGAGTTACATCTACATTTAAGAATGTTCTGTAATACAACTCTTTAAGATCAAAGAAAAATATTCCAAATTATTCTACTGAGTATTTCTCTACCCAGTGGTCATTAAAAATTTATATTTGAATGTAAACAAATATTTAATTCTAGGGAGAATAACTAAGTGAGTGGAATACAAATGCTATAAAGGTAGCAAAGAGTTGGCTTGGTACAATTCAAATAAATGGATCTGGTAATAGCTTAGCTTTATTTTCATTCTTTTTATCTCTTTAACCAAAGAGGTATAATAGTGAGTCACTCGAAAGGAGACAGTAAAAACTTTGACAGTGTCTATGATAATCCTTAAGAGTAAGTGAGCAATATTATACAGACAGTACTAAAAAAGGTAGCTTTACACCAGTATATTTTGCTTAGAAAGCAAAAGACCCCTATATTTGGTATTTCCATGTCCTGCTACAACACTTCTGAATGGTCAAAGTAACTGACATTAGGAAGAAGGTGCTACAACAAGGACTATTTAAATGCAAACTTGCATACTATTGTAAAATAATCATTTGTGTAAGGAATATTTTCTGTATTGGGATTGTAGCTCAGTTGTCCAGTACATACTCAGCATGAGCAGGGCTGTGGTTCTCATAAGAAATCATTTACATGAAATTAGGTACTACATGATTTGTAAACTTAAGGAAAGAAATACTAATTTTCTTTTAATAGTGAAAACTATTGTGTATTTTGTCCATGATATGTGTGGGTGTGTATGCTGTGGTGTGCATGCAGAAGTCAGAAGGCAACCTTGCATGAACCTACTTTCTCCATCCACTTCTACAAGCATCCCAGAGATCCAACTTAATTGGCTAGGCTTTTGTGACAAGAATCTCTCAAAATATTTTTATATAGTCAGGGTGTAATATCTCTTGCCTATATTCCCAGTACTTGTCTCAATGCTATCAGAAATTGGTTTGCATGAATGGTCCACTATCCCCACTTTGGTTTTCTTTACTTTTCTCAGTGATTTCTGGTATGAAATTCTTGAATGGTTCAAAACTATTTGCAATGGATAGATGATTTCAATTTCAATATACTTTAAAATATTTTCAGTTGGGAGTATCTTGGACGACAGCAAAAGGGAACATATTTTTTTCATTCTTTCTATATTTATCACTTGTACCCCAAACTTTGGACAGGGGATCTAGTTAAATTGGTAGAGTCCTTGTCTATCATACATATCTCCCTTGACTTAAGCCTATACATTCCATAAAACTAGGTGAAGTGTCTATAATTCCAGAAGATAGAAAGGAGAGAATCTTGAGTTAATGTCATCCCTATATAGGCAACCTGGCTTTCATGAAATATCATTTCAAACAAACAAAGAGAAAAATCAAAAACCCTTTAAGGAATCTAGGATATTGCCCTTTGGTTGAATACTTGTTTAGCATGTGCAAACTACTGGGTGCATTCCATGAAAATAAACAAACAAAACAAACAAAGAAAAACCTAAACCTAAACGAAATAAAACCAAACCAGAAGTAGTATCACAAATATCATCCTGCAAGATCTAGACCTCTTTCGGTCAAATTCAATTCTTCAAAACAGAAGGAAGTATTTCATCTCTGCAACACAGAATGGAGACTATGCTAAAAAATGTAACCTATTCCTTCACAAAATAATGTTCCCTGAATTGCCACTGTGTGTGTGAGTGTGTGTGAGTGTGTGTGTGTGTGTGACAGAGAGAGAGAGAGAGAGAGAGAGAGAGAGAGAGAGAGAGAGAGAGAGAGAGAGAGAGAGAAAGTGTGAGTACACATAATTTTGAGCTTCAAGGAGCTTGAGTGAAGTTGTCATCAGGTGTCCTGCTCTTACTTTCCAAATTACTACCTTGAGATAGGGCCTCTTACAGTACTTGGAGCTAAGTCACAGCTAGTCAGATCCTATATCCATTCCAACAACACTGGGATTACAGGTGTACCCTTGACCAAGACCAAGTTCTGCTTTTTGTGTGGGTTCCATGTCCCCATTCTCCTTTGCAAGTGCTCTTACCCTGCAGACAATTTTCCCGTTCAACCACTGTTTAACACCAGATGCTTATATAACAGTTTAAGAATAACTAGTTCTTACTGTTAAGCTGAACTACTGATACATATCAAAATTCTTGTCCCATGACCCAGTTACCTATGCCAGTTTAGAAGTACAGGGAAGTATAAATTTTTCCTCTGGAAAGTTCCAGAATGTGTTTCATATCCCATTTCACTTAATTTCTATCTTCACGTGATTTTTTAATGTGTATAGGTTTGTGTGTGTGTGTGTGTGTGTGTGTGTGTGTGTGTGTGTGTGTGTTTATGTGTGTGTTTTATGTGAGATTATGCCCCATGTGTGTGGTGCTTACAGAAACCAGAGGAGGGGTTAAAGCCCTTGAAACTGCATTTAAGTTATAGGACCACTGATGTGGGTGTTGAGAGCTGAACTTGGGTCATCTGGAACACTAGCAAGCACTTTTAAATACTAGGGTATCTCTCTACTCCAGATTTCTGGTTCATACCATTAGTTTTTGAGGGTAGTAAACTATTTTTATACTATAGCTTAAGATAAAAATTTATAAGAGGACAAAATGAGAATAATATTTACAATTAATGACAATCACAAACTATCTATTTTTGTACCTTATAAATTCAAAATTCCCAATGATTAAAATAAAAAATAAAATGTTTCCTGAAATAGTTGAAGGGGCCTTCCTCCTGCTGCAATACACTGCCCACCCCATGATGATCAAGGTTTCTGACCCTCTTCCTTTTGTACACTGCCTTGATCATAGTGTTTTTTTACAAAGAAAAGTAATTATGATACCTAACATATAACACCTTCTCTTAGTTTCATCACTGGAAGATTGAGACAGGATGAACATCAGAAATTCTTTACCAACCTAGGCTACATAGTAAGTAATATACTACCTTGTACTATTGAACTTGTAAGACCTTGTCTTCAAAGAAACAAACACACTCATCTCTAAAAGAACTATGTTACATCTCAGACTCTTGATTTCTGTTAACCCTTAGTGTTCACTTACCAGATGAAGTAGAGGATGATTTGCTGAAAATCTTTGTCTGAAAAAATGGCCATTTCTTCCCCTACTGTCACGTCTGTGTCCTGTGTATTATTTTGAGAAAATTTATTTTCCATATTTTCAGCAGTGAATTCAGTATCTTTTAGAAACAGTTTTTAAAAGATAGGCCTTGTTTTGAAAAATGACTTAGTATTTCAACACTCTAACGTTGTCTGCTTGTCTCACTGAATGCTATACAAGAGTGATTGTCCATTCTATCTATACTCAGCATTTCAAAGTGGCAGTCTTCAGTTTATGTGGAATTCAACATTTGGTTGTATATGGTACCAAAATGGAAACCTATCTAGAAATAATATAAAGACTACGACAACATAAAAATTCTGTCACAATATGTTCCCTACTCCAAACAATACTGTTAGGTTTAAAGAAGACATTCTTCCCATTCAACCTTATTCCATTCACTCAGTGACATTGTTTTCTAACAAAATGTCTTTGTTATGGTGATTAGGCTATTGATCATGCACTTAACACTCCTGTATTGCCTCCCAGTAGTGGATCAACCTGGCAAATTTAAAACAATTACCTCCATTGTTAATTTCTACCCCTGCTCTCCATTAGAAAAGCAGCTCTTATAAATGAAACATATTTTTTTTCATCTGAACTGGAATTAAACTCTTACCAACCTTGTACAAGTCCATGTCTGAAAAATATGAAGCATGTAACATAATATAACATTAGAACAGTGCAAGTTCAAAAATCTGCCTGCTCGTTTTTACCACCTGTGCTGTTCAGTGTACTTTACCTCTCCCTCGCGGATGTCCAGGGAAAAATGCTTGCCCTCTGGAGCTTTCTGACTGTATGTCATTCTCCTCATTGTATTCTTCTTCAGAATTAGCAGCTTCTAGATATCTCAGCTGTCTAATTTCGTCTGTACAAGATATTACAGAAAAATTAAAGAAATGAGAAGTCAAATGACAATAACGTCTTCTTAGCCAGAAATTGACATTATATTTCATCATATTATGGAATATATAGAACTGTTAATCCTTTAAAAATCCTAACACTATAGTAAAAGAAAGAATAATTTGTAACAAACTTGCACAACGATAGCAAGATTAAGAGGTTTTATTGTTTCTCTTTACACCACACACACACACACACACACACACACACACACACACACACACACACACACACACATTAGCAGGTGTGTTAGAAAGAAATGTTACGTCTCTTCTCCTGGAGCTGGAGCTAGAGTTAGAGTTGCAGGCAGGCATGAAGCAACCAGCTTATATGTAGGAATTGAACTCTGATCCTCTGAAAGAAAAAATACTCTTGAAAAAAAAGTTAAATGTTTTTTAAAAATTAATTCTTGGAGAATTTCATACAATCTATTTTGATCATAATCACCCTACTCATCCCAGATCTAACTCTTCTTCCTTACCCATTCAACTGTGAATCCACCTATTTTTAAAACTCATTAAGTCCAATCTATGTTGCCTATATACTCTTGGATATGCAGCTATCCACTTGAGTGTGGGTAACATGCTAGCATCACAACGTTAAAGAATACAGACTATCCCCATCTAAGCAGCTAACAGTTGCCAGGAGAAATTTCCCAGCTCTCCTCAACATGCCAGGAGCTTGTTTGACTTGAGGTACTGGTTGTTCTAGTACTACAATTTCTCCATCTCCATGAGAGTCAACAAGCTATTTCAAAGTATTTATCAGTTTCCACACTAATCTTAAATTTGAATAAGAGCTGATATTTTATTTGGTCAATTGACAATGATCCTGTGAAAGGCATCCCTACAACACAGAAACCTTTGAGAAACATCAAACATATTTAGCAATAATCAGCAATTCTACATGTTACTGAATCAACTAGGGCAATTCAGTAGCTTTTCTATATACCATCAATAAACATACAGATAATAAATATGTGTTATATGTACATTATGCAATATTATTCAGTTGTAAAGAAAAATGATATCATGGAAACTTTGCAGGCAAATAGATGAAGGTAAAAGAGATCATTGTGAGTAAAGTAACAGACTCAGAAAGATTAATGTTTCATATTCTCACTTTCTGTCTCTTCTGAGGTTCCTAACTATAAATATGCAGATATGAATATATATCCTAGAGTAACTACAGAGACTTAGGAAGGCAAAAGTCATCCCTCCAATAGTAGGAGCATGGAGAAGCTAAAGAGAGGAGGCTGTTAGTATCATAGAAATGATCTGATCAGGGAAATTCAAAACAGATCTCTAATTACTGAAAATGAGTGAGGTAAATATAGAAGGGGTACAATAACATTAGAGATGTTTAGAAGAAGCACGAGGAATAACTTGAAACTATGTAAAGAAACACTTATGACAATATAATTCTCTGATATATATATATATATATATATATATATACACACAGACATACATATATACATATATATAGACATACATATATAAATATATATATACACAGACATACATATATATGTGTGTATATATATATATACATATATATATATATATATATATATATATATATATATATATATAATTTAAATGACACATTTTCATCTAGTTGAAAATGCTACTTGTAAGAGCCAAAGACAAGCAAGCAAATTCACTAACTCCCACTGAGAGAACCCCTTTTTTGAGGTCTTTGTCAGGGTTGTTCAAGAAACTCCCAAAATATTTCAAGCTGTTTCTATTGCCCTTGATTGCGATTGGGAGTGTAAGGAAAGTCCATATTGGAGAAGTGAACATGCACATCAGATGCTGGCCCAGAGACCTCTGAGTTGGAACTGACCTGAAAGCCTCCTCCCTGAGAACTTGCACTCATGATACCATAAGGACATACAGGTTTCCAATGGATGGAAGCAACCAACACTCCTACCCACTTATGATACCTAAATTCCAGACCAATCAGCATTGCATAATAGCACTGGCAGTATAGTTTTAGCACCAATCCTTGCAGTAATCAACTGCTCTTTAACTGGACTTAAAGACTCATTCAACAGGTGGGAAATCACGGTTGGTACGTTAAACTAGCCAAGTACCCAGGTCTAATGAAGCCATGGATTGTGAAGAAGAATGTACAAATACTACATTACTTAACCAGACAAATAATTTCTTTTTCAACGTTTTTTATATACCCCCAGAGAAATAGAGTCTGTTGCAAAGAGAGGACAAAAACTTCTCTTTGTACCAGATTGAAACAATTACAGAAAACTAGAAGTAATCCAAGAATTTCTTGATCCCAGTCTAATGCATTAATACACCAATAAAACAAAGTGCCTACTTGAATATTATGCAACTTCAGGCAAGAGAAGGATGAATGGTTTTTAGAGCCAGAGGTATAATGAGTTTGCTCTCATAATGTATCTCCCCGGAATGCCAGAAGTGAAATTCATAGTCTCACCAACCTGACTTATAGGAGACCTGAACAAGAGTGTCGCCAATGGACATGCTAATGTGGACATTGAACACTCAAGAGAGCTTAACACTACCTAAAGAACTTTAGGCAACTGAAGAACACTGAGAGGAAGACAAAGTCTCCTCCCCAGGGAAGAGCACACCAATTGTTTACCACAAAGCAAATGGTCAGCCCTAAAAACATAAACATAGAAGATATATTAAATAGACTTTTCATGTTTCATTTATATTTTAGGAATACACATTAACACATATACATACCTGTGATGGGGTAGGGAAAGAAAGAGTTTAGTGACAACTATTTAATGAATAAAGAGTACAATATACTTGGAAACAGCAAAGAGGAGTAATATGGTAGGTTTTGTAGGAAGGGAAGGGAGAAATAGTGTAATTATAATATCGAAAACTGTTCAAATATATGGAAAATATTAATCTGAAGGAAACAAATGTACAATCTAAACTGATGGATGATCCTGGCATTACCAGTGATAAGCACAATCTCAGCACTTAGAAGGGTAAGGCAGGTGGGCTTCTACACATCAAATTATCTCAAAAATGTGAAAGAAAAATAAATAAATTCAGCAATATTTCAATTGAAATGAAAGGAAAATGATTATTAAAAATGGTATCTACGTTCCCATATTAGAAATGTCTGATGACTAAAAAGAAATATTTAAAATTGATTCTTGAAAATATATCAAGTATTTTAACAGTGACATCCCTTTAATTTTTATAAAATGGTTTATTTATTTTTTTAGATCCTGCTAGCTAGACAATAAAATAGAAGGGGACAGAAATACTTCTGTTTTGTTTCTTATAGCTTCTGTTTGATGGCAGGATCCATATGTCACAGTTGGTAAACACTTGCCATGCAAGTTTTAGGACCTGAACTGGAACCTCACAAGCTTCCCTTTTCTGAGGACCTGTGAGATGGTTTAGTGTGTAAATCCAGTTCTTGCCATGCCTGACCCTGTGACCTCCGTGTTGAAAGGAGAGGAGCAGCTACTCTAAGTCAAACTCTGACTACCACAGGTACACTGTAACATGACACACAAGCCCTGAACACACACAAAGCAAATTAACAGAAAACTTGAAAATGTTTGAACCAAAGGGTATATAAATTATGAACTTTTAGAAGGAAAAAAGACAGGAGAAGCCCTGGGACTTACTGGACAGTCAATCTAGCCTAATCAATAAATTCCAAGTCTCAGGGAGAGACTTCTTTCAAAACAACAACAACAACAACAACAAAAACAAAAAACAAAACACACAGGAAGATGGCTCCTGGGGAATAAGACTCAAATTTGACCTCTAGGGTATTTTCAATCTTGTACAAGAATTCCTACACATGTAACAGCTACCGTGTACACACAAACATGCT
This sequence comes from Mus musculus, assembly GCF_000001635.26. Lineage (NCBI taxonomy): Eukaryota > Metazoa > Chordata > Mammalia > Rodentia > Muridae > Mus > Mus musculus. The sequence continues at coordinate 148,327,761 of NC_000086.7, read as the reverse complement.
TACACACATGTATATATACACCTGCAAATGAACTTGTCTACACACACACATACACCAATTTGTTAGGAAAAGTGCAAAAGAAAATTTCTCACATTATGCAGTTTGTATTTGATTACTACAGTAAATGAAATTGGTATGAAATTGAAATAGTTTTTTTTTAACAGAAAACTTTTTTTCTCAAATGTATCCATGTGGCCTGTGAAAATTACGGTATATTATTTGTGACCCAGGAACAGCACACAACTCATTTCATAGGAGATAAAGGTAACACAAAGCACCAACTTCCTGGTTTGGTGGCTTACAGTAACAAATTCTGACATTAGAGGGCAGAAACGAGAAAAGGAAAACAAGGGGCAGCCGGTGCTATGCAGACAGATCCTGTCTAACTAAAAATAGGAGAAGATACAGGATCAGAGATCAAGTCCAAGTAGATCAAGGACCTTCACATGAAACCAGATACACTGATAGAAGAAAAGTTAGGAAAGAGCCTCTAACACATCTGCACAGGGGAAAATTTCCTGAACAGAACACTGATGGCTCAGGCTCTAAGATCAACAATTGAAAATGTGACTTTATAAAATTGAAAAGCTTCTGAAAGGCAAAGGACACTGTTAAAAGGAGAAAACGGGAACCAACAGATTGGCCAAAGATCTTCACCAACCCTACATTCTATAGAGTGCTAATAACCAAAATATACAATGAATTCAAGAAGTTAGACTCTAGAGAACCAAATAACCTTATTAAAAATGGGGTACAGATCTTCTGTATTCATTTCTTTGTTGAGGGAAATCTGGGCAGTTTCCAGCTTCTGGCTACTATAAATATAGCTGCAATGAACATAGTGGAGCATGTGTCCTTATGACATGTGGCAGCACCTTCTGTGTATATGGCCAGGAGTGGTATAGCTGGATCTTCATTACTATGTCCAATTTTCTGAGGTCCTGCAAGACTGATTTCCATATGGGTTGTACTAGCTTGCAATCCCACCAGCAATGAAGGAGTGTTCTTCTATCTCCACATCCTCACCCACATCTGCTGTTAGCTTAGCGTTTTTATTATTGGATATTTTCTTCATTTACATTTCAAAAGTTTTCTCTTCTCCTGGTTTCCCCTCCAAAAAACACCATCCCCCTACTCAGCAACCCACCCACTCCCAATTTCTGGTCCTGTCATTCCCCCAAACTGGGGCATAGAGCCTTCAAAGGACAAATGGCCTATCCTCCCATTGATGGACATCCTACTAGCCCATCCTCTGCTGCACATGCAGGTCAGCTGAGTTTTTGATCTTAGCAATTCTGACTGGTGTGAGGTGTAATGTCATGGTCTTTTTGATTTGCATTTCCCTGATATCTAAGAATGTTGAGATTTTCTTTAGGTGTTTCTCAGAGCCATTTGAGATTCCTCAGTTGTAAACTCCTTGTTTAGAGCTGTATCCCATTTTTTATTGGATATTTTCTTTATTTACATTTCAAATATTTTCCCCTTTCTGGGTCTGTCTCCCCTTCTGAAATGCTCTATCCCATCTCCACTCTCCCTGCATCTATGAGGGTGCTCACCCACCCACCTGACCACTCCTTTCTTCCTGATCTGGCATTTCCTTACACAAGGGCAATGAACAGCCTCAGGCCCAAAGACCTCTCATCCTTCTCTGCCTCATATGTGACCAGCAACATGGGTTCCTCCATGTGTATTCTTTGCTTGGTGGTCTACTTCCGGGGAGCTTCAGGGGCGGGTGGGGGGGGGAGTCTGGTCTGTTCACACTGTTATTCCCTCTATGGGGCTGAAAACCCCTCAGCTCCTTGAATCACTTCTCCAATTCCTCCATCAGAAAACCCCAAACTTGTCCAATGGCTGGCTGTGAGCATCTACCTCTGTATCAGTCAGGTTCAGGAACAGTCTTTCTGGAGACAGCCATATCAAGTTAACATCAGCAAGCACTTCCCAGCATCCAAGCTGTCTTGGATGCAAGCTGCTTTTCATGGTGGTTGGTTGTGCTGAGGATCAAACTCAGTACTTTGTGCATGCTGGTCAAGCACTCTGCCAACTAAGCTGGACCCTACTTCTTAACAAACACAGTTTACAAATACAGGCCTTTGACAGTTCTCCTGTTTTTATTTTATTTTGTTTCATTTTATTTCATTTTTATTGTCCCTTTCATGCATCCCCCTTCCCTGTTACCCCTCCACAAACTCCACCTCCCCCCTCTCCCCACTCTCCTTTGACTTGATGAGGGTGCTCCTCCACATACTCACCCACTCCCACCTCACAGATCTAGCTTCCCCCTACACTGGGGCACCAAACCTCCACAGGACCAATGGCCTCCCTTCCCATTGATATCAGATAAGCCCACCCTCTGCTACATATGTACCTAGTGTCATGGATCCTACAACTGCTGTGCCCAAATCACCGTAGCCACAGCATCCAAAGGAGCACAGATTTGGATTGGCAAGATGTTGTTTTACAAGCCATACTATGGTCATTTAAAAAGAAAAGCAAAAGCAAAACCAAAGAACCCTGTTTTTAAAAGTGTATGTTTTGTACATCATTGAGACCAGGTATCACTTTGCAGCTCAAACTTTACTCAAAATTATATAAACCTGATTCACCTGCCCCAGTCTTCTGGCTACAGGGTGAGCCTCCACGTCCAGTCTTTTATGAAGAGCCTGAAAACAATCTCTCTGTGGACCTGGAGTTTGAAACTGAGGGTCTTGTGAATACAACATTCAGACCTACACCCACTAAGTTCCATTACTGGAAGGGGATTATAAGCATGTGCCATTATATTGAATGCAGGGGTTTATCTGTGTTAGGCATGTAAAGTACAAGGTTAACTACATCTCCAGGTGTGTGCTCTCCATTTTTATACAGGAATGATCCCATACAACATTTATTAAAAACTCAAGCAAAGAAATTTTAGACTTTGGACCCTCGTTGGCTTGTAAATTGTATTAATATTTTTATCTGAAAGCATTAATTTTGTGAGAGCATTATTCAATAATTACAAAATATTAAAACAAGACAAGTTTTCTACACACTGAATCACAACTGAGAAAGTACTTCATACAGTGGACACTCTAAAGAATGTGACAGAGGAGATGGGGGAAAATTCATGAGTCTCGATCCAGTGCATGGGAGACCCTGGGTGTCATCACCTGTGATGGGTGGAGACAAGTTAAGTAACAGGTTCCTCTCACTCTCTGAGATTCAAGCTATACTTACTTCCAGAAGCCTTTAAAATGGGGATTCTACAGATTTCCTTAGTGTCTTTCTTAACTAGATAATTGTAAATTTAAGAAGACAGCATTGCTCACATATTAGAGTGCCAAGTGTTAAATTAATAGTGTACACTCCATACATCTTTGTGTGACTATAGTTGAGGACATCTGTTAGGCTGTCTTGGAAGTGCAAGAGAATATCACAGAACTCTGAACTAGGCCTTTTTTTTTTTTTTTTGTCTTACTGTCTAAAAGATAGACATGGCGAACAGAGAGCCACAATTTTAGGCATGTGTTTGCTTTTAAATCCAATTCTGGTATATTTAACACCTTTTACCTTAAGTAAGATTTATAATGTAGTTTGGGATATTAATATTAATGACAAGTATAAAAATGACATCTTGGACCTTTTATATATTTATTTTGTAATTATTTGTATGTGCTTATCTATATGGCCATGTACTTGCATGTGTGTTCTGGAAAGCAGAGTATGGACTTGGATACCAGGGACCTGTAGTTAGTCATGTTTTAGATCTCTTGGCCCCAGAACCCAGTACCATAATAAAAGGGGGAAACTGGGGTTGAAGGGTGCTCAATAGGCAGTCTGAAAGGAAAGATCCTTTCTAAACAACAACAACAATAAAAAAAAAAAAAAACCCAAAAAACAAAAAAACAGAAAAATCAAAAAACCACCCAACTCAGTTACTACCTCTTCATCTATCCATACCATCCCCAAGGCCCAACTTTAGACTCTCATATTGGCTTGGTACACCACAAAGAACATCAGACTGAAAGCTCTGCCATTAGTTAAGGAAATTAATACACTAATATTGCAGGCCAGAAAGTGAGCCTTTATTCGCTTCCTCCTCAAACAACTTCTAATAATGATTTCTAAGAACAATCAAGGAAACCAACGAAATTAATGCTCACTCTTTCTCTCACTTCAAATATAGATATTTAAATTTTTACTTTTATGCACATGGCTTTGGAGACAAGATTATCTGCTTTTGGTCACCCCTTATCAGACTTTCTTTTCCTATCTCTGGTCTGGTGCTGTTTTCTGTAATCTGAATCCTCTATACCATATATTTTTAAACTTTGGGTTTTTTGTTTGTTTGTTTGTTTGTTTGTTTTCAGAGACAGGATCTATCTGAGTGACACCTCAGTCTGGGCTCAAATACATAAATATTTAATTGTCTCTACCTCACACGTGATGAGACTTAAGTCATGGGTTATCAGGCCCTGCAACCTCTCCCCATTTCTTTCACTCTTTCTGTGTCTTCCTGTTTCCAACTCTGGGTATAAGTATATTCTCTATTCTGTGCTTCCAGTCAGTTACTCCTTTCTCAACAGTGTGCTGATCCACTTGTTCCTGCAGCCGAAGTTGCTTGTTAAACAGTTTATGCCATATTCAAAAATATACTCTCACAGACAGACTCTCACAGTCACAAAAACACCCAGAAACACAGTTGCACACACTCACAGACACACACAGACTCAGGCAAACAGACACAGAAACTCACACAGACACACACACCCCATACACACACACACACACACACACACACACACACACACACACATTTTTCTGTTACTTTGAAGCCCTTGTTAATGATAACAAAGTGCCTCTTAGTGAGAATGTTCAGGGAGTAAAAGAAGGAAAGGACTGGGCAGGGAGGGGCTGCAGTATTAAGCTGTGGCTTGTGGGATAATTGAAGTCTATATCCAGGCATGGGACAATAGTGATTTATACAAACAGTCAAGGACACCCATCCAACAAATGGTCATGCTCTACTTTTTCTGGCGTTTTAATTTGAGGATCCCTGGAAAGCTAGCCTTACATCCATGAGCGAAGCCCATCCCACACCCTCCCAGCCACATCCCCCTAAAAAAAAATCATGTGCTATGCCCTTCTGGCATTCTAATTCCCAGATTCCTAGAAGGCGATCCCTAGGCTCTAGGTATGTGATCCTGGAGGTGGGAACTCTGCAAGTCCCCTGTCCTCACTCGAAAATAAGGGCCAATTTACTGTCACCCTATCCAAAAACCATCAATCACCAGGTTGTTTATAGTTTCCCTTCCAGAATAGAGGGTTTGATGGGGTAGAGGGGCACTATGCAAGAAAGTCTAAAAGCCCCTCCTCGAATGAGGAAGTCAGGAGAGACAGAGCCTGAGCCCTCTTGGGAAATCTCCACACCTGCAGGCGCCATTTTGAGCAGCCCCTGTTATGCAGAGGTCTCCCAGTCAACATCCTTTTCTGACCAGTGGGAACCCTGAGCAAGGAGAGGGGTCGCGCTGCTACTCTCAAACTAGAGAGAACTGGTTACCTTCATGGTTCTCCATCAGGTTGCCACCTCCTGTGGGAGTCCCAGCCACCTCAAAGACCAGAGATCCACATGCTGAGGTTTGTCTTCCCCTGACTCAACAGTTTCCTAAAGGCGTCCTCCAATCACTGTGCTTCCTGCACTCTGGCAGAGGCTCAGTGGCCAGTGTTCAGCCTATGCAAAATTCCTTGAAATATATAACCTGAAAGTAAGAATGCTTTTCCCCCCAACAGCTGGTCCCTTGATTTTCTGTGTACCCAGCTTGATGACTTGCTGGCTGGATTAGAAATCAAAATGGGAATTATTTTCCTGCTTTTTTTTCTCTGTTAAAACAACTGGAGACATATAACAGGTGTTAAACTCTTTCCATGGAGGCCTTAAGACATGAATTAGATGCCCAGATTCCCTGCAGAAACCACACACTCAAGGGCCAGTGAAATGGCTCAGTGAGTCACTGTAGTTGCTGTCTTTGGAACAACCTAAGCTGGATCCCTGGGAATGGCATGGTGAAAATAATGAACCAACTCCTGCACCTTATGCTCTAATCCACACATATATGCACCATAGCATGCCACATGACATCTGACTCCATACCAAAAGAAACAATATATGGAAATAATATGTAGAGCACCATGATTTAAAACAGTAATCCCTCCTGTGTGAAGGCAGAACTCAGAGAATCCCTAGGATGTTATAGTGGACAACTACCTTGGCCTGAATGTTAAGCCCCAGGTCCCTCTGAGAGACTGATCTCAGCAGACATGAGGAGGATTCCTGATGAACAAGTGTCAGAGGTACCAGTTAGCCTCCACATGGAATTAGACACACCTAACAGCACTACTGTTACATACAGTACATAAAAATGTGTACGTGTTCACATACTAACAGAAGCACACAGAGATGTAGCCACACCTTCACCATCATACACGCACACAAGAGATTCTGGCAGAGAAGAAAAGAAAAAATAGATTATTTGCACAGTGAGCATGTAATTATTCCTCAACCTCTTGCTCAGGAATCATTTTAGACCTCAAAATGTTTGCTCCTGTTTCTCCAAGAGGCCTGTCAAAGGTACGTAGTAACTGATTTTCTCTGTAGCTCTAGAATATAATACAATCCACTTTATGGAAAGACAAACTTAAAGCAAAGTGAACAACGAACCTGTGTGGTGGCTGACACTAAAATCTTGCTCTAGCGGAAGACCACAGCAATGTAAGACAGAGAGGGCCAGCCAGTGTTGTGTATCCAAAATCTACCTATATACATAAAAATCACCCAAGGTCTTAACTTGTTCAGAAGTCCTGAGGATTACTTTATCATAGAGTGCTTGACTAGATTGCACCAAACACTGAATTTGATACCCAGGGCAACATCTGATCCAGACAGACTGTACCAGTCTTGAATCCAGTTTATTGCTTGCTTCATGACTCAATGGAAGATAACCATGTTAAAAATATATAACATGTTAAATAAAAAAAATTAAAATTTTACTTTAGGCACATGGCTTTGGAGACAAGACTACCTGATATTTTTCAGACCCTAGTTTTTCAGACCTTCTTTCCCATGCCTGCCCTGGTTCTGTTTTCTCTAATCTGAATCCTCTATATCATTTTTTTTAATCTTTGGTTTTGTTTTAGGAGAAAGTGTCTTTCTGTATGAAAGCTCAGTCTGGGCTCACATCCACAAATATGCCCTTGCCTCTGCCTCACCACTGCTAAGAATCAAGTCATGTGCTACCATGCCCTGCAACCTCTCTTTTCTTTCACTCCTTCTGTGTCTTCCTGTTTCCAGCTCTGGGTCTAACTGTTTTTTTAATTCTGTGCTTCTAGTCAATTACTCTCTTCTCACCAATGTGCAGACACTCCTGTAACCTGCACCCTATGTAACTTGTTAAATATTTTATGCCATATTCACATTCATACTCTCACAGACAGACTCACATAGACACAAACACACCCAGAGACAGTCGCACACACTCACAGACACACACACACACAGAATACACAGACCCTCAGACACACAGACACAGGCAATCACACAGACACACACATCCCATACACACACACACACACACACACACATTTTTCTGTTACTTTGAAGCCCTTGTTAATGCCAACAAATTGCTGCTTAGTGGATAGCCAGGGAATGTTCAGGGAGTGAAAGAAGGAAAGGACTGGGCAGGGAGGGGCTGCAGGATTAATCTGTGGTTTGTGGGATAATTGAAGTCTCTATCCAGGCATGGGACAATAGTGATTTATACAAACAATCAAGGAAACCCATCCAACAAATGTTCATGCTCCATTTAATTTGAGGATCCCTGGAAAGCTAGCCTTACATCCATGAATGAAGCCCATCACACATGCTCACAGCCATGCCCCCTAAAAAATCATGTGCTATACCCTTCTGGCATTCTAATTCCCAGTTTCCTAGAAGACTAACACTAGGCTTTAGTTATGTGATACTGTAGGTGGGAACTCACCAAGGCCCTTGTGCTTACTCAAAAATAAGGCCCATTTTACTGTTGCCCCATCCAATAACCATCAATAGCTAGGATATTAAAGTTTCCCTTCTAGAATAGATACATTGATGGGGTAGAGGGGCACTGTGCCAGAACGGCTAAAAGCCCCTCCTCGAATGAGGAAGACAGGAACACAGTGCCCTAGCACTCTCAGGAAATCTCCACACCTCCAAATGCCATTTTGAGGCACCGGGGTTATGCAGAGGTCTCCCAGTCAACATCCTTTTCTGACCAGTGGGAACCCTAAGCAGGGAGAGGGGTCACACTGCTACTCTCAAACTAGAGAGAACTGGTTACCTTCACGGTTCTCCATCAGGTTGACACATCCTGTGGGAGTCCCAGCCACCTCATAGCACAGAGATCCACATCCTGAGGTGTGTCTTCCCTGAACCAACCCAAGGCTCTCAACACTTCTGTAAATATGTTCTCCAATCACTGTCCTTCCTGCACAGTTACAGAGGCTCAGGGGCCAGTGTTCAGCCTATGCCAGGCCACAACATGCCTCCAATCCCAAGTGAGGGGCAGGGAAAGCAGCTATCTTCACATGCGTGCTACTCTGCTCCCGAGGGGCATTTTCACAAAGTTCAACTGCTGTGATGGAAAACCTGGAAGAACTTCATCATGCCACAAGCTTTTCTACCAGCTCCTTAAATGTATTCTCTGTTGTATACTAGGGAAATCCAGATCATTACTAGCGGGTTCTAAATAGTTCTGTTCACACTGCTCTTAACTGGTTTTATTTCTTTTCATTTTGATTTCTCAGTTCATCCTTTTGGTTATTTTGCCTCCATGTTGCCTGTGACTCAAGTGTGAGCATGATGCCTGTGCAGTCCATAAGAGGGCTCAGTTCTCCTGGAATCCATGGTTGTGAGCAATGTGCTGGGAATCAATCCGTGTTGTTTGAAGAAACAGCCCACCCAATATTCTTAACTATATGGTGTCAGAGGTGAGGAAAAAATATGATAGAAAGAAAGATGAAATTTTAAGACCTGTAAGTCATGCAAAGAACTCAGAAATTGCTAGTAGTTTGTGAGTCTAGAGGCTGCCTGGTGGTGAGAAAAAAAAGAAAAACCAACCCGGATATTCCCCTTAGTTAAAACATTCTTGGGAACAGCTCAACCTTAAATATAGAGGAATGTGAGGACATAACAGGGCTATCTAAACTGAGTCAACAAGTCACAGAACTCTGACACCCTGCACGTACATGTAATTTTTCTGCTGATGTTTGAATAAGCCAATAATGTGCCGCTATTTTGAATTCCATACCCCTAAGCCCCTTACCCCATGAAAACCCCGAGCTTTTGAGCCTAGTGGACAACATCCTTTATCTCCTGTGTGGGGATTCATGTTGGTCTAGAACTCTGTAATTAAACTACCTTGTCTAATTACATCAAGATGGTCCTTCGTGATTTTTTGGATGCATGCTGAATGGGGAATTGAGTGAGGGTTTCCCCACTAGGTTCTATCAGGATATGACTCAAGGGTTCCTAAAGGAGTATAGAATGCAGACTATGATTTTTTAATTGGAAAGGGTAATTAAGACCAAATCTTGAAGGATTTTTAAACTTAAATGTACTTCCCATTCAAATTGGAAGGAAATTATACATTTGTAGTACATGTTTTATCTAAATTTCTGATATATTCCTCTCTGGTCCTGAAATTGTGCTGTAGCTGAAGTGTCCATGTAAATAACTCTTATCTTCCTGACCTAGCCTCATTACATTTGATTACCTACAAACATTCTAAGATATTATTATGTTTCTAGTCCATTATTCTTGACATCAAACTCAGATTCTCATGCTTGCAAGCATGCACTATGTCCCAGAACTCAGTCTAGCCAGCAGTCATTTAATGTTACATTGTATTACATGAGCCTGGTATTGAAGTTTTAAAAAAAAACAGTTTGTCTATTTTGAAGAATACTCCAGGTAGGACTGTGTGTATGCAAAATCCCAGCACGGTTAAAAGCAGAAGAATGGGGAATTTACTGTCACCCTCAGTGACAATGGTTGTTTCCAGCCAGCAGGCTTTAAAGGAAACACTTTCTTAAAAACCAAACCAAACAAATGAAATTATCACATCCCTGAAGAAGCATTACCTGACAGATTATATCTACAATTTCATGTCTTAAACTTCAGAAGCAGAAAGATTGTATTGGAATGCCAGTTCAGTGAACACTGGATTTTAGGACAGACCATTGACCACAATATTGTTTCAAGACAGGTTGCCCCTACACTATGAAGTTTCACAGAAAAAAAATCAAGAGGTAAATAAACGAAGTTATGAATACACAAACACATAAACAAATGCAGCATAATATCAACTGAAAGGTCAGAAAATCGAAATAGGATAAGTTTTCTTTGCTTCCAAACTCTAAATGTACCGATGATAAATGCATATGTTATTTGAAAGTAAGAATTTTTCCCCCACGCACCCACCCACAACTGGTTCCTTGATTTTCTGTGTACGAAGCTTAATATCTTGATGGCTGGATTAGAAAATCGGAATGGGAATAATTTTTCTGTCTTTCTTTTTTTTCTGTTAAAAGATCTTGTCTTTTTTTTTTGTCTGTTAAATAAACTGGAGACATATAGCAGTTGGTAAACTCTTTCCATGGATTCCTTAGGACCTGAATTAGATGCCCAGATTCCCTGAAGAACCACACACTCAAGGGCCAGTGAAATGCCTCAGTGAGTCACTGTAGTTGCTCTTTTTCTGGGCAAAATATGTTGGATCCCTAGGAATGGCATTGTGAAAAGAATGAACAAACTCCTGCACTATATGCTCTAATCCACACATATTTGCACCATAACATGCCACATGACACCTGACTCCATACCAAAAGAAACAATATACATAAATAATATGTGGAGCACCATGATTTATAACAGTAATCCCTAGTGTGTAAAGGCCGAGCTCAGAGAATCCCTAGGATGTTGTAGTGGACAACTACCCTGGCCTGACTCCTAAGCCCCAGATACCTATGAGAGTCTGGTCAGAAGACAGGAGGAGTATTCCTGATGAACAAGAGTCAGAGGTAACAACCTCCACATGGAAGTAGACACACCTAATAGCACAAATACACAAATATGTGCACCTGTTCACATACCAACAAAAGCACACAAATATGTAACAACACCTTTACCTACATACACACACAAGCGATTCTGGCAGAGAAGAAAGGAAATATTATGTTAGGTGTGCAGTAAGTAATTATTCCTTAACCTCTTGCTCTGGGATCATTTTAGACCTCAAACCGTTTGCTGCTGTTTCTCCATGAAGCCAGTCAAAGGTACTTCATAACTGATTTTATCTGTAGCTCAGGAAATGAATACAATCGGTTTTTTGGAAGGACAAACCAAAAGCAGAGTGAACAACAAGCCAGGTGTGGTGGCTGACACTAAAATCTTGCACTGGCAGCAGACCCCAGCAATGTAAGACAAAGAAGGCCAGCCTGTGCTGTGTATCCAGAATCTGCCGACATATATAAAAACCACTCAAGGTCTTAACTTGTTCAGAAGACGGGAAAGTTACTTTTTCATAGAGTGCTTGACTAGATTGCACCAAAGCACTGAATTTGATACCCAGGGCAGCATCTGATTCAGACAGACTGTACCAGCCTTAAATTCAGATTATCCCATGCTTCAGGACCCAATGGAAGATATCCTGCAGTGAGACCTTGTTAAAAAACAATACCTTGGTAAGTAAAAAATTTAAATTTTACATTAGGCACATGGCTTTGGAGACAAGATTAACTGCTGTTTGTCAGACCCTAGTCAGACCTTTTCTCATGAATGTTCTGGTTCTTATTTCTCTATTCTGAATCTGCTATATAATTTCTTTTTTAATCTTGTTTTGTTTTAGGAGAATGGGTCTGTCTGTATGACAGATCAGTCTGGGCTCACATCCAGAAATATGCACTTGCCTCTGCCTCACCACTGATAAGACTGAAGTCATGGGCTACCATGCCCTGCAACTTCTCCCCACTTCTTTTACTCCTTCTGTGTCTTCCTGTTTCTAGCTCTGGATGTGACTGTATTCTTAATTCTGTGCTTCCAGTCACTTACTCCCTTCTCAACAGTGTGCAGACATTCCTGTAACCTGCAGCCTATGTAACTTGTTAAACATTTTATGCCATATTCACATACATACTCTCATAGACAGACTCACACAGACAGAAACACACCCAGAGACAGTCCCCCCCACACACACACAGAATACAAAGACCCTCAGACACACAGACACTGACACAGACAGACAGACAGACAGACAGACAGACACAGAAAACACACACACACACACACACACACACACACACACAAACACACACACACACACATTTTCACGGTTACTTTGAAGCCCTTGTTAATGATAACAAAGTGCTGCTTAGTGAGAATATTCAGGGAGTAAAAGAAGGAAAGGACTGGGCAGGGAGGGGCTGCAGTATTAAGCTGTGGCTTGTGGGATAATTGAAGTCTATATCCAGGCATGGGACAATAGTGATTTATACAAACAGTCAAGGACACCCATCCAACAAATGGTCATGCTCTACTTTTTCTGGCGTTTTAATTTGAGGATCCCTGGAAAGCTAGCCTTACATCCATGAGCGAAGCCCATCCCACACCCTCCCAGCCACATCCCCCTAAAAAAAATCCTCTGTTATACCCTTCTGGCATTCTAATTCCCAGATTCCTAGAAGGCGATCCCTAGGCTCTAGGTATGTGATCCTGGAGGTGGGAACTCTGCAAGCCCCCTGTCCTCACTCGAAAATAAGGGCCATTTTACTGTCGCCCCATCCAATAACCATCAATCGCCAGGATGTTTAAAGTTTCCCTTCTAGAATAGATACTTTGATGGGGTAGAGGGGCACTGCGCCAAAACGTCTAAAAGCCCCTCCTCGAATGAGGAAGTCAGGAGAGACAGAGCCCGAGCCCTCTAGGGAATTCTCCACACCTCCAGGCGCCATTTTGAGCCGCCGGGATTATGCAGAGGTCTCCCAGTCAACATCCTTTTCTGACCAGTGGGAACCCTGAGCAGGGAGAGGGGTCGCGCTGCTACTCTCAAACTAGAGAGAACTGGTTACCTTCATGGTTCGCCATCACTTTGCCACCTCCTGTGGGAGTCCCAGCCACCTCAAAGCACAGAGATCCACTTGCTGAGGTGTGTCTTTCACGGACCAGCCTGAGGCTCTCAACACTTCCCTAAAGGCGTCCTCCAATCACTATCCTTCCTGCACTGTTGCAGAGGCTCAGTGGCCAGATTTCAGCCTATGCCAGGCCACACCACACCTCCAATCCCAAGTGAGGGGCGGGGAAAGCAGCTATCTTCACATGCCTGCTACTCTGCTCCTGAGGGGAATTTTCACAGAGTTCCACAGCTGGCCTGGATAACTTCGAAGAACTTCATCATGCCACAAGCTTTCCTACCAGTTACTTAAAACTATTCTCTGTTGTATACTAGGGAAATCCTGATCATTATTGACAGGTTCTGAATAATTCTGTTCAGAATAATCTCAATGTGTTTTATTTCTTTTCATTTTGATTTTTCAGTACATCTTTTTGGTTATTTTCCTCTGAGTTGCCTGTGACTCAAGTGTGTGCCAGATGCCTTATCAGTCCAGAAGAGGGCTCGATTCTCCTGGAATCGATGGCTGTGAGCAATGTGCTGGGAATCAATCCCTGTTGTTTGAGGAAATGTTCTAGACTATATGGTGTCAGAGGTGAGAAAAAAATAGGATATAACTCAGGAGTCCCTAAAGGAGCATAGAATGCAGATTATGGTTTTATAATTGGAAATGGTACTTAAGACCAAATCCGAAAGAATTGTTAAACTTAAATGGTGTCAGAGGTGAGAAAAAAAATATGACTGAAAGAAAGATGAAATTTCAAGACCTGTAAGTCATACAACGAACTCAGAAATTGCTCAACCTAGAGGCTGCCAGGGGCTGAGGAAAAAGAAAACCAAACCCAGGATTGCCCCGTAATTAAAACAATCCTGGGAACAGCTTAACCTTAGAGATAAAGAGGAATGTGAAGACATAACAGTTCTATCTAAACTGAGTCAACTACTCACAGAACTCTGACACCCTGCACTTACATGTAAATCTTCTGCTGATGTTTGAATAAGCCAATAGTGTGTCGATATGCTGAATTCCAGACCCCTAAGCCCCTTACCCCATGAAAAACCCTAGCTTTTGAGTATCCTGGTCGACATCCTTTATCTCCTGTGTGGGATGCATGTGGGTCCAGAGCTCTGTAATTAAACTACCTAGTCTAATTACAGCAAGATGGTCCTCCGTGATTTTTGGGGGGTGCACACCGAATCGGGAATTGAGTGAGGGTATCCCTACTAGGTTCTATCAGGGTATGACTCAGGGGTTCCTAAAGGAGTATAGAATGCACAATATGGTTTTATAATTGGAAAGGGTAATTAAGACCATATCTTAAAGGATTTTTAAACTTAAATGTACTTCCCATTCAAATTGGAAGGAAATTATACATTTGAAGTACATGTTTTAGCTACATTTCTGATATATTCCTGTCTGGTCCTGAAATTGTGCTGTAGCTGAAGAGTCCATGTAAATAACTCTTATCTTCTTGACCTAGCCTCATTACATTTGATTACCTACACATATTTGAGGATATTATTAGGTTTCCAATCCATTTTCCTGGGCATCAAACTCAGATTCTCATGCTTACAAGCATACACTATGTCCCAGAACTCAGCCTAGACAGTAGTCAGTTCATGTTCCAGTGGATTACATGAGCCTGGTATTGAAGTTTTTTAAAAACAGTTTGTCTCTTTTGAAGAATACTCCAGGTAGGACTGTGTATATGCAAAATCCCAGCACTGTTAAAAGCAGAATAATGGGGCATTTCCTGTCATCCTGAGCCACAATGGGTGTCTCCAGCCAGCAGGCTTTAAAGGAAACACGTTCCTAGAAACCAATCCAAACAAATGAAATTATCACATCCCTGAATGAGCATTACCTGGCAGCTTATATCTACAATTTCATGTCTAAAACTGCAGAAGCAGAACGATTGCATTGGAATTCAGGCTCAGTGAATACTGGATTTTAGGACAGGCTTTTGACCAAAGTATTTTTTTCAAGACAGGTTGCCCCTTCACTCTGTAGCTTCATATAAAAAATTAAGAGGTAAATAAACGAAGCAATGAACACACAAACACATAAACAAACGCAGCATAATTTCAAATGAAAGGTCAGAAAATGGTAATAGGGTAAGTGTTCTTTGCTCCCAAACTCTCAATGTACCAATGAAAGATGCATAAATTACGTGAAATGTGTAACCTGAAAGTGAGAATGCTTTTCCCCCCAACAGCTGGCCCCTGGATTTTCTGTGTACCCAGCTTGATGTCTTGTTGGCTGGATTAGAAATCAAAATGGGAATAATTTTCCTGGCTTTGTTTTCTCTGTCAAAAGAACTGGAGACATATAACAGCTGTTAAACTCTTTCCTTAAATGCCTTAGGACCTGAATTAGATGCCCAGATTCCCTGCAGAAACCACCAACTCAAGGACCAGTGAAATGGCTCAGTGAGTCACTGTAGTTGCTCCCTTACTGGGCAACCTATGTTGGATCCCTGGGAATGGCATTTTGAAAATAATGAAGCAACTCCTTCACCTTTTGGGCTAATCCACACATATATGCACCATAGCATGCCACATGACATCTGAATCAATCACAAAGACACAATATATGGAAATAATATGCGGAGCATCATGATTTATAACAGTATTCACTCATGTGGGAAGGCAGAGCTCAGAGAATCCCTGGGATATTGTAGTGGACACCTACCCTGGCCTGACTGCTAAGCCCCAGGTCCCTATTAGAGATTGATCTCAGCAAACATGAGGAGGATTCCTGATGAACAAGTGTCAGTGGTAACAGTAAGCGTCCACATGGAAGTAGACAAACCTAACAGCACTACTACACACACATGTGCTCCTGTTCACATACTAACAGAAGCACACAGAGATGTAGTCATACCTTCACCATCATACACACACACAAGAGATACTGGCAGAGAAGAAAAGAAAAATTAGGTTATGTGCACAGTGAGCATGTAATTATTCCTCAACCCCTTGCTCAGGGATCATTTTAGACCTCAAAATGTTTGCTCCTGTTTCTCCAAGAGGCCAGTCAAATGTACGTAGCAACTGATTTTCTCTGTGGCTCAGGAATAGACTACAATCCGTTTTATGGAAGGACAAACCAAAAGCATAGTGAGCAACAAACCAGGTGTGGCGGCTGACACTAAAATCTTGCACTAGCTGCAGACCACAGCAATGTAAGACAAAGAGGGCCAGCCTGTGCTGTGTATCCAGAATCTGCCGACATATGTAAAAACCACTCAAGGTCTTAACTTGTTCAGAAGACGGGAAAGTTACTTTTCATAGAGTGCTTGACTAGATTGCACCAAAGCACTGAATTTGATACCCAGGGCAGCACCTGATCCAGACAGACTGTACCAGCCTTGAATTCAGATTATCCCATGCTTCATGACACAGTGGATGATAAAATTGTTAAAAGAAACGATAACATGTTAAGTAAAAAAAATTAAAA
Organism: Mus musculus; assembly: GCF_000001635.26. Taxonomy (NCBI): domain Eukaryota; kingdom Metazoa; phylum Chordata; class Mammalia; order Rodentia; family Muridae; genus Mus; species Mus musculus. Next base: position 148,311,120 of record NC_000086.7, on the reverse strand, counting down.
TTTTACTTTAGGCACATGGCTTTGGAGACAAGACTACCTGCTGTTTTTCAGACCCTAGTTTTTCAGACCTTCTTTCCCATGCCTGCCCTGGTTCTGTTTTCTCTAATCTGAATCCTCTATATCATTTTTTTTTAATCATTGGTTTTGTTTTAGGAGAAAGTGTCTTTCTGTATGAAAGCTCAGTCTGGGCTCACATCCACAAATATGCCCTTGCCTCTGCCTCACCACTGCTAAGAATCAAGTCATGTGCTACCATGCCCTGCAACCTCTCATTTCTTTCACTCCTTCTGTGTCTTCCTGTTTCCAGCTCTGGGTCTAACTGGTTTTTTTTAATTCTGTGCTTCTATTCAGTTACTCCCTTCTCACCAATGTGCAGACACTCCTGTAACCTGCACCCTATGTAACTTGTTAAATATTTTATGCCATATTCACATTCATACTCTCACAGACAGACTCACATAGACACAAACACACCCAGAGACAGTCGCACACACTCACAGACACACACACAGAGAATACACAGACCCTCAGATACACAGACACAGGCACGCACGCACACACACACACACACACACACACACACACACACACACACATACACACATACACACACACACACTTTCACTGTTGCTTTTAAGCCCTTGTTAAAGCCAATAAATTGCTGCTTAATGGATAGCCAGGGAATGTTCAGGGAGTGAAAGAAGGAAAGGACTGGGCAGGAAGCAGCAGCAGGATTTAGCTGTGGCTTGTGGGATAACTGAAGTCTATATGCAGGCATGGGACAATAGTGATTTATACAAACAATCAAGGAAACCCATCCAACAAATGTTCATGCTCCATTTAATTTGAGGATCCCTGGAAAGCTAGCATTACATCCATGAATGAAGCCCATCACACATGCTCACAGCCACACCCCCTAAAAAATCGTGTGCTATACCCTTCTGGCATTCTAATTCCCAGATTCCTAGAAGACTAACACTAGGCTTTAGTTATGTGATACTGTAGGTGGGAACTCACCAAGGCCCTTGTGCTTACTCAAAAATAAGGGCCATTTTACTGTTGCCCCATCCAATAACCATCAATAGCTAGGATACTAAAGTTTCCCTTCTAGAATAGATACTTTGATGGGGTAGAGGGGCACTATGCCAGAAAGGCTAAAAGCCCCTCCTTGAATGAGGAAGACAGGAGAGACAGTGCCCTAGCACTCTCTGGAAATCTCCACACCTCCAGATGCCATTTTGAGGCATCGGGGTCATGCAGAGGTCTCCCAGTCAACATCCTTTTCTGACCAGTGGGAATCCTGAGCAGGAAGAGGGGTCACACTGCTACTCTCAAACTAGAGAGAACTGGTTACCTTCACGGTTCGCCATCAGATTGACACATCCTGTGGGAGTCCCAGCCACCTCAAAGCACAGAGATCCACTTGCTGAGTTGTGTCTTCCCCAGATCAACCCCAGGCTCTCAACACTTCCATAAATGTGTCCTCCAATCACTGTCCTTCCTGCACAGTTACAGAGGTTCAGGGGCCAGAGTTCAGCCTATGCCAGGCCACACCATGCCTCCAAACTCAATGAGGGGCAGGGAAAGCAGCTATCTTCTCATGCCTGCTACTCTGCTCCCGAGGGGCATTTTCACAAAGTTCCACCGCTGGGCTGGAAAACCTGGAAGAATTTCATCATGCCACAAGCTTTTCTACCAGCTCCTTAAATGTATTCTTTGTTGTATACTAGGGAAATCCAGATCATTACTAATGGGCTCTAAATAGTTCTGTTCACACTGATCTCAACTTGTTTTATTTCTTTTCATTTTGATTTCTCAGTTCATCTTTTTGGTTATTTTGCCTCCATGTTGCCTGTTACTCAAGTGTGTGCCTGATGCCTGTGCAAACCAGAAGAGGGCTCAGTTCTCCTGGAATTCATGGTTGTGAGCAATGTGTTGGGAATTAATCCGTGTTGTTTGAAGAAACAGCCCACCCAATATTCTTAACTATATGGTGTCAGAGGTGAGGAAAAAATATGATAGAAAGAAAGATGAAAATTTAAGACCTTAAGTCATGCAAAGAACTCAGAAATTGCTAGTAGTTTGTGAGCCTAGATGCTGCCTGGGGGTGAGAAAAAAAGAAAACCCAACCCGGATATGCCCCTTAGTTAAAACATTCCTTGGAACAGCTTAACCTTAAATATAAAGAGGAACGTGAGGACATACAGGTCTATCTAAACTGAGTCAACATGACACAGAATTCTGACACCCTACACGTACATGTAATTTTTCTGCTGATGTTTGAATAAGCCAATAGTGTGCAGCTATTCTGAATTCCACACCCCTAAGCCCCTTACCCCATGAAAATCCCGAGCTTTTGAGCCTTGTGGACAACATCCTTTATCTCCTGTGTGGGGATTCATGTTGGTCCAGAACTCTGTAATTAAACTACCTTGTCTAATTACATCAAGATGGTCCTTCGTGATTTTTTGGATGCATGCTGAATGGGGAATTGAGTGAGGGTTTCCCCACTAGGTTCTATCAGGATATGACTCAAGGGTTCCTAAAGGAGTATAGAATGCAGACTATGATTTTTTAATTGGAAAGGGTAATTAAGACCAAATCTTGAAGGATTTTTAAACTTAAATGTACTTCCCATTCAAATTGGAAGGAAATTATACATTTGTAGTACATGTTTTATCTAAATTTCTGATATATTCCTCTATGGTCCTGAAATTGTGCTGTAGCTGAAGTGTCCATGTAAATAACTCTTGTCTTCCTGACCTAGCCTCATTACATTTGATTACCTACAAATATTCTAAGATATTATTATGTTTCTAGTCCATTATTCTTGACATCAAACTCAGATTCTCATGCTTGCAAGCATGCACTATGTCCCAGAACTCAGTCTAGCCAGCAGTCATTTAATGTTACATTGTATTACATGAGCCTGGTATTGAAGTTTTAAAAAAAAACAGTTTGTCTATTTTGAAGAATACTCCAGGTAGGACTGTGTATATGCAAAATCCCAGCACAGTTAAAAGCAGAATGGGGAATTTACTGTCACCCTCAGTGACAATGGTTGTTTCCAGCCAGCAGGCTTTAAAGGAAACACTTTCTTAAAAACCAAACCAAACAAATGAAATTATCACATCCCTGAAGAAGCATTACCTGACAGATTATATCTACAATTTCATGTCTTAAACTGCAGAAGCAGAAAGATTGTATTGGAATGCCAGTTCAGTGAACACTGGATTTTAAGACAGACCATTGACCACAATATTGTTTCAAGACAGGTTGCCCCTACACTATGAAGTTTCACAGAAAAAAAATCAAGAGGTAAATAAACGAAGTTATGAATACACAAACACATAAACAAATGCAGCATAATATCAACTGAAAGGTCAGAAAATCGTAATAGGATAAGTTTTCTTTGCTTCCAAACTCTAAATGTACCAATGATAAATGCATATGTTATTTCAAAGTAAGAATTTTTCCCCCACGCACCCACCCACAACTGGTTCCTTGATTTTCTGTGTACGCAGCTTAATATCTTGATGGCTGGATTAGAAAATCAGAATGGGAATAATTTTTCTGTCTTTCTTTTTTTTCTGTTAAAAGATCTTGTCTTTTTTTTTTTTTGTCTGTTAAATAAACTGGAGACATATAGCAGTTGGTAAACTCTTTCCATGGATTCCTTAGGACCTGAATTAGATGCCCAGATTCCCTGAAGAACCACACACTCAAGGGCCAGTGAAATGCCTCAGTGAGTCACTGTAGTTGCTCTTTTTCTGGGCAAAATATGTTGGATCCCTAGGAATGGCATTGTGAAAAGAATGAACAAACTCCTGCACCATATGCTCTAATCCACACATATTTGCACCATAACATGCCACATGACACCTGACTCCATACCAAAAGAAACAATATACATAAATAATATGTGGAGCACCATGATTTATAACAGTAATCCCTAGTGTGTAAAGGCCGAGCTCAGAGAATCCCTAGGATGTTGTAGTGGACAACTACCCTGGCCTGACTCCTAAGCCCCAGATACCTATGAGAGTCTGGTCAGAAGACAGGAGGAGTATTCCTGATGAACAAGAGTCAGAGGTAACAACCTCCACATGGAAGTAGACACACCTAATAGCACAAATACACAAATATGTGCACCTGTTCACATACCAACAAAAGCACACAAATATGTAACAACGCCTTTACCTACATACACACACAAGCGATTCTGGCAGAGAAGAAAGGAAATATTATGTTAGGTGTGCAGTGAGCATGTAATTATTCCTTAACCTCTTGCTCTGGGATCATTTTAGACCTCAAACCGTTTGCTCCTGTTTCTCCATGAAGCCAGTCAAAGGTACTTCGTAACTGATTTTATCTGTAGCTCAGGAAATGAATACAATCGGTTTTTTGGAAGGACAAACCAAAAGCAGAGTGAACAACAAACCTGGTGTGGCGGCTGACACTAAAATCTTGCACTGGCAGCAGACCCCAGCAATGTAAGACAAAGAAGGCCAGCCTGTGCTGTGTATCCAGAATCTGCCGACATATATAAAAACCACTCTAGGTCTTAACTTGTTCAGAAGACGGGAAAGTTACTTTTTCATAGAGTGCTTGACTAGATTGCACCAAAGCACTGAATTTGATACCCAGGGCAGCATCTGATTCAGACAGACTGTACCAGCCTTGAATTTAAGTTATCCCATGCTTCAAGACCCAATGGAAGATATCCTGCAGTGAGACCTTGTTAAAAAACAATACCTTGGTAAGTAAAAAATTTAAATTTTACATTAGGCACATGGCTTTGGAGACAAGATTAACTGCTGTTTGTCAGACCCTAGTCAGACCTTTTCTCATGAATGTTCTGGTTCTTATTTCTCTATTCTGAATCTGCTATATAATTTCTTTTTTAATCTTGTTTTGTTTTAGGAGAATGGGTCTGTCTGTATGACAGATCAGTCTGGGCTCACATCCAGAAATATGCACTTGCCTCTGCCTCACCACTGATAAGACTGAAGTCATGGGCTACCATGCCCTGCAACTTCTCCCCACTTCTTTTACTCCTTCTGTGTCTTCCTGTTTCTAGCTCTGGATGTGACTGTATTCTTAATTCTGTGCTTCCAGTCACTTACTCCCTTCTCAACAGTGTGCAGACATTCCTGTAACCTGCAGCCTATGTAACTTGTTAAATATTTTATGCCATATTCACATACATACTCTCATAGACAGACTCACACAGACAGAAACACACCCAGAGACAGTCCCCCCCACACACACACAGAATACAAAGACCCTCAGACACACAGACACTGACACAGACAGACAGACAGACAGACAGACACAGACACAGACACACACACACACACACACACACACACACACAAACACACACACACACACACATTTTCACGGTTACTTTGAAGCCCTTGTTAATGATAACAAAGTGCTGCTTAGTGAGAATGTTCAGGGAGTAAAAGAAGGAAAGGACTGGGCAGGGAGGGGCTGCAGTATTAAGCTGTGGCTTGTGGGATAATTGAAGTCTATATCCAGGCATGGGACAATAGTGATTTATACAAACAATCAAGGACACCCATCCAACAAATGGTCATGCTCTACTTTTTCTGGCGTTTTAATTTGAGGATCCCTTGAAAGCTAGCCTTACATCCATGAATGAAGCCCATCCCACACCATCCCAGCCACATCCCCCAAATGAAATCCTCTGTTATACTCTTCTGGCATTCTAATTCCCAGATTCCTAGAAGGCGATCCCTAGGCTCTAGGTATGTGATCCTGGAGGTGGGAACTCTGCAAGCCCCCTGTCCTCACTCAAAAATAAGGGCCGTTTTACTGTCGCCCCATCCAATAACCATCAATCGCCACGATGTTTAAAGTTTCCCTTCTAGAATAGAGGGGTTAATGGGGTAGAGGGGCACTGCGCCAAAACGTCTAAAAGCCCCTCCTCGAATGAGGAAGTCAGGAGAGACAGAGCCCGAGCCCTCTAGGGAATTCTCCACACCTCCAGGCGCCATTTTGAGCCGCCGGGATTATGCAGAGGTCTCCCAGTCAACATCCTTTTCTGACCAGTGGGAACCCTGAGCAGGGAGAGGGGTCGCGCTGCTACTCTCAAACTAGAGAGAACTGGTTACCTTCATGGTTCGCCATCACTTTGCCACCTCCTGTGGGAGTCCCAGCCACCTCAAAGCACAGAGATCCACTTGCTGAGGTGTGTCTTTCACGGACCAGCCTGAGGCTCTCAACACTTCCCTAAAGGCGTCCTCCAATCACTATCCTTCCTGCACTGTTGCAGAGGCTCAGTGGCCAGATTTCAGCCTATGCCAGGCCACACCACGCCTCCAATCCCAAGTGAGGGGCGGGGAAAGCAGCTATCTTCACATGCCTGCTACTCTGCTCCTGAGGGGAATTTTCACAGAGTTCCACAGCTGGTCTGGATAACTTCGAAGAACTTCATCATGCCACAAGCTTTCCTACCAGTTACTTAAAACTATTCTCTGTTGTATACTAGGGAAAACCTGATCATTATTGACGGGTTCTGAATAATTCTGTTCACACTAATCTCAATGTGTTTTATTTCTTTTCATTTTGATTTTTCAGTACATCTTTTTGGTTATTTTCCTCTGAGTTGCCTGTGACTCAAGTGTGTGCCAGATGCCTTATCAGTCCAGAAGAGGGCTTGATTCTCCTGGAATCGATGGCTGTGAGCAATGTGCTGGGAATCAATCCCTGTTGTTTGAGGAAATGCTCTTAACTATATGGTTAACTATATGGTCAGAGGTGAGAAAAAAATAGGATACAACTAAGGAGTCCCTAAAGGAGCATAGAATGCAGATTATGGTTTTATAATTGGAAAGGGTACTTAAGACCAAATCCGAAAGAATTGTTAAACTTAAATGGTGTCAGAGGTGAGAAAAAAAATATGACTGAAAGAAAGATGAAATTTCAAGACCTGTAAGTCATACAACGAACTCAGAAATTGCTCATTATTTCCAACCTAGAGGCTGCCTGGGGCTGAGGAAAAAGAAAACCAAACCCAGGATTGCCCCGTAGTTAAAACAATCCTGGGAACAGCTTAACCTTAAAGATAAAGAGGAATGTGCGGACATAACAGGTCTATCTAAACTGAGTCAACTACTCACAGAACTCTGACACCCTGCACTTACATGTAAATCTTCTGCTGATGTTTGAATAAGTGTGTAGATATGCTGAATTACAGACCCCTAAGCCCCTTACCCCATGAAAAACCCTAGCTTTTGAGTATCCTTGTCGACATCCTTTATCTCCTGTGTGGGATGCATGTGGGTCCAGAGCTCTGTAATTAAACTACCTAGTCTAATTACAGCAAGATGGTCCATCTTGATTTTTTTTTTGGGTGCACACCGAATCGGGAATTGAGTGGGGGTATCCCCACTAGGTTCTATCAGGGTATGACTCAGGGGTTCCTAAAGGAGTATAGAATGCACAATATGGTTTTATAATTGGAGAGGGTAATTAAGACCAAATCTTGAAGGATTTTTAAACTTAAATGTACTTCCCATTCAAATTGGAAGGAAATTATACATTTGAAGTACATGTTTTATCTACATTACTGATATATTCCTGTCTGGTCCTGAAATTGTGCTGTAGCTGAAGAGTCCATGTAAATAACTCTTATCTTCTTGACCTAGCCTTATTACATTTGATTACCTACACATATTTGAGGATATTTTTAGTTTTCCAGTCCATTTTCCTGGGCATCAAACTCAGATTCTCATGTTTACAAGCATACAATATGTCCCAGAACTCAGCCTAGCCAGCAGTCATTTAATGTTCCAGTGGATTACATGAGCCTGGTATTGAAGTTTTGAAAAAACAGTTTGTCTGTTTTGAAGAATGCTCCAGGTAGGACTGTGTATATGCAAAATCCCAACACTGTTAAAAGCAGAATAATGGGGCATTTCCTGTCATCCTCAGCCACAATGTGTGTCTCCAGCCAGCAGGCTTTAAAGGAAACACTTTCCTAAAAACCAAACCAAACAAATGAAATTATCACATCCGTGAATGAGCATTACCTGGCAGATTATATCTACAATTTCTTGTCTAAAACTGCAGAAGCAGAAGGATTGCATTGGAATTCAGGCTCAGTGAATACTGGATTTTAGGACAGGCTTTTGACCAAAGTATTTTTTTCAAGACAGGTTGCCCCTTCACTCTGTAGCTTCATATAAAAAATTAAGAGGTAAATAAACGAAGCAATGAATACACAAACACATAAACAAATGCAGCACAATTTCAACTGAAAGGTCAGAAAACGGTAATAGGGTAAGTGTTCTTTGCTCCCAAACTCTCAATGTACCAATGAAAGATGCATAAATTACGTGAAATGTGTAACCTGAAAGTAAGAATGCTTTTCCCCCCAACAACTGGTCCCTTGATTTTCTGTGTACCTAGCTTGGTGTCTTGTTGGCTGGATTAGAAATCAAAATGGGAATCATTATCCTGGCTTTGTTTTCTCTGTCAAAAGAACTGGATACATATAACAGCTGTTAAACTCTTTCCTTAGATGCCTTAGGACCTGAATTAGATGCCCAGATTCCCTGCAGAAACCACACACTCAAGGACCAGTGAAATGGCTCAGTGAGTCACTGTAGTTGCTCCCTTACTGGGCAACCTATGTTGGATCCCTGGGAATGGCAGTTTGAAAATAATGAAGCAACTCCTTCACCTTATGCACTTATCCACACATATATGCACCATAGCATGCCACATGACATCTGAATCAATCACAAAAGAAACAATATATGGAAGTAATATGTGAAGCATCATGATTTATAACAGTATTCCCTCATGTGGGAAGGCAGAGCTCAGAGAATCCCTGGGATATTGTAGTGGACAAATACCCGGCCTGACTGCTAAGACCTTGGTCCCTATTAAAGACTGATCTCAGCAGACATGAGGAAGAATCCTGATGAACAAGTGTCAGTAGTAACAGTGAGCATCCAAATGGAAGTAGACAAACCTAACAGCACTCCTATACACACATGTGCACCTGTTCACATACTAACAGAAGCACACAGAGATGTAGCCATACCTTCACCATCATACACACACACACAAGAGATTCTGGCAGAGAAGAAAAGAAAAATTAGGTTATTTGCACAGTGAACATGTAATTATTCCTTAACCTTTGCTCTGGTTTCATTTTATACCTCAAAATGTTTGCTCCTGTTTCTCCATGAGGCCAGTCAATGGTACTTAGTAACTGATTTTCTCTGTAGCTCTGGAATATAATACAATCCACTTTATGGAAAGACAAACAAAAGCAAATTGAACAATAAACCTGTTGTGGTGGCTGACACTAAAATCTTGCTCTAACGGAAGACCACAGCAATATATGACTGAGAGAGCCAGCCTGTGCTGTATATCTAGAATCTACCTATATACATAAAAATCACCCAAGATCTTAACTTGTTCAGAAGTCCGGAGGGTTGCTTTAACATAGAGTGCTTGACTAGATTGCACCAAACACTGAAATTGATACCCAGGGCACCATCTGATCCAGACAGACTGTACCAGTCTTGAATTCAGTTTATCGCTTGCTTTATGACTCAATGGAAGATAACCATGTTAAAAATATATATATACCATGGTAAGTAAAAAAAATTAAAATTTTGCTTAAGGCACATGGCTTTGGAGACAAGACTACCTGCTGTTTTTCAGACCCTAGTTTTTCACACCTTCTTTCCCATGCATGCCCTTGTTCTGATTTCTCTAATCTGAATCCTCTATATCATTTTTTTAATCTTTGGTTTTGTTTTAGGAGAAAGGGTCTTTCTGTATGAAAGCTCAGTCTGGGCTCACATCCACAAATATGCCCTTGCCTCTGCCTCACCACTGCTAAGAATCAAGTCATGTTCTACCATGCCCTGCAACCTCTCATTTCTTTCACTCCTTCTGTGTCTTCCTGTTTCCAGCTCTGGGTCTAATTGTTTTTTTAATTCTGTGCTTCTAGTCAGTTACTCCCTTCTCACCAATGTGCAGTCACTCCTGTAACGTGCACCCTATGTAATTTGTTATATATTTTATGCCATATTCACATTCATACTCTCACAGACAGACTCACAGAGACACAAACACACCCAGAGACAGTCGCACACACTCACAGACACACACACACACAGAATACACAGACCCTCAGACACACACACAGACACACAGACACAGGCACTGTCTCTCTCTCTCTCTCTCTCTCTCTCTCTCTCTCTCTCTCTCTCTCTCTCTCTCTCTCTCTTTCTCACACACACACACACACACACACACACACACACACACACACACACACTTTCCCTATTGCTTCGAAGCCCTTGTTAATGCCAACAAATTGCTGCTCAGTGGATAGCCAGGGAATGTTCAGGGAGTGAAAGAAGGAAAGGACTGGGCAGGAAGCAGGAGCAGGATTAAGCTGTGGCTTGTGGAATAACTGAAGTCTATATGCAGGCATGGGACAATAGTGATTTATACAAACAATCAAGGAAACCCATCCAACAAATGTTCATTCTCTACTTTTTCTGGCGTTTTAATTTGAGGATCCCTGGAAAGATAGCCTTACATCCACGAATGAAGCCCATCCCACACCCTCCCAGCCACGCCCCCTAAAAAAATCATGCGCTATACCCTTCTGGCATTCTAATTCCCAGATTCCTAGAAGGCGATCCCTAGGCTCTAGGTATGTGATCCTGGAGGTGGGAACTCTGCAAGCTCCCTGTCCTCACTCAAAAATAAGGGCCTTTTAATGTCGCCCCATCCAATTACCATCAATCGCCAGGATGTTTATAGTTTCCCTTCCAGAATAGAGGGTTTGATGGGGTAGAGGGGCACTGCGCCAAAACGTCTAAAAGCCCCTCCTCGAATGAGGAAGTCCGGAGAGACAGAGCCTGAGACCTCTAGGGATTTCTCCACACCTCCAGGAGCCATTTTGAGCAACCGGGATTATGAAGAGGTCTCCCAGTCAACAACCTTTTCTGACCAGTGGGAACCCTGACCAGGGAGAGGGGTTGCTGCTACGCTCAAACTAGAGAGAACTGGTTACCTTCATAGTTCGCCATCACTTTGCCACATCCTGTGGGAGTCCCAGCCACCTCAAAGCATAGAGATCCACTTGCTGAGGTGTGTCTTCCCTGGTTGAGCCTGAGGCTCTCAACACTTCCCTAAAGGCATCCTCCAATCACTGTGCTTTCTGCACTGTTGCAGAGCCTCAGTGGCCAGATTTCAGCCTATGCCTAGCCATACCAGGCCTCCAATCCCAAGTGAGGGGCGGGGAAAGCAGCTATCCTCACATGCCTGCTACTCTGCTCCTGAGGGGCATTTTCACAGAGTTCCACAGCTGGTCTGGATAACTTCGAAGAACTTCATCATGACACAAGCTTTTCAACCACCTACTTAAATCTATTCTTTGTTGTATACTAGCGAAATCCTGGTCAATATTAACGGGCTCTAAATTATTCTGTTCACACTAATCTCAATGTGTTTTATTTCATTTCATTTTGATTTCTCAGTTCATCTTTTTGATTATTTTGCCTCCCTGTTGCCTGTGACTCAAGTGTGTGCCTGATGCCAGTGCAGTCCAGAAGAGGGCTCAATTCTCCTGGAATCGATGGTTGTGAGACATGTGCTGGGAATGAATGCATGTTGTTTGAGGAAACAGCCCACCCAATGTTCTTAACTTTATGGTGTCAGAGGTGAGAAAAAATAGGATTGAAAGAAAGATGAAATTCCAAGACCTGTAAGTCACATAATACAAAGCACTCAGAAATTGATGGTTGTTTGTGAGCCTAGAGGCTTCCTGGGGCTGAGGAAAAGAAAAACAAACCCGGGTGTGCCTCATAGTTAAAACAATCCTGGGAACAGCTTAACCTTAAAGATAAAGAGGAATGTGAGGACATCACAGGGCTATCTAAACTGAGTCAACTACTCACAGAACTCTGACACCCTACACGTACGTGTAATTCTTCTGCTGATGTTTGAATAATCCAATAATGTGTTGCTATGCTGAATTCCAGACCCCTAAGCTCCTTACCCCATGAAAAACCCTAGCTTTTGAGCATCCTGGCCGACATCCTTTATCTCCTGTGTGGGATGCATGTGGGTCCAGAGCTCTGTAATTAAATTACCTAGTCTAATTACAGCAAGATGGTCCTTCATGATTTTTTTTGGGTGCACATCGAATCGGGAATTGAGTGGGGGTTTTCCCACTAGGTTCTATCAGGATATGACTCAGGGGTTCCTAAAGGAGTATAGAATGCAGACTATGGTTTTATAATTGGAAACCGTAATTAAGACCAAATCCTAAAGGATTTTTAAACTTAAATGTACTTCCCATTTAAATTGGAAGGAAATTATACATTTAAAGTACATGTTTTATCTACATTTCTGATATATTCCTGTCTGGTCCTGAAATTGTGCTGTAGCTAAGAGTCCATGCAAATAACTCTTATCTTCTTGACCTAGCCTCATTACATTTGATTACCTACACATATTTGAGGATATTATTAGGTTTCCAGTCCATTTTCCTGGGCACCAAACTCAGATTCTCATGCTTACAAGCATACACTATGTCCCAGAACTCAGCCTAGACAGCTGTCATTTAATGTTCCAGTGGATTACATAAGCCTGGTATTGAAGTTTTTAAAAAACAGTTTGTCTATTTTGAAGAATACTCCAGGTAGGACTGTATATATAAAAATCCCAGCACTGTTAAAAGCAGAATAATGGGGCATTTCCTGCCATCCTGAGCCCCAATGGGTATCTCCAGCCCCAAAGCTTTAAAGGAAATACTTTCCTAAAAACCAAACCAAACAAATGAAATTATCACATCCCTGAATGAGCATTACCTGGCAGATTATATCTACCATTTCATGTCTTAAACTGCAGAAGCAGAAGGATTGCATTGGAATCCAGGCTCAGTGAATACTGGATTTTAGGACAGAGCTTTGACAACTGTATTGTTTCAGGACAGGTTGCCCCTACACCGTGAAGTTTCAATTTACCAAAAACAAAAAACGTCAAACAAACAGCAAAAAACAAAAGGTAAATAAATGAAGTAATGGATACAGAAACACATAAACAAATGCTGTGTTATTTCAACTGAAAGGTCATAAAATAGTAATAGGATGAGTTTTCTTTGCTCCCAATCTCTAAATGTACCAATGAAAGATACATAAATTACTTGAAATGTTTAACCTGAAATTAAAATGATCCCCCCACACCCTGAAATAACTGGTCCCTTGATTTTCTGCTTATCCAGCTTGATGTCTTGCTGGCTGGATTAGAAATCAGAATGGGAATTATTTTCCTGTCTTTTTTTTCTGTTAAAAGAAAGCAGACATATAGCAGCTGGTACACTCTTTCCATGGATGCCTTAGGACCTGAATTAGATGCCCAGATTCCCTGAAGAAACCACAAACTCAAGGACCAGTGAAATGGCTCAGTGAGTCACTGTAGTTGCTCTCTTTCTGGGCAACTTATGTTGGATCCCTGGGAATGGCATTGTGAAAATAATGAACTAACTGCTGCACCTTATGCTCTAATCCACACTTATATGCACCATATCATGCCACATGACATCTGAATCAATACCAAAGGAAACAATATATGGAAATAATATGTGGAGCATCATGATTTGTAATAGTATTCCCTCATGTGGGAATGCAGAGCTCAGAGAATCCCTGAGATGTTGTAGTGGACACCTACCCTGGCCTGACTGCTAAGCCCCAGGTCACTATGAGAGAGTGATCTCAGCAGACATGAGGAAGATTCCTAATGAGCATGAGTCAGAGGTAACAGTGAGCCTCTACATGGAGGTAAACACACGTAACAACACACCTACACAAACATGTGCAGCTGTTCACATACTAACAAAAGCACACATAGTTGTAGCCACAGCTTCACCATCATACACACACAAGACATTCTGTCAGAGAAGATAAGAAAAATTTGCTTAGATGCACAGTGAGCATGTAATTTTTTTCTTAACCTCTTGCTCTGGGATCATTTTATATCTCAAACTGTTTGGTCCTGCTCCTCCATGAGGCCAGTCAAAGGTACTTAGGAATTGATTCACTCTGTAGGTCAGGAATAGCATACATTCCATTTTATGGAAGGACAAACCAAAAGCAAAGTGAACAACAAACCTGGTGTGACGGCTGACACTAAAATCTTGCTCTAGCTGCAGACCACAACAATGTAAGACAAAGAGGGCCAGCCTGTGCTGTGTATCCAGAATCTGCCGACATATATAAAAACCACTCAAGGTCTTAACTTGTTCAGAAGACGGGAAAGTTACTTTTTCATAGAGTGCTTGACTAGATTGCACCAAAGCACTGAATTTGATACCCAGGGCAGCACCCGATCCAGACAGACTGTACCAGCCTTAAATTCAGATTATCCCATGCTTCAGGACCCAATGGAAGATATCCTGCAGTGAGACCTTGTTAAAAAACAATACCATGGTAAGTAAAAAATTTAAATTTTACTTTAGGCACATGGCTTTGGAGACAAGATTACCTGCTGTTTGTCAGACACTAGTCAGACCTTCTTTTCTCATGCCTGTACTGGTTCTGTTTTCTCTAATACGAATCCTCTATACCATTTCATTTTTAATCTTTGTTTTTCTTTTAGGAGAAAGGGTCTGTCTGTCTGACAGCTCAGTCTGGGCTCACATCCACAAATATGCACTTGTTCTGCCTCACCACTGCTAAGACTCAAGTCATGTGCTACCATGCCCTGCATCTTCTCCCCATTTCTTTCACTCCTTCTGTGTTTTCCTGTTTCCAGCTCTGGATCTGACTGTATTCTTAATTCTGTGCTTCCAGTCACTTACTCCCTTCTCACCAGTGTGCAGACACTCTTGTTCCTGCAGCATATGTAACTTGTAAATATTTTATGCCATGCTCACATTCATACTCTCACAGACAGATTCGCCCAAACAGAAACATACCAAGATACACAATTTCAAACACACAAAGACACACAACCACACACACACAGAATACACAGACACAAACACACAAGGCACACAGATACACACACACACACACACACACACACACACTCACACACTCACACACACACACACACACACACACACACACACACACACACACACACACACACACTTTCCCTATTGCTTTGAAGCCCTTGTTAATGCTAACAAAGTGCTGCTTAGTGCATAGCCAAGGAATGTTCAGGGAGTGAAAGAAGGAAAGGCCTGGGCAGGGAAGGGCAGCAGGATTAAGCTGTGGCTTGTGGAATTATTGCAGTATATATCTAGTTTTGGGACAATACTGATTTATACAAGCAATCAAAGAAACCCATTGAACAAATATTCATGCTCTATTTTTTCTACCGTTGTAATTTGAACAGCCCTGGAAAGCTATCCCTAAATTTAGAAATGAAGCCCACCACACACTCTCCCAGGCAACCCCACCCACCACTAAAAAAAAATGGAAGGTATACCCTTCTGGCATTGTAATTCCCAGATTCCTAGAAGGCTAATCCTAGGGTCCAGCTATTTGATGCTGGAGGTGGGAACTCTGTAAGCCCCCTGTCCTCACTCAAAACTAAGTGCCGTTTTACTGTCACAGAATCCAATAACCACTAAACGCCAGGATGTTTAAAGTTTCTCTTCTAGAATAGAGGGGTTGATGGGATAGAGGGGCACTGCACTAGAAAGGTTAAAATTCGCTCCTCGAATTAGGAAGCCAGGAGAGACAGAGCCTGAGCCCTCTCTGGAAATCTCCACACCTCTAGGCATGATTTTGAACAGCAGGATTATGCAGAGGTCTCCCAGTCAACATCCTTTTCTGACCAGTGGAAACCCTGAGCAGGGAGAGGGGTCGCTCTGCTATTCTCAAACTAGAGAGAACTGGTTACCTCACGGTTCGCCATAAGGTTGCCACCTCCTGTGGGAGTCCCAGCCAGCTCAAAGCACAGAGGTGTGTCTTCCCTGGATGAGTCTGAGGCTCTCAACACTTTCCTAAAGGCGTCCTCCAATCACTATGCTTTCTGCACTGTTGCAGAGGCTCAGTGGCCAGAGTTCAGCCTATGCCAGGCCACACCACGCCTCCAATCCCAAGTGAGGGGCAGGGAAAGCAGCTATCTTCACATGCCTGCTACTCTGCTACCGAGGGGCATTTTCACAAAGTTCAACCGCTGGGCTGGAAAACCTGGAAGAATTTCATCATGCCACATGCTTTTCTACCATCTCCTTAAATGTATTCTCTGTTGTATACTAGGGAAATACTGATCATTTCTAACAGGCTCTAAATAATTCTGTTCACACTAACCCCAATTTGTTTTATTTCTTTTCATTTTGATTTCTCAGTTCATCTTTTTGGTTATTTTGCCTCTGTGTTGCCTGTGACTCAAGTGTGTGCCTGATGCCTGTGCAATCCAGAAGAGGGCTCGATTCTCATGGAAATGATGGTTGTGTGCCATGTGCTGGGAATCAATCCGTGTTGTTCGAAGAAACAGCCCACCCAATGTTCTTAACTTTATGGTGTCAGAGGGGATAAAAATAGGATATGACTCAGGGGTTCCTAATGGAGTATGGAAACCAGACTATGGTTTTATAATTGGAAAGTGTAATTAAGACCAAATCTGAAAGAATATTTAAACTTAAATATTCTTCTCATTCAAATTGGAAGAAAATTATACATTTGAAGTACATGGTTTATCTACATATCTGATATATTCCTGTCTGGTCCTGATTTTGTGCTGTAGCTGAAGAGTCCATGTAAATAAATAACCCTTATCTTCTTGACCTAGCCTCATTACACTTGCTTACCTACACATATTCAAGGATATTATTAGGTGTCCAGTCCATTATTCTGGGCATCAAACTCAGATTCTCATGCTTGCAAGCATTCACTATGTCCCAGAACTCAGCCTAGCCAGCAGTCATTTAATGTTCCAGTGTATTACATGAGCCTGGTATTGAAGTTTTTAAAAAACAGTTTGTCTGTTTTGAGGAATACTCCAGGTAGGACAGTGTATATGCAAAATCCCAGCACTGTTAGAAGCAGAAGAATGGGGAATTTGCTGTCACCCTCAGCCACAATGGGTGTCTCCAGCCAGCAGGCTTTAAAGAAAACACTTTTGTAAAAAACAAACCAAACAAATGAAATTATCACATCCCTGAATGAGCATTACCTGGCAGATTATATCTACAATTTCATGTCTTAAACTGCAGAAGCAGAAGGATAGCATTGGAATCCAGGCTCAGTGAATACTGGATTTTAGGACAGGCTTTTGACCACTGTATTGTTTCAGGATGGTTTGCCCCTACACCGTGAAGTTTCACGTTAAAAAACAAACAAACAAACAAAAAAAAACCCAAGAGGTAAACATATGAAGTAATGGATACACAAACACATAAACAAATGCCGCGAATTTTCAAGTGAAATGTCAGAAAATGGTAATAGGATGAGTTTTCTTTGCTCCCAAACTCTAAATGTACTGATGCATAAATTTCTTGAAATGTGTAACCTGAAAGTAAGAATGCTTCCCCCTGCCCCAACAACTGGTCCCTTGATTTTCTGTGTACCCAGGTTGTTCTCTTGCTGGCTGAATTAGAAATCAGAATGGGAATTATTTTCCTGTCTTTTTTTTTTTTCAGTTAAAAGGACTGGAGATATATAGCAGCAGGTAAACTCTTTCAATGGAGGCCTTAGAACCTGAATTAGATGCCCAGATTCCCTGCAGAAACCACACACTCAAGGACCGGTGAAATGGCTCAGTGAGTCACTGTAGTTGCTCCCTTTCTGGGCAACCTATGTTGGATCCCTGGGAATGGCATTGTGAAAATAATGAAGCAACTCCTGCAGCTTATGCACTAATCCACACATATAAGCACCATAGCATGCCACATGACATCTGAATCAATCACAAAAGAAACAATATATGTTAATAATATGTAGACCACCATGATTTATAACAGTAATTCCTTGTGTGTGAAAGCAGAGCTCAGAGAATCCCTGGGATGTTGTAGTGGACACCTACCCTGGCCTGCCTGCAAATCCCCAAGTCCCTATGAGAGACTGATCTCAGAAGACATGAGGAAGATTCCTGATGAACAAGTGTCAGAGGTACCAGTTAGACTGCACATGGAAGTAGACACACCTAACAGCACACCTACGAACATCTGCAGCTGTTCACATACTAAAAAAGTACACAGAGATGTAGCCACACCTTCACCATCATACACACACAAGCGATTCTGGCAGAGAAGAAAGGAAATATTATGTTAGGTGTGCAGTGAGCATGTAATTATTCCTTAACCTCTTGCTCTGGGATCATTTTAGACCTCAAACCGTTTGCTCCTGTTTCTCCATGAAGCCAGTCAAAGGTACTTCGTAACTGATTTTATCTGTAGCTCAGGAAATGAATACAATCGGTTTTTTGGAAGGACAAACCAAAAGCAGAGTGAACAACAAGCCAGGTGTGGTGGCTGACACTAAAATCTTGCACTGGCAGCAGACCCCAGCAATGTAAGACAAAGAAGGCCAGCCTGTGCTGTGTATCCAGAATCTGCCGACATATATAAAAACCACTCAAGGTCTTAACTTGTTCAGAAGACGGGAAAGTTACTTTTTCATAGAGTGCTTGACTAGATTGCACCAAAGCACTGAATTTGATACCCAGGGCAGCATCTGATTCAGACAGACTGTACCAGCCTTGAATTTAAGTTATCCCATGCTTCAAGACCCAATGGAAGATATCCTGCAGTGAGACCTTGGTAAAAAACAATACCATGGAAAGTAAAAAAATTAAATTTTACATTAGGCACATGGCTTTAGAGACAAGATTACCTGCTGTTTGTCAGACCCTAGTCAGACCTTTTCTCATGAATGTTCTGGTTCTGATTTCTCTAATCTGAATCTGCTATATAATTTCTTTTTTAATCTTGTTTTGTTTTAGGAGAAAGGGTCTGTCTATATGACAGATCAGTCTGGGCTCACATCCAGAAATATGCACTTGCCTCTGCCTCACCACTGATAAGACTGAAGTCATGGGCTACCATGCCCTGCAACTTCTCCCCACTTCTTTTACTCCTTCTGTGTCTTCCTGTTTCTAGCTCTGGATGTGACTGTATTCTTAATTCTGTGCTTCCAGTCACTTACTCCCTTCTCAACAGTGTGCAGACATTCCTGTAACCTGCAGCCTATGTAACTTGTTAAACATTTTATGCCATATTCACATACATACTCTCATAGACAGACTCACACAGACAGAAACACACACAGAGACAGTCCCCCCTCACACACACAGAATACAAAGACCCTCAGACACACAGACACTGACACAGACAGACAGACAGACAGACAGACAGACAGACACAGACACACATAAACACACACAAACACACACACACACATTTTCACGGTTACTTTGAAGCCCGTGTTAATGATAACAAAGTGCTGCTTAGTGAGAATGTTCAGGGAGTAAAAGAAGGAAAGGACTGGGCAGGGAGGGGCTGCAGTATTAAGCTGTGGCTTCTGGGATAATTGACGTCTATATCCAGGCATGGAACAATAGTGATTTATACAAACAGTCAAGGACACCCATCCAACAAATGTTCATACTCTACTTTTTCTGGCGTTTTAATTTGAGGATCCCTGGAAAGCTAGCCTTACGTCCATGAATGAAGCCCATCCCTCACTCTCCCAGCCACGCCCTCCTAAAAAAATCATGTGCTATGCACTTCTGGCATTCTAATTCCCAGATTCCTAGAAGGCGATCCCTAGGCTCTAGGTATGTGATTCTGGAGGTGGGAACTCTGCAAGCCCCCTGTCCTCACTCAAAATTAAGGGCCGTTTTACTGTAGCCCCATCCAATAACCATCAATCGCCAGGATGATTAAAGTTTCCCTTCTAGAATAGAGGGGTTGATGGGGTAGAGGGGCACTGCGCCAAAACGTCTAAAAGCCCCTCCTCGAATGAGGAAGTCAGGAGAGACAGAGCCTGAGCCCTCTCGGGAATTCTCCACATCTCTAGGCTCCATTTAGAGCCACCAGGATTAAGCAGAGGTCTCTCATTCAACATCCTTTTCTGACCAGTGGGAACCCTGAGCAGGGAGAGGGGTCGCGCTGCTACTCTCAAACTAGAGAGAACTGGTTACCTTCATGGTTCGCCATCACTTTGCCACCTCCTGTGGGAGTCCCAGCCACCTCAAAGCACAGAGATCCACTTGCTGAGGTGTGTCTTTCACGGACCAGCCTGAGGCTCTCAACACTTCCCTAAAGGTGTCCTCCAATCACTATCCTTCCTGCACTGTTGCAGAGACTCAGTGGCCAGATTTCAGCCTATGCCAGGCCACACCACGCCTCCAATCTCAAGTGAGGGGCGGGGAAAGCAGCTATCCTCACATGCCTGCTACTCTGCTCCTGAGGGGCATTTTCACAGAGTTCCACAGCTGGCCTGGATAACTTCGAAGAACTTCATCATGCCACAAGTTTTCCTACCAGCTACTTAAATCTATTCTCTGTTGTATACTAGGGAAATCCTGATCATTATTAACGGGCTCTAAATAATTCTGTTCACACTAATCTCAATGTGTTTTATTTCTTTTCATTATATAAATGTTTGAATAAGCCAATAGTGTGTCGATAAGCTGAATTCCAGACCCCTAAGCCCCTTACCCCATGAAAAACCCTAGCTTTTGAGTATCGTGGTCGACATTCTTTATCTCCTGTGTGGGATGCACGTGGGTCCAGAGCTCTGTAATTAAACTACCTAGTCTAATTACAGCAAGATGGTCCTTCGTGTTTTTTCTGGGGTGCACACCGAATCGGGAATTGAGAGGGGGTATCCCCACTAGGTTCTATCAGGATATGACTCAGGGGTTCTTAAAGGAGTATAGAATGCAGACTATGGTTTTATAATTGGAAAGGGTAATTAAGACCATATCTTAAAGGATTTTTAAACTTAAATGTACTTCCCATTAAAATGGGAAGGAAATTATACATTTGAAGTACATGTTTTAGCTACATTTCTGATATATTCCTGTCTGGTCCTGAAATTGTGCTGTAGCTGAAGAGTCCATGTAAATAACTCTTATCTTCTTGACCTAGCCTTATTACATTTGATTACCTACACATATTTGAGGATATTATTAGGTTTCCAGTCCATTTTCCTGGGCATCAAACTCAGATTCTCATGCTTAGAAGCATACACTATGTCCCAGAACTCAGCCTAGGCAGTAGTCATTTCATGTTCCAGTGGATTACATGAGCCTGGTATTGAAGTTTTTAAAAACAGTTTTTCTCTTTTGAAGAATACTCCAGGTAGGACTGTGTATATGCAAAATCCCAGCACTGTTAAAAGCAGAATAATGGGGCATTTCCTGTCATCCTGAGCCACAATGGGTGTCTCCAGCCAGCAGGCTTTAAAGGAAACACGTTCCTAAAAACCAATCCAAACAAATGAAATTATCACATCCCTGAATGAGCATTACCTGGCAGGTTATATCTACAATTTTATGTCTAAAACTGCAGAAGCAGAAGGATTGCATTGGAATTCAGGCTCAGTGAATACTGGATTTTAGGACAGGCTTTTGACCAAAGTATTGTTTCAAGACATGTTGCCCCTTCACTCTGTAGCTTCATATAAAAAAATTAAGAGGTAAATAAACAAAGCAATGAACACACAAACACATAAACAAATGCAGCACAATTTCAACTGAAAGGTCAGAAAATGGTAATAGGGTAAGTGTTCTTTGCTCCCAAACTCTCAATGTACCAATGAAAGATGCATAAATTACGTGAAATGTGTAACCTGAAAGTAAGAATGCTTTTCCCCCATCAGCTGGCCCCTTGATTTTCTGTGTACCCAGCTTGATGTGTTGTTGGCTGGATTAGAAATCAAAATGGGAATAATTTTCCTGGCTTTGTTTTCTCTGTCAAAAGAACTGGAGACATATAACAGCTGTTAAACTCTTTCCTTAGATGCCTTAGGACCTGAATTAGATGCCCAGATTCCCTGCAGAAACCACCAACTCAAGGACCAGTGAAATGGCTCAGTGAGTCACTGTAGTTGCTCCCTTACTAGGCAACCTATGTTGGATCCCTGGGAATGGCATTTTGAAAATAATGAAGCAACTCCTTCACCTTATGGGCTATTCCACACATATATGCACCATAGCATGCCACATGACATCTGAATCAATCACAAAAGAAACAATATATGGAAATAATATGCGGAGCATGATGATTTATAACAGTATTCCCTCATGTGGGAAGGCAGAGCTCAGAGAATCCCTGGGATATTGTAGTGGACACCTACCCTGGCCTGACTGCTAAGCCCCAGGTCCCTATTAGAGACTGATCTCAGCAAACATGAGGTGGATTCCTGATGAACAAGTGTCAGTGTTAACAGTAAGCATCCACATGGAAGTAGACAAACATAACAGCACTACAATACACACACATGTGCTCCTGTTCACATACTAACAGAAGCACACAGAGATGTAGTCATACCTTCACCATCATACACACACACACACACAAGAGATACTGGCAGAGAAGAAAAGAAAAATTAGGTTATGTGCACAGTGAGCATGTAATTATTCCTCAACCTCTTGCTCAGGGATCATTTTAGATTCAAAATGTTTGCTCCTGTTTCTCCAAGAGGCCAGTCAAATGTACGTAGTAACTGATTTTCTCTGTGGCTCAGGAATAGACTACAATCCGTTTTATGGGAGGACAAAACAAAAGCATAGTGAACAACAAACCAGGTGTGACGGCTGACACTAAAATCTTGCACTAGCTGCAGACCACAGCAATGTAAGACAAAGAGGGCCAGCCTGTGCTGTGTATCCAGAATCTGCCGACATATATAAAAACCACTCAAGGTCTTAACTTGTTCAGAAGACAGGAGGCTTACTTTTCATAGAGTGCTTGACTAGATTGCACCAAAGCACTGAATTTGATACCCAGGGCAGCACCCAATCCAGACAGACTGTACCAGCCTTGAATTCAGATTATCCCATGCTTCAGGACCCAATGGAAGATATCCTGCAGTGAGACCTTGTTAAAAAACAATTCCATGGTAAGTAAAAAATTTTAAATTTTACTTTAGACACATGACTTTGGAGACCAGATTACCTGCTGTTTCTCAGACCCTAGTCAGACCTTCTTTTCTCATGCCTGTCCTGGTTCTGTTTTCTCTAATCTGAATCCTCTGTATCATTTCTTTTTTAATCTTTGTTTTCATTTTAGGAGAAAGGGTCTTTCTATATGAAAGCTCAGTCTGGGCTCACATGCACAAAAATGCACTTGCCTCTGCCTCACCACTGCCAAGACTCTAGTCATGTGCAACCATGCCCTGCAACTTCTTGCCATTTCTTTCACTCCTTCTGTGTCTTCCTGTTTCCAGCACTGGGGCTAACTGTAGTCTTAATTCTGTGCTTCCAGTAATTTACTCTCTTCTCATCACTGTGCAAACACCCCTGTTTCTGCAGCCTTTTTAACTTGTTAAATATTTTATGCCCTGTTCTCATTCATACTCTCACAGACAGATTCACCTAAACATGAACACACCCAGATACACAGTTGCACACACTCAAAGGCATACACACACACACACACACAGAGAGAGAGAGAGATAGAGAGAGAGAGAATACACAGACAAACAAGACACACAAGACACACACACCCATTTTCTCTGTTACTGAAGCTCTTGTTAGTGCTAACAAATTGCTGCTTAGTGGATAGCCAGGGAATGTTCAGGGAGTGAAAGAAGGAAAGGCCTGGGCAGGAAGCAGCAGCAGGATTAAGCTGTGGCTTGTGGGATAATTGAAGTCTATATCCAGGCATGGGACAATAGTGATTCATACAAACAATCAAGGAAACCCATCCAACAAATGTTTATGCTCTACATTTTCTGGCGTTTTAATTTGAGGATCCCTGGAAAGCTAGCCTTACATCCATGAATGATGCCCATCCCACACCCTCCCAGCCACACCCTCCTTAAAAAGATCCTCTGTTATACCCTTCTGGCATTCTAATTCCCAGATTCCTAGAAGGCGATCCCTAGGCTCTAGGTATGTGATGGTGGAGGTGGGAACTCTGCAAGCCCTCTGTCCTCACTCAAAAATAAGTGCCGTTTTACTGTCGCCTCATCCAATAACCATCAATAGCCAGGATGTTTAAAGTTTCCCTTCTAGAATAGAGAGGTTGATGGGGTAGAGAAGCACTGTGCCAGAACAGCTAAAAGCCCCTCGTCCAATGAGGAAGACAGGAGAAACAGAGCCCTAGCCCTCTCTGGACATCTCCACACCTCCAGGCACGACTTTGAGCCGCCTGGGTTATGCAGAGGTCTCCCATTCAACATCCTTTTCTGACCAGTGGGAACCCTGAGCAGGAAGAGGGGTACCACTGCTACTTTCAAACTAGAGAGAAATGGTTACCTTCATGGTTCACCATGAGGTTGCCACCTCCTGTGGGTGTCCCAGCCACCTCAAAGCACAGAGATCCACATGCTGAGATGTGTCTTCCCCGGACCAGCCTGAGGCTCTCAACACTTTCCTAAATGCGTCCGCCAATCACTGTCCTTCGTGAACTGTTGCAGAGGCTCAGTGGCCAGAGTTCAGCCTATGCCAGGCCACACCACGCCTCCAATCCCAAGTGAGGGGCGGGGAAAGCAGCTATCTTCACATGCCTGCTACTCTGCTCCCGCGGGGCATTTTCACAAAGTTCAACCTCTGGGATGGAAAACCTGGAAGAACTTCATCATGCCACAAGCTTTTCTACTGGCTCCTTAAATGTATTCTCTGTTGTATACTAGGGAAATCCTGATCATTACTAACGGGCTCTAAATAATTTTGTTCACACTAATCTCAATTTGTTTTATTTAATTTCATTTTGTTTTCTCAGTTCATCTTTTTGGTTATTTTGCCTCCGTGTTACCTGTGACTCAAGTGTGTGCCTGATGGAAGTGCAGACCAGAAGAGGGCTCAATTCTCCTGGAATCGATTGTTGTGAGACATGTGCTGGGAATCAATGCATGTTGTTTGAGGAAACAGCCCACCCAATGTTCTTAACTTTATGGTGTCAGAGGTGAGAAAAAAAATAGGATTGAAAGAAAGATGAAATTCCAAGACCTGTAAGTCACATAATACAAAGCACTCAGAAATTGCTAGTAGTTTGTGAGGCTAGAGGCTGCCTGGGGCTGAGGAAAAAGAAAACCAAACCCAGGTGTGCCCCATAGTTAAAACAATCCTGGGAACAGCTTAACCTTAATGATAAAGAGGAATGTGAGGACATAACAGGGCTATCTAAACTGAGTCAACTACTCACAAAACTCTGACACCCTGCACGTACATGTAATTCTTCTGCTGATGTTTGAATAAGCCAATACTGTGTTGCTATGCTGAATTCCAGACCCCTAAGGCCCTTACCCCATGAAAAACCCTAGCTTTTGAGCATCCTGGTCGACATCCTTTATCTCCTGTGTGGGATGCATGTGGGTCCAGAGCTCTGTAATTAAACTACCTAGTCTAATTTCAGCAAGATGGTCCTTCGTGATTTTTTTGGGGTGCACACCGATTAGGGAATTGAGTGGGGGTATTCCCAATAGGTTCTATCAGGATATGACTCAGGGGTTCTTAAAGGAGTATAGAATGCAGACTATGGTTTTATAATTGGAAAGGGTAATTAAGACCAAATCCTAAAGGATTTTTAAACTTATATGTACTTCCCATTCAAATGGGAAGGAAATTATACATTTGAAGTACATGTTTTAGCTACATTTCTGATATATTCCTGTCTGGTCCTGAAATTGTGCTGTAGCTGAAGAGTCCATGTAAATAACTCTTATCTTCTTGACCTAGCCTTTTACATTTGATTACCTACACATATTTGAGGATATTATTAGGTTTCCAGTCCATTTTCCTGGGCATCAAACTCAGATTCTCATGTTTACAAGCATATACTATTTCCCAGAACTCAACCTAGCCAGCAGTCATTTAATGTTCCAGTGGATTACATGAGCCTGGTATTGAAGATTTGAAAAAATAGTTTGTCTATTTTGAAGAATACTTCAGGTAAAACTGTGTATATGCAAAATCCCAGCACTGTTAAAAGCAGAATAATGGGGCATTTCCTGTCATCCTGAGCCCCAATTGGTGTCTCCAGCCAGCAGGCTTTAAAGGAAACACGTTCCTAAAAACCAATCCAAACAAATGAAATTATCACATCCCTGAATGAGCATTACCTGGCAGGTTATATCTACAATTTCATGTCTAAAACTGCAGAAGCAGAAGGATTGCATTGGAATTCAGGCTCAGTGAATACTGGATTTTAGGACAGGCTTTTGACCAAAGTATTGTTTCAGGACAGGTTGCCCCTTCACTCTCTAGCTTCATATAAAAAATTAAGAGGTAAATAAATGAAGCAATGAACACACAAACACATAAACAAATGCAGCACAATTTCAACTGAAAGGTCAGAAAATGGTAATAGGGTAAGTGTTCTTTGCTCCCAAACTCTCAATGTACCAATGAAAGATGCATAAATTACGTGAAATGTGTAACCTGAAAGTAAGAATGCTTTTTCCCCATCAGCTGGCCCCTTGATTTTCTGTGTACCCAGCTTGATGTCTTGTTGGCTGGATTAGAAATAAAAATGGGAATAATTTTCCTGGCTTTTTTTTTCTCTGTCAAAAGAACTGGAGACATATAACAGCTGTTAAACTCTTTCCTTAGATGACTTAGGATCTGAATTAGATGACCAGATTCCCTGCAGAAACGACACACTCAAGGGCCAGTGAAAAGGCTCAGTGAGTCACTGTAGTTGCTGTCTTTCTGAACAACCTAAGTCGGATCCCTGGGAAGGGCATGGTGAAAATAATGAATCAACTCCTGTACTTTATACTCTAATCCACACTTATATGCACCATAGCATGCCATATAACAACTGACCCAATACCAAAAGAATCAATATATAGAAAAATATGTAGACCACCATAATTTATAACAGTAATCCCTCGTGTGTGAAGGCAGAGCTCAGAGAATCCCTAGGATGTTGTAGTGGACAACTACCTTGGCCTGACTGCTAAGCCCCAAGTCCCTATGAGAGACTGATCTCAGCAGACATGAGGATGATTCCTGACGAAGAACTGCCAGAGGTACCAGTCAGCCTCCACATGGAAGTAGACAATCCTAACAGAACTACTACAAAACATGTGCAACTGTTCACATACTAACAGAAGCACACAGAGATGTAGCCACACCTTTACCATCAGACACACACACAAGTGATTCTGGAGGAGAAGAAAAGAAAAATTAAGTTATTTGCACGGTGAACATGTAATTATTCCTTAACCTCTTGATCTGGGATCATTTTAGACCTCAAACTGTTTGCTCCTGTTTCTGCATGAGGCCAGTCAAAGGTACTTAGCAACTGATAACTGATTTTCTCTTTAGCTCTGGAATAGAATACAATCCACTTTATGGAAGGACAAACCAAAAGCAAATTGAACAACAAACCTGGTGTGGTGACTGACACTAAAATCTTGCACTAGCAGCAGAACACATCAATTTATGACAAATAGGGCCAGCCTGTGCTGTGTATCCAGAATCTGCTGACATACATAAAAACTACCCAAGGTCTTAACTTGTTCAGAAGTCCAGAGGGTTACTTTTTCATAGAGTGCTTGACTAGATTGCACCAAAGCACTGAATTTGAAACCCAGGGCAGCATCTGATGCAGACAGACTGTACCAGCCTTGAATTCAGGTTATCCCATGCTTCATGACCCAATGGAAGATATCCTGCAGTGAGACCTTGTTAAAATACGATACCATGGTAAGTAAAAAAATTAAAATTTTACTTTACGCACGTGGCTTTGGAGACAAGATTACCTGCTGTTTGGCAGGCCCTGGACAGATTTTATTTCTCATGCCTGTCCTGGTTCTGTTTTCCCTAATATGAATCCTCTATACCATTTCTTTTTTAATATATATTTTTCTTTTAGGAGAAAGTGTTTGTCTCTTTGATAGATCAGTCTGGGCTCACATCCAAAAATATGCCCTTGCCTCTGCCTCACCACTGCTAAGACTCAAGTCATGGGCTACCATGCCTTGCATCTTCTCCCCATTTCTTTCCCTCCTTCTGTGTCTTTCTGTTTCCAGCTCTGGGTCTAACTGTATTCTTAATTCTGTGCTTCCAGTCACTTGCTCTCTTCTTACTAGTGTGCAGACACTCCTGTACCTGTAGCCTATGTAACTTGTTAAATATTTTATGCAATATTCACATTCATACTAAAAAAAAAAAGACTCACACAGAGCCAAACACACCCAGATACAAAGTCGCGCGCGCACACACACACACACACACACACACACACACACACAGAATGCACAGACCCTCAGACACAAACACACAAACACACACACACACACACACACACACACACACACACACACACACACTTTCACTGATACTTTGGAGCCCTTGTTAATGCTAACAAAGTGCTGCTTAGTGGATAGCCAGGGAATGTTCAGGGAGTGAAAGTATGAAAGGACTGGGCAGGAAGGGGCAGCAGGATTAAGCTATGGCATGTGTAATAATTGAAATCTATATCCAGCCATGGGACAAGAGTGATTTATATAAACAATCAAGGAAACCCATCCAACAAATGTTCATGCTCTATTTAATTTGAGGATCCCTGGAAAGCTAGCCTTACATCCACGAATGAAGCCCATCACACATGCTCACAGCCACGTCCCCTAAAAAAATTTGTGCTATACCCTTCTGGCATTCTAATTCCCAGATTCCTAGAAGACTAACACTGGGCTTTAGATATGTGATCCTGGAGGTGGGAACTCAACAAGCCCCTTGTGCTTACTCAAAAATAAGGGCAGTTTTACTGTTGTCCCATCCAATAACCATCAATAGCTAGGATATTAAAGTTTCCCTTCTAGAATAGATGCTTTGATGGGGTAGAGGGGCACTATGCCAGAACAGCTAAAAGCCCCTCCTCGAATGAGGAAGACAGGAGAGACAGTGCCCGAACCCTCTCTGGAAACCTCCACAACTCCAGATGTCATTTTGAGCTGCCTGGTTTATGCAGAGGTCTCCCAGTCAACATCCTTTTCTGACCAGTGAGAACCCTGAGCAGGGAGAGGGGTCGCGCTGCTACTCTCAAACTAAAGAGAATTGGTTACCTTCACGGTTCGCCATCAGGTTGACACACCCTGTGGGAGTCCCAGCCACCTCAAAGCACAGAGATCCACTTGCTGAGGTGTGTCTTCCCCGACCAGTCAGAGGCTCTCAACACTTCCCTAAAGGCGTCCTCCAATCACTGTGCTTTCTGCACTGTTGCAGAGGCTCATTGGCCAGACTTCTGCCTATGCCAGGCCACACCATGCCTCCAATCCCAAGTGAGGGGCGGGGAAAGCAGCTATCTTCACATGCCTGCTACTCTGCTCCCGAGGGGCATTTTCACAAAGTTCAACCGCTGGGATGGAAAACCTGGAAGAACTTCATCATGCCACATGCTTTTCACCCAGCTCCTTAAATGTATTCTCTGTTGTATACTAGGGAAATCCTGATCATTACTAACGGGCTCTAAATAATTCTGTTCACACTAATCTCAATTTGTTTTATTTCTTTTCATTTTGATTTCTCAGTTCATCTTTTTGGTTATTTTACCTCCCTGTTTCCTGTGACTCAAGTGTGTGCCTGATGCCTGTGCAATCCAGAAGAGGGCTCAGTTCTCCTGGAATTCATGGTTGTGAGCAATGTGCTGGGAATCAATCCTTGTTGTTTGAAATAATGTTCTTAACTATATGGTGTCAGAGGTGAGAAAAAAATAGGATTGAAAGAAAGATGAAATTTTAAGACCTGTAAGTCATGCAAAGAACTCAGAAATTGCTAGTAGTTTGTGAGCCTAGAGGCTGCCTGGTGGTGAGAAAAAAAGTAAAACCAACCCGGATATGCCCCTTAGTTAAACCATTCCTGGGAACAGCTTAACCTTAAATATAAAGAGGAATATGAGGACATAACAGGTCTATCTAAACTGAGTCAATAAGTCACAGATCTCTGAGACCCTGCACGTACATGTAATTTTTCTGCTCATGTTTGAATAAGCCAATAGTGTGCTGCTATGCTGAATTCCAAACCCTTACCCCGTGAAAACCCCGAGCTTTTGAGCCTCCTGGACAACATCCTTTATCTTCTGTGGGGATTCATGTTGGTCCAGAATTTTGTAATTAAACTACCTTGTCTAATTACATCAAGATGGTCCTTCCTGATTTTTTGGATGCATGCTGAATGGGGAATTGAGTAAGGGTTTCCCCAATAGGTTCTATCAGGATATGACTCAAGGATTCCTAAATAAGTATAGAATGCAGACTCTGGTTTTATAATTGGAAAGGGTAATTAAGACCAAATCCTAAGGATTTTTAAACTTAAATGTACTTCCCATTCAAATTGGAAGGAAATTATACATTTGAAGTACATGGTTTATCTACATTTCTGATATATTCCTGTCTGGTCCTGATCTTGTGCTGTAGCTGAAGAGTCCATGTATATAAATAACCCTTATCTTCTTGACCTAGCCTCATTACATTTGCTTACCTACACATATTCAAGGATATTATTAGGTGACCAGTCCATTATTCTGGGCATCAAACTCAGATTCTCATGCTTGCAAGCATTCTCTATGTCCCAGAACTCAGCCTAGCCAGCAGTCATTTAATGTTCCAGTGTATTACATGAGCCTGGTATTGAAGTTTTTTAAAAAAAAAAGTTTGTCTATTTTGAAGAATACTCCAGGTAGGACTGTGTATATGCAAAATCCCAGCACTGTTAAAAGCAGAAGAATGGGGAATTTACTGTCACCCTCAGTGACAATGGTTGTTTCCAGCCAGCAGGCTTTAAAGGAAACACTTTCTTAAAAACCAAACCAAACAAAGGAAATTATCACATCCCTGAATGAGCATTACCTGACAGATTATATCTACAATTTCATGTCTTAAACTTCAGAAGCAGAAAGATTGCATTGGAATGCCAGTTCAGTGAACACTGGATTTTAGGACAGACCATTGACCACAATATTGTTTCAAGACAGGTTGCCCCTACACTATGAAGTTTCACAGAAAAAAATCAAGAGGTAAATAAACGAAGTTATGAATACACAAACACATAAACAAATGCAGCATAATATCAACTTAAAGGTCAGAAAATCGTGATAGGATAAGTTTTCTTTGCTTCCAAATTCTAAATGCACCGAAGATAAATGCATATTTTATTTGAAAGTAAGAATGCTTCCCCCCCACACACACACACATACAACTGGTTCCTTGATTTTCTGTGTACGCAGCTTAATATCTTGATGGCTGGATTAGAAATCAGAATGGGAATAATTTTTCTGTCTTTCTTGTTTTTCTGTTAAAAGATCTTGTCTTTTTTTTTTTTTGTCTGTTATACAAACTGGAGACATATAACAGTTGCTTAACTCTTTCCATGGATTCCTTAGGACCTGAATTAGATGCCCAAATTCCCTGAAGAACCACACACTCAAGGGCCAGTGAAATGCCTCAGTGAGTCACTGTAGTTGCTCTTTTTCTGGGCGAACTATATTGGATCCCTAGGAATGGCATTGTGAAAAGAATGAACAAACTCCTGCACCATATGCTCTAATCCACACATATTTGCACCATAGCATGCCACATGACATCTGACTCCATACCAAAAGAAACAATATATAGAAATAATATGTGGAGCACCATGATTTATAACAGTAATCCCTAGTGTGTAAAGGCAGAGCTCAGAGAATCCCTAGGATGTTGTAGTGGACAACTACCTTGGCCTGACTGATAAGCCCCTAGTCACTATGAGAGACTGATCTCAGCAGACATGAGGAGGATTCCTGACGAAGAACTCACAGAGGTACCAGTCAGCCTCCACATGCAAGTAGACAATCTTAACAGCACTACTACAAAAACATGTGCAACTGTTCACATACTAACAGAAGCACACAGAGATGTAGCCACACCTTCACCATCATACACACACACATAAGAGATTCTGGCAGAGAAGAAAAGAAAATTATGTTATTTGCAGTGAGCATGTAATTATTCCTTAACCTCTTGCTCTGGGATCACTTTAGACCTCAAACTGTTTGCTGTGTTTCTCCAAGAGGCCAGTCAAAGGTACCTAGTAACTGATTTTCTCTGTTGCTCAGGAATAGACTACAATTAGTTTTATGGAATGACAAACCAAAAGCATAGTGAACAACAAACCTGGTGTGGTGACTGACACTAAAATCTTGCACTAGCTGCAGACCACAGCAATGTAAGACAAAGAGGGCCAGCCTGTGCTGTGTATCCAGAATCTGCCGACATATATAAAAACAACTCAAGGTTTTAACTTGTTCAGAAGACGGGAAAGTTACTTTTTCATAGAGTGCTTGACTAGATTGCACCAAAGCACTGAATTTGATACCCAGGGAAGCATCTCTTTAGTAAGGTGGTAGACTGGGCCTGCCAGGCTGGCAAAGCTTGGGATCCAGAGCCTACAAAACCCAGCCGTGCCCAGAAATTCCCACACCTGCTTCGAGGTTGTTGGGATGGGGATTTGAGTCACAGTCTTTTTCTGCTTCTGACAGCCACCATTTCCTTCCCCTGAGAGTATAACCCAAATAGGTTACTTCTGCCTGGCAAAGCTGGGCTTTCTTAGCGGATGCCTTGTATCCCAACTCGCTCAATTCTGCCAGTAATTTCTCAGTTCCCAGTCTACCCTCTTGCTCAGTGGGGCAGCAAGAAGCAGGTCATCAACATACTGAAGGAGAGAAATTTGGAGGTTTTCTGACCTGAACCGCGCCATGTCCCAGAGGAGGGCCTCATAAAAGAGAGTAGTAGAATTCTTGAATCGTGTAGGCAAAAGTGTCCAAGTTAGTTGTATAGCCTGGCCTGAATCTGGGTTTCTCCACTTGAAAGCAAAGATTACCTGACTCATGGGATGCAGTTTTAGGCAGAAGAATGCATAATTCAAGTCCATTACCGTATACCATTGTCCGTCATGGGGGAGAGAAGTGAGTAGATTGTAGGTGTTAGGGACAGTAGGATGAATATCTTGTACTATTTTGTATATTTCTCTTAAGACTTTGTACTGGCTGATTATCATTAGTGCCTGGCTTTTTAACTAGTAGCAACAGAGTATTCCAGGGAGACTGACAAGGGACCAAAACACCTAGTTCTAAGATCCTTTGAATGTGAGGTCTGATGCCCTCTCGGGCCTCTTTGTTCATGGGGTATTGTCATACACCAATAGGAGTCCCACCAGTTTTCAGCTTCACAATGATGGGGAGCAGCACTCTTTTTGTCTCTCCCATAAGCCCCAGTCTCTGCCCAGGCTTAAAGATATCTCTCTAACCGTGTCCCTTCTAGGACTTTTCTCAATGGGGTTACTACGGTTTTATTGTTTCTCAATTTCGCCATTTGCACTGTCAGGACTAAAAACTCTGCTCCAGTATCAACAACGAAATCTGTGGGGGTCCCCTCCACAGTTAGGGTTACCCTAGGCTCAGGGAGGGGGTCTGAGCCCTGTATCCCCTAGTGATCATCCTGTAGGGTAAGGACCTTAGGAGGTCTGTTATCTGTCTTTTTTCTTGGGGCAATCTCTTGCACAGTGTCCCCTTTCTTTACAGTATGCACATTGGTCCTTATCTAGAGGTGGTCGTGAAGTTTCTCCAGAGTTTTGAGGTCTTCTCAGCCCTGTATTGCCCAGGTACCCTGCTTCCCTACTTCCTCCACCTTTTCTATCAACTTCCTTATCGCCTGAGAATTTAGCCAAAATCCTCCTTAAATTTCTTTCCTGCCTTCTATATCATCTACTTTCTCTTGCCTCAGCCTCTTTCTACACTCTTTCTCTTTTTACTTCTTCAGTCTCACTCTTATGGTACACTTTATCTGCCTCCTTAACCAGATCTTGCAAAGATAATGTTTGCAGACCCTCTAGATGTTGTACCCTTCTCCTAATGTCAGAAGCAGACTGCCAAATGAAAGCCATGGCAACCGCCACCTGCTGTCCCTCTGATGTAGGGTCAAAGGGAGTGTAATGCCTTTGTTCTTCTAAGAGGTGCTCTAAAAACACTGCTGGGGGTTCCTTTCCCTCTTGTAGGATCTCTCTTATCTTGGCCAAATTAGTGGGGCACCTTCCAGCTCCTCTTAGTCCTGCTACCAGAGCCCAGTGGAAAACTGTCAACTGCTCCCTACCTTCAGGCCTGTTACGATCCCAGTCAGGACATGTTAGAGGGAAGCCTGCATCTATTTCATTTAGGAAATTGTGTCGGTAGTCCTTTGGCCCCCAGCACGTTCTTTCTTGCCTCTAGCAGAATCCTCTAATTCTCCTCTGTGCTGAAAAGAACCTGTAAAAGCTGCTGACAGTCATCCCAATTGGGCTGATGAAAGAACATGAGAGAGTACATTATATTAGTAAGGCTAGAGGGGTTTTCAGAGAAGAGGGCATGATTTGCCTTCCAATTATAGAAATCTGAGGAGGAAAAAGGCCAGTACTGAAGGGCCTGAGTTGTCTGGGGTCCACTGGAGGGTGTCCATAAGTATGTAAAGGCAGCTCGGTGATTGAGTCTGGTACCTCTGGGCTCTGAGCTTACAGGCTTCAGGTCCTTGTGTTGCATCTCTAGCAGCACCCTGTTGAGGTATCTGGGAGGGGACTGGTTAGGGATATGGGGGTGGTGTGTTATGCCATTCTGGAGGTTCTTCTATCTCTGGATAGATCTTAGGAGGAGCCGAGGGTTGTTGTTCAGCTCCTGCTGTTTTTATCTTCTTTTGTTTTTCTCTGAGTAGCTGAGAGCTAAGACTCAGGATCTTGGTTTGTTCTTCTGAATGCAAAGCTTCAAGCAGGATGGGGGATGGGGTTCCTGCGTTAAATTTTCCCAGATGAGAATGTAGGGCACTTGATCTGGTTGAGACCCTGGTCTCTTCTGCAAAAGAATATCTTTAACAGTAGAAATCACAATCAAATCAAGTGTGCCCTCTGCTGGCCAACCAACATAAAAAGCTGGCCATTCCATAGAGGAGAAAGTTCTCTAAAATCTCTTTCTGACATCTACAAACAGATTGTGAGCTCTAGTCTTAATTTCAGTCCAATGTTCGAGAGTCAGGCCAAGAGGAGTGCTACTAGTCTGTCCCATCTTCTGAGTCACATACGGGGAAACAAACAAGATATACACACACAAAAATTACAATAACCGAGACTAGGACCCAATCACATGGCCTAGTGAGCGCACTCTCACTTGGCACCCAGATGGGAGATCTCCAGGCGTCCCTGGAACTCCCTCAGACCTCCTGGGACATCTCCCAGGGTGGCAGCCAGTTACTTCTGACACTTCTGTCAGTAACCCTGCCCTCCATGCCAGACAGGGAGTTCATTGCTCTCAAGAGTTCGTAGGACTGCAGACCAATAATACTGAATTCAAACACAGCTGGCAGACAAAGATATAGACATAGCCAGAGAATGATATTACCTCTAAGCATGATCTCATAGAATGGTATAGGTCACAAATCCTGGAGGAATCCATACATTTAAGACCCCAGAAACTGGAGAGACCTCAGCTCAAGTCCCGGTATGAGTTGGCCAGCACCCCAATAACTCGAGAGATAAACCACACCTGATGCAAACTGCAAGAGGTTTATTATCAGCTAACTGAGGATGAATTCCTTTTACCCCATAGGGCAGGGGAGTTTGACCCTGAGAAGTAACAGTAGGGGGCTTTTAACAGCTAGCTGAGGAATTGGAGGGAGTTGGGAGGAGAGTGGAGAGGAGTTGGACTATAACTCTTCTCTGGTGGGTGTCCTTGGTAAAATCACAAGGCACGCAGAGGAGAGTGGGGAGTGAGTTATAGCTCTTCTTTGTGAAAGTTTATCTCCATGTCCTTGGCACAGGGAGCCAGGCAACAGCCTGGGTATGGAGAACAAAGAGCTTCTTTCTGGCTGTATTTTTAGAGATCAGGGAAAACAAGCTTGGGGAATGACCAGGGGCTTTACCTTTCCGGGAGAAACACTTTAAAACAGGGTCTCACAGGACAATAGTGATTCACACAAACAATCAAGTAATCCAATCCAACCAATATTCATGCTCAATTTTTCTGGTGTTTTATATGAGGAGCCCTAGAATGCTAGCCCTACATCCATGAATGAAGCCCACACCACACCCTCCCAGCCACCCCCACCAACTAAAAAAATTGTGTGGTATATCCTTCCAGCATTCTAATTCCCAGATTCCTAGAAGGCTATCCTTAGGCTACAGCTATGTGATCCTGGAGGTGGGAACTCAGCAAGCCCCTTGACCTCACTCGAAATTAGGGCCATTTTACTGTGGACAATTCCAATAACCATCGATCACCAGGATGTTTAAAGTTTCCCTTCCAGAATAGAAGGGTTGATGGGGTAGAGGAGCACTGCACCAGAAAGGCTAAAAGCTCCTCCTAGAATGAAGAAGACAGGAGAGACAGAGCCCGAGCCCTCTCTGGACATCTCCACACCTCCAGGTGCCATTTTGAGCCGCCTGGGTTATGTAGAGGTCTCCCAGTCAACATCCTTTTCTGACCAGTGGGAACCCTGAGCATGGAGAGGGGTCGTGCCTCTACTCTCAAAATAGAGAGTACTGGTTACCTTCAAGGATTGCCATCATGTTGCCACCTCCTGTGCAACTCCCAGCCACTTCAAAGCACAGAGATCCACTTGCTGAGGTGTGTCTTCCCCAGACCAGCCTGAGGCTCTCAATAATTCCAAAAAGGCGCCCTCTAATCACTGTGCATCCTGCACTGTTGTAGAGGCTCAGTGACAAGAGTATTACTCAGCTGTTAAAAAGAATGAATTTATGAAATTCCTAGGCAAATGGATAGACTTGGAGGGCATCATCCTGAGTGAGGTAACCCAATCACAAAAGAATTCACATAATATGTACTCACCTATAAGTGGATATTAGCCCAGAAACTTAGGATACACAAGATATAAGATACAATTTGCTAAACACATGAAAGTCAAGACACTTTGTTCCTTCTTAGAATTGGGAACAAAACTCCCATGGATGGAGTTACAGAGACATCCTTTGGATCTGTGATGAAAGGATGGACCATCTAGAGACTGCCATATCCAGAGATCCATCCCATGATCAGCTTCCAAACGCTGACACCATTGCATACACTAGCAAGATTTTGCTTAAAGGACCCAGATATGGCTGTCTCTTGTGAGACTATGTCGGGACCTAGCAAACACAGAATTGGATGCTCACAGTCAGCTATTGGATGGATCACAGGGCCCCCAATGGAGGAGCTAGAGAAAGTACCCAAGTAGCTGAAGTGATCTGCAATCCTATAGGTGGAACAACAATATGAACTAACCAATACCCCCCTCCCCCCGCCCCAGGAGCTCCTGTCTCTAGCTGCATATGAATCAGAAGATTGCCTAGTTGGCCATAAGTGGAAAGAGAGGCCCATTGGTAGTGCAAACTTTATATGCCTCAGTACAGGGGAATGCCAGGGCCAAGAAGTGGGAGTGGGAGGGTGGGGGAGTGGGTGGGGGAACGTGTGGGGGACTTTTGGGATAGCATTGGAAATGTAAAAGAAATAAATACCCATTAAAAAATAAATAATTTTTTAAAAAATGTGTTGCACAAACTGGTGTTTTTCTGCACCATCTTACTCTGCTGGAACTGTACAGGATATAGAACTGTAGCCAAACTACTGATTGTACTCAAGTAATAGTAAGAAAAGCACCATGGTTATTTAATGACTCATTCTATCGCAGACCTACCTTAGTTTTGGAAGTTGATTTGTAGTGGCTATAGTGGTAAAAGTCCATTTCTATCTCAGGTCTCATTGAATACAAACCCCATCTATTGCTGTATTGAATTTTTATTTTTTGAAAAGTTCTATTCAATTTAATGTTTTTTCACAAAAAGTTATTGTGTATATTAAGATGCAATTCAGATATTTTTCTTATTAGATTTATATTCCCACTGTGCATACATGGGAATTTAGTATTTAGGTTTGAAACTGCCAGTTATATAGTAATCTACTTTTCATGTGATAGTTTGTATTTAATTTTTCTATTCATTATCTTATAGTTGTGTTTATGCAATTTTTACTTAAGAAAGTTTAAAGTTCTTTAAACATTTCACAAGATCTGGTGTCTCCTGTTTCTTTTATGGCATAGTAATAAAACCTGGTTTGTGAGGTGACCTGAGAAGCAGGTGTTGAGGGTGTGACTCACCAGCTGAAGCCTTAGATACATTGTGCACACCAGTGATTGTTACTCTGTTCTGGGCCTCTGTAGTGGAGTTGGGATGTTCCAGAGAGCATCCACTCCTTTATCGTGGGTTGTAGAGGGAGAATATATGTGCAGCTCAGGTGAGCAGTGTCCAACTGAGCTGTAGAGTGTGAGCAATGGAGAAACCTATTGATGTGCATGGGGTCACTTGTCACTGAAGCTACTCTGCATTACTCAAAATGGGAAGTCAGGCAGGTCCAATCCTGATCCCTACCACAGACTGAGACTGAGACTGGAAAAGGAAACAGTATCTTCATAGTTTTGCCCAGATTTAGGGAGAAAAAATTTCACAATTCTCTTTTGTCTCTAGCACCTTTAGGATGTATAGAAAAGACAACACAGATTTGGGGAAATGGCTCAGTTGGCCAAGTACTTGCCAGTAAGTGTAAGAATCCAAGTTGCACCCAGGGCCCCATTAAGATAAGCCATGATGTGTGGCTGTAAGCCTGAAGAGCCCAGGTCCTTTATGGCAGAGTGGTTTTCCATCTTATCCTTTTCCTCCAGCCCAACTCTGCCTTGGGAGCATGTTTTTTTGTTTTGTTTTGTTTTTTGTTTTTGTTTGTTTTTTGTTTTGTTTTGTTTTTTGTTTTTGTTTCCCCTAATCACCCATTCTTGCTTTTTCTGTAATCGATTACTTGAGAACAGAAGATCCTCAAAATCCTCTGGAAGCTCTTCTGGTCCTTGCTATCATCTGATATCAGTAGTGTCTATTTTCAAATGCTTAATGTGTATGTCGAGAAATGGCTGCCAAATCTCAAGCTTGGTGGTAGATGGGCAGCACTTACCCTTGTATGACGTGTGAGTCCATGTGTTCAGTCATCAGCACCTTTGTTGGGACACACAGGTGTAGCTTTAAAATGTTTGTGGATGTTCCACTCCACATGGAGCAGACAGCTAAGCTCATTAAGAAGATGAAGTTTCCAAGTAGCAGTTGTATTGCAGTTGACACTGTTTCTTCACAGGATGACTCATAATATTCACGTGGTATGCCATTCGATGTAGCTGACGTTCAGTAAAGGCAATGTAGACTTTAGAAGAGGAAAGTGGGCCCATATAAAAAATATCGAGATTCATAAAGAACTATCCAAGTACATCTGTTTTTCTTCAGAGCTGGGACTGAATGTAGGACCTCACTGATGGGGAGCAACCACTATGCCAACTTACAACATCAGTAACAACAACAACAACAACAACAAACAGCAACATGCACCGCCCCCAGACTCTATTATTATTATCTTAAAAGGCAGTTCGTCTAAGTTACGGCCAGGCTATTTTTTTGGAAGTTGAATGTTGCCATTTGCTGGCTGCCATGGAGGAGGGCACGCTTTCACAATAACCCACACAGCCTCAGAGGTGAAAGCCAGATTTAACATATTTTAACCAAAAAAAAAAAGATTGCTTCTTTTACAAAGTAAGTAAAATATGATTCTTTTAAAAAGTGTAAAATATAGAAAAAGTGAATATGGAAAAATATAAATTTCCTATAACTCCTTAGTCCAACACCTTGTTGAAGATTTTCTTTGACCATTCCCCTCTTTCATTTTCCCTTTTCCCCTGCGTGTGTGTATATGTTGTTTGCTTATTTCTTTATTTAGAATTAGAGTTTTGTATATAGCTGAGGCTTACCTTGAAACTGAACTTTCCTTGTCTCTGCTTCAGAGTACTGGGTTATCAGGGGGACATTACCACTCCCAACCATCCTGTCATTATGTGCACATTGATTCATGTATTGGATTGAAACATGTTTCCCTTTATCCAAGGCTGTCTTAGACCTTTCTAGTTAGCCTGTGATTTCTGACCCTATTGGTTCAACTTCGGGAATGATGGGATTTCAGGGGTGTGCCAACATACGCAGTTTACTCAGGCTTATGCATGTGGGCATCTAAGCAATTTAACTCAAATTTGAATCTCCAACCTGTACCTGGTACTCCCATTTTGAGGTGCTGGCATGAAATCCAGTTGTACAGCATGCTGAGCAAGCACGTTGCCATTGAGCTCCAGCCTGTCTCTCTTGTTTCTATCATATAATATTTGGACCTGTGTTCCAAACTCTGTTTTCATACCAGTCTTAGTTGCATTTAACAGTTATTGAAAATTTTCTATATGCTAAGCAGTTTATTAGGCAACAGGAATAAAAAAATGAAAGGCTGGTGATGTGACTCATTTGTTGATGCTATAGCCCTTAGCCTAGAGGGTACTGAACCCCACGTTATATTTCCAACCATGAAAATCTAAAATAAGGATGGAGGGATGGTTCAATATATTAAAATTTATCAAAGTAACCCACTATATAAACAAATTTAAAGAAAAAATCACATGATCATCTCAGTAGATGCTGACAAGGTACTTTACTATTAATCCCACTTTTTTTTTTTCTAGGTGTTCAGACGAAAGCCCCAAATTTTCTTGCTAATCATGGTATCATATTGCTGTAAGAACTCAGGAGGGAGAGGCAGGAGGATGGCCCCAAGTTCGTGATCTCATAACACGTTTGAAGCCCAGCAGACACACATAGGGAAAAAATGCCTATCAAACCAAAAGCAAACTCCACTGTGAATGTTGAAATGAGCAGAAGAGCACTTGACACCTTAGCTCACAACTTCCTGCAACTCCAGCTCGAAGGAACTCAACACTCCTCCGTGGCCTCTGTGGCTTTCTGTACCCACATTCTCATATCCACATGCACAAACATAATTCCAAATAAAACCATTCTTTTTCATAGGAATTCAAAGCATTGAGAGAGAGGAAGGACACAGAGCCCCACACAGACTATAACATCAACCGTCTCAGTCAGAAATCTCAGTTGCTAATCATAATCATTACAGTGTATCACCTGAGATATTAGGTTCCTTTTTTTAAATGTGGGTTTCTGGGGCCTGTAAATGGAGTCTCTTCTTTGAGAGTTATTAAGTGATGCCCGGGAATTTGCAAGTTCCCAGGTGACACTGTCAATACTGCCCTTAGGATCAACC
This sequence comes from Mus musculus, assembly GCF_000001635.26. Classification (NCBI taxonomy): domain Eukaryota; kingdom Metazoa; phylum Chordata; class Mammalia; order Rodentia; family Muridae; genus Mus; species Mus musculus. The sequence goes on along the minus strand of NC_000086.7, from coordinate 148,269,809 downwards.
TTGAAACATTAGGTCTAGGTGAGACAAGCATAGTGAATCACATCACTGTTTCTTTGTTCACACTCTAACAAATGGAAGAATGCTTGGCTCTTTGAAGTGCTTAACACTATAATTTATATTCCCTTGCTTCTGTAATACAAGGCAAAAAAGGAGTGACTTGTGAGTGATATGGCTGAGGTTTAATCACTCATTGCAAGTAATTCTGCATTCTCAGTTTATTAAATAATTCTGCATTCTCAGTTTATTAAGTAATTCTGCATTCTCAGTTTATTAATATATGAGAAAATACATCCTTTTTGGAAGTAGAGCTGTCTGTTAAATAGGTCAGTCTTTCAGTGCTGCAATTTATTACATTATATAGCATTCTAAACGTGTACCATTTACTCCAGCTGTCTTCTAGAAAATTACCATATAGAATGATCTAAGCATATGCTGCAATTATATAATACATGCAACTTCTCTATGAGCGTAATTTAGCAAAATCTCTCTGGAAACGGCTTAAATTTCCAGCAATGGGAAACTGGATACATGCAATGGAGACATTCATTGTGACCTGAAAAGAAAGATGAAAGTAGAGAGAGCAAGTGGGAGGTATTGTCCTTATCATTCCTCACTACTCCCCCATCCTGTGAGGCCACAGATGATTACAAGTTGTGCACTGTACTGTACATTGGAAATAGATTGTAAATTTGTGGCACCCATTTTCTTACTCAGTGCTGCCAGTCGTGTTTGATGCTCTCTTGCCCCAGGAACAAATTATATTTGTGGGAAATAGATGCATTATATTGTGGATTCAAGAACTCTAGGAACAAAAGTATAAGAGAACATTATGCCAGAAAACAGGAAGGGCTATACAGTTTGCAGACACCAACTATATCCTTACTAGAGAAAATGGAGTCAGTACCAGGCTGGTGGTTGCCAAATTGCTGGAACACAGACATAGGGCAATAGCTATGACATAGTTAAGGAAAAGTTCCCATTACTTCTGGGTTTGAGAAACACTTAGTTTTATTATCTTTGAATTATGGTTTAAATTTCAAAATTGTTACTCCCCTCCCTTTCATAACAGAGCAAACATTTTTGTTTTAGAAGTCAGAATGGTAAAGGAAAGCTTTTGGAGATGTGTTTTGTGGATGGCTGTTAGATTTCATACTGCAGGCCAACAATTGTGAGCGATAACTCTTCCATCTGTAAGCCAGAAATTGGCCAGAAAGGACCCTTTACCTGAATCCCAAAGATACCATCTTGTCTGAATCCTGGTCTAAAATTTTGATGTTTCCAGGTATGATACTCAAGATGAGAGAGGATGGAGATTTGATGCACTTGGTAGAGTGTTTTCCTATCACACATAAACCCTGGTTGGGTCCCCAGACTTGCACAACTGGATATGATCTTGCAGACCTATAATCACAATGGGAGTGGGAGGTAGAGGCAGGAGCATCAGAAGGCTCAGTGTGTAAAAGTAATTGGCAGTACAAACTAATGTTCTGAGAAGCTGTATTTGATCCCCAAGAGCCTACATTGAAAGGGGAGAACCTGAGCCAGGCATGCCCATGAACCCTCACTCACACTCATCATATACAACATACAAAAGCATGATAGTATTTTTGAACAGTGAGATGGTGCCAGTGAGATGTCTCAGACTTAAAGAACTTGCCATGTAAACCTGGAGACTTGAAATCAATCTTCAGGACTGCTCTTCCAGAGGTCCTGTGCTCAATTCCCAGAGTTCAATTCCCAGCAACCTCATGGTGGCTCACAACCATCTGTAATGGAATCCAATGCCCTCTTCTGGTGTGTCTGAAGACAGCAACAGTGTACTCATATACATAAAATAAATAAACCTTTAAAAAAACCTCAATCTCCAGATCCGAAGTGAAGGTGGTAGATTAATTGGTCTGTCAAGCTGTCTTTTGATCTCCACATGTGAGTCCCAGTGGCATTCACACTCTTGAGAATATGCAATCACACACACAAATAATACAATTTTAACATTGTTATAAATGAAAAAAAAAACCCTTCAGTTTGTAACCTTTGTATTTTGCTGGAGAAAGTCTGAAGGACTACATGTATTAGTCAATTATCAGTATTAATACAGAAAAGTAACTTATTTCTATTTTTCATAATTTAGCAGGCACGTGAAGAATAGTTTCTATAGTTTAAAAAAGGGCCAATATAAATGTAAGATAGATGCCATACTCTGCATTTTATTTATTTTTCTTGTTCCTCTTGAATATGGACGCACTATCAACATTTTGGCCCAGATAAATCTTTGCTGTGAAAGATTCTCTTGCACATTCTAGCATGTTTTAGTAGCACCACTACAGACATATTTTAATCACAACATCATATACCAAATTAGAACAAGGTGCAATATCGATATTGGATTACTATGATTTATATATTGCTTTTTGGTAGCTTTCTTACTGTGGACTAGTTAGTTTTTAATTTATTAATTAATTATTAAGGTACTAATCAATATTAGTATCAACATAAACAGTAAAGGCAGCTGGTTTCTTTGCCACTTTCACTTAGCGTAGAAGTTTCAATTAATCTTAGAGAGTGAGAACATTTTTCAACTCTTAGGAATGTATTGGTAAGTGAAGTTTGCCAATAAGTCACACTATGAGTGGAACATCTCACTTCAGTTGTTGTAGCACTGTGCAGAATTATTTTAAGATTTTTAAAATAGGAACAAAGTTGTACTTTTTCTATCATGAGGTTCAACAATGCAATGGCTATATGTGCGTATGGATATTTTTGCATTTTATGCCTTTTCAAATTTCTCCAATGACGATGTATTAATTTTGTACCAGAAGAAATATTTTTGGGCTGAAGATGCAGCTCATTTGGTAGAAGGCTTAGTTGGCATGCATAATACTGTAGCACCTATAATCCCAGCTCTTGGAAGATGGAGGTAGGAAGCCCAAAATTTCAAAGTTATCCTTGGTGTCATAGCAAAAAGGAGGCCAGCCTGGGATATGTGAGACCCACAAAAAGGATGGACTATCCAGAGACTTCCCAACCTGGGGATCCATCCCATAATCAGTCACCAAACACAGACACTATTGAATATACCAGCAAGATTTTGCTGAAAGGAAACTGATATAGCTGTCTTGTATGAGGCTATGCCAGTGCCTGGCAAATACAGAAGTGGATGCTCACAATCTTCTATAGGATGGAACACATGGCCCCCAATGGAGGAGCTAGAGAAAGCACCCAAGGAGCTGAAGGGGTCTGCAACCCTATAGGTGGAACAACAATATGAACTAACCAGTACCCCCACAGCTCATGTCTCTAGCTGCATATGTAGCAGAAGATGGCCTAGTCGGCCATCATTGGGAAGAGAGGCCTCTAGGTCTTGCAAACTTTATATGTCCCAGTACAGGGGAAACACCAGGGCCACAAAGTGGAAGTGGGTGTGTAGGGTAGCAGGGCAGGGGAGGGTATAGGGAAATTTCAGGATAACATTTGAAATGAAAATAAAGTAAATTTCTAATAAAATAAAAAAAACAAGAAAAGAGAGAAAGAAAGAAAGAGAAAGAGAGAGAGAGAGAGAGAGAGAGAGAGAGAAAGAGAGAGAGAGAGAGAAAGAGAAGGAAATAGAGAAAGAGGGCAAAAACCCTATGTTTCTCCCTTTCTCAAGAGCAGAACAAATAAAAGAGAACACAATGAATGCAAAAAAAATTAGAAAATACATAGAAATCATTCACAATTCAAACTATTTTTTAAAAGGGAGAATAAATATTTGATCTCAAATTAATTGGTCATATAAATGATATTAGGGCAGGGCAGGGCAGGGCAGGACAGGGCAGGGCAGGGCAGAGCCAGGCAATCTATAATCCTTGGATCTGGGAGGCTGAGGCAGAATAAGCACAAATTTAAGGCCACCTCATTTCTATACATTATCTTTGTAGTAAGGATTAGGTCTTTGCAATTAACATATAGCCAGCGCTTTAGACTTCAAATAAAATGAATGATCGCTTCATTTTTCAGTCCAATAATATAAACAATTGTAATCCACTGTTGTCAATTTTGTTAAGGAAACAGTGCCAATGTATAGACTTGAATTGGTCTTATGTCACCACACTGTATCTACTTTTCCACATAGAAACTACTCAATGTGAGAACAAGACTTCCTTTGTTATTCTTAAAAGTACTGGCCCTTTATTTACATTCATGTCACTGTGCTAAAAAAAGCCCAGATAAAGCTGAGCATGCTGGCTCATGCCTTTCATCTCAGGAATTGGGAGGCAGAGGCAGGCAGATTTCTGAGTTCAAGGTCAGCCTGGTCTACAGAGTGAGTTAAAGGACATCCAGGGCTATACAGAGAAACTCTGTCTTGAAAAAACAGACAAACAAAATAAAACAAACAAACAAAAACAAACAAACAACTCAAATAAAAGCAACTTAGGGAAGAAAGAAAGGGGTATTGTAGTTCACTTTTAAGGTTACAGAGTGACAGGGTGATGAAATCAGAGCAATGGGAACTTAGGACAGGCATGAAAGCTTGTATTCATGCACTTTATCCTTTTCACACAGTAAAATCACAGCCCAGGGAATGAGCCACCCATACTGAGTGGCTCTTCCTACCTTAATGGATATACACAAGACCATCCTCGAGAAGCACATACCCTCTCCCAGTTGACTCTAGAGCTCATCAATAACTGAGATGAACCATCATACACACCTTCAAAAGAAATAAAATTACAGTGTCACTATTTGGAATGTATAACTGGGGGCTGAGGTCCAAATCATATTTTCATGATTCATCCATGGTAAGATTATTATTACTTTCTCCAAATATTTATAGTCAGGAAAGGAATGGCATTTGTATTTAAATGTTATTTGAGCTGGCAAGAGAGCACAATAGTAAAGAATTACCTGCCATGGTTAAGGCCCTGGTTCTTTATAAATTATATTTAGTTTCTTTATTTTTTTAAATTAGGTATTTTCTTCATTTACATTTCAAATGCTATTAGCTCAGTGGTAGAGTGCTTGCCTAGCAAGAGCAATGCCCTGGGTTCGGTTCTCAGCTCTGGAAACAAAAACAAAAACAAAATTTAAAAAATCCCCCCCCCCCACAAAGCAAGGTAAATTACATTTTCTTTAGTGTTTATGGTGTGTGCACACATGTGTGTGTGTGTGTCTATACACATGAAGAATGTTAGAGGACAATTTGTAGGAACCAGTTCTCAGATTTGGTCAGGCTTGGTTTCAGCAGTGTTATCTCACTGCCCCACAGCCCTGCCTGGGCTCCTCCAGTCCTAGCACTGAAACAAAAACAAACAAAAAAAAAACAAAAAAAAAAAAACAAAAAAAAAAAAACAAATAACAATGCTCACAACTCTTTATTGACTTTCATGTGATTGCAAATCCAACAATAAAAGAAGTTACATGTAGAATTCTGACAAAAGTAAGAAAAAAATAAGTTGCTTTTCATGTTACAGTAAAATGGATAAGAAAAAAAAAGCTTACTAGTGTAATACTCATACAGTTAAAGTCACTCACAAAGATTGCTTTTGTGCATAAAACCTTATCACTTGTATGGGTTCCAGAGCTTAAGGATCATGGTAAATTAAACAGTTTCTCTAACAGTGAAAAAAAACAAAACAAAACAAAACATGTGTTTCTGAAAATAGCTGATTTCTTAGAACAACCCCATTGAAACCAGCTTTCTTCTTGCTCATCTCCTTGTTTTTGTTTTTTTTTTTAATGCAAACAGTACTAAACATGTTTTCTTCAAATTGATTAGTGTGAACAGAATCCTGACATTTAATCCTAAGAAAGTTCATTAACAAGAACAGTCAAAACTCCAACATTATATGAATGTACGTATGCTCTCAAGTGTGGTTCAGTGCAATTATCTAGTAGCCAACACTGGACAGGAAAAGGTAGTTTAGTTTTCAGGACTGGAGAGGGGGCTCAGGAGTTAGGACCTGAGGTTATTTCCAGGTGCTTACATTAGGTAGCTCACATGTGGCTGCAACTGCAGTTTCAGGGATCAGGAAGTCAAGATCAAACACACATGCTCACAGTGTGAGAGGGAGAATGATAGTGTAGATAGATGGATGGATAGACAGGTAGGTCGATATATAGACAGACAAACAAACTGACTGAGAAAGAAACAGAGACAGACTCAGAGACAGATGCACAAAGATAGAGAGGCAGACAAAGAGAATCATATATACATATAAAAGAGGTTGGCTTATTTTCTTAACTTTTCTGTCTCTCACAAAGGCAGAGAACAGGAAAAGATTCCATGTGTATTAAGGGGTTCTCATGTTTCCTATATGTAAAAGATAACTTTATTGATTTCAAGTTGACCTAAAATAAACACGGCTTCTTTAATATCTAGTGAGCAAGCAATTCTGCAATTTCGTCATAAGTACATGGTTAGTCTGCGCTCCAATATCAATGTTCAGTTTCACTATTTTTGGGTGACGTGTTAGAGTCTTAATTGTGGTGTATGTACCATCAACAAACTCAGCATCAACTTCAGGTCCCCAGCAACTGTCAAATATGGCACAATAATTAGTAAGTCACTATAGTGGCCTCCTATCAGATAAGCAACTTTGGGGCCTTCAACTTTGTGTCTTAAAGACTCATTTCTAGAGGTCTAAAAGGAGAAGGTACAGTCAATTATCATCTCTCCTGCCTGTAGAACTCATGTTCTGAGTCATGGAGTATGTCTGCAGGCTTTTTCCTGCTGTTGAGAAAACTCAGGCCTCTAATGCATTAAGTGTGTGCTTTACCACTGAATTATACTCCTAACCCTAGGTATTATTATCAATTTACTTTACATCTTTAGGTGAGTTTTCACCTGTTAGATAGGAATCCAGTTCTACTCCTTTTTAAGTGTAGTATATTTTGGAACAAAAGTAATCAAAACGTCCATAGGAAGAAAATGGATTTGTGAGTGTCTTGGACTAGGATGCAGAGAACATGGGGCAAGAAAGGTCTGCGTGAGGAGTGTCTCAAAAGGAGCATGGCAATTTGGAGGCCAACAGTGAAAATGTTCAAAAATTACATCAGGATGAAGACTGCACATCTCATAATCTACTAAAAGTCACACAACTGAGTAGTCTAACTATATAATATAAAAATTGTCACTTAGTAAAATTCCTCAAAGCTGTGCCTATAAACTTAGTTCTTAGTAGATAGAGGCAGATTGATCAGGAGCTCATGAATATCCTTAGAAACAGTGTTTGAGGCTATTCTTGGGTATGAGACCCTCTAAAAACAAAACAAAACAAAAATCAAACAAAGAAACAATCATACCAAACAAAACAAAAGAAACAAAGCAGTTGCTTGCTGATATGTATGACTATACCTACCTACTTTTCTGAGTCCTAATGTCAAAAGCGTTAACATTTCCTTTCCTCATTTATATTACTTTTTAAATAGTGCTTAAACTCCTAAGCCTGTTTTGACAGTCTGGCCATTCTTATTCTTTCTCTGCATAATCCCCACACAGCTGATAACTATGTTTGCTTTCTTGGACCCTATGTTAAAAGACAGGAGGACTTCCTCTCTTTTGCTTCTCTATCTCCCTCCTCCCTGCAGCTGCTGATTTTTGCAACTCATCTGCCCTGTCTCTATGTCATTTTTCTAACTCATAAAATGATTCTCAAAGTTAAGCAAAAAGGAAGAAAATTACAAAAATGTTAGCCGTAGGTTTGAGAGTGCAAAGAAATGTTAGAACACTAGCTATATTGAAACTGGAGTCCCATTCCTTTGAGTCCCATTCTTAACACCATAAATATTCCAATTAACATGGGACCAAAACATCAAAGAGGGAGCATATATCTATAATTCCCTAAGCCTGGAGATTGAGGCATCCTATTATATCGAGACCTAGAGGTCTCTCACCCAATAAAAGACAATGCAAAACAATGTGGTTACACTTACCAAGAATTCCCCAAAACAAGATTTAGGGCAAGAGGATCTTAAATTTGAGGGCAGCCTGGTTATATAGGAATTAGTACAAAAGTCAGTTAGGCTTCCTTTGATATTTGTTGCAAAAGGCCTCATGTATGGCTGCTAGTGGCTCTGGGTTATGCATTTTTATAATAGGGCTTCATGTCAGTAATCAGTACAGAAAAAAATTGAGACATTGTCTCATGTATCCAAGGCTGGCTTTAATCTCATTGTATACCTGAAGATGGCTTTGAACTTTGGATACTCTTGCCTCTACCTCCTGAGTGCTGGGGTTGCAGACATAGACCAGTAAACCTGCTATTATGAATTTCTGGGTAATGAACTAAGAGATTCATACATGTTAGACAGTATAACAACTGGACTATATCACTAGTCTAAGAAGGAAGATTTTATTGTGTAGGTAAAGAAATCTTAGGGACAAGTTTTATCATATAGTTTCACTTTGCCATAAAACAACAAATGTCCAAAGGCTGTGTTGCTCTTTTGGTATAATAATTTGAGTTGCTGTAGTGAGTAGTTCTGCATAAGCAAGGTACTTTCTGTAAACACTTTCTGTCTTGTTATAAATACTGTTCCTTTTAGGCTTTGGGTGGAATAAAGAATGTTTGAGGAATGGATAAGAGTTCAATGTTAGTTCAATGTTAGTAATATTTATCAATTAGATAAATATTACTTTCCTTCCTCCCCTTCCTTTTCCTCTCCCTCCATCCTTGCCTCCCTCCCTTCCTTTTGCAGTGCTAAATATGGAACTCAGAGCTAGAAAATTCTAGGCAAGCACTCTACTGATTACTTTCATATTAGTTTCCTTATAAAAATTTCCCTTCCTTCCTTCCTTCCTTCTTTCCTTCCTTCCTTCCTTCCTTCCTTCCTTCCTTCCTTCCTTCCTTCCTTCCTTCCTTCCTTCCTTCAACAATATACCACCAAGTCGTACTGGTGGTGCATACCTTTAATCCCAGCACATGGGAGGCAGAGACAGGCAGATCTTTGAATTCATGGCCAGTCGGGCCTACAGAGTGGATTCCAGGACAGTCAAGCCTACATAGTGAAACCCTGTCTCAAAACAAAACAAAACAAAACAAAACAAAACAAAACAAAATAAAACAAAACACAAAACAAATAAATAACCCACCAACCTCTCCCCCCAAATCAAAAACCAAACAAAAACATTACACCAATATATACCTTGGTTAGCCTAATGCAATCAATAGGACAAAGATAGAAGTAGAAGCCAGGAAAGATAATGAGAGGGTTGCAATTTATGCAGAAATATATATGGGTTATGTTAAAGACAGAACTGGTATCTTACAAGAGGGAGAGGGAGGTAGTTCAGGTTTTTGTTTTAAGAGAATGGACTCTGACAAGCAGCAAGAAACAAGATTCTTCCAACAGCTAGAATGATGTAGGAAGTAGATACTTCCCCAGAACCTTCTAGCCAGAGGGCACTCCGGGCAAAACTACAATTTCAGGCATATGGGTCTCTAGCAGACAAGAGCCACCAAACCTGAACATGCAACCTACCAAGCTGGGAGATGATGGATGGGTCCTGTACTAAGGTGTTATGTGAAGGAATGGTAGGTGCCAGGCAGGTATGTTTTGGGGCAAATTCTTATGTGTGGGGGTGGTGAGAGGGCTAATAATGTTTTAACTCTTTAAATAACCCTAGCTTTCAAATATGTTTGCTGACCTACTACTTGAGCTGAAGCCTTTAGAGAAATTTTTACTCTGTTACTCCTTTACTTCAGTTGAATCTGGGAACATTTTTTTATTATTGTACTAAATTCTCCATCTAGAGACATTTTAACAGCATTTTTGTTTTGTATTTTAACATATGATACATCATGATCTTTGAGCATGTGTTCTAATATGCTAGGCTCCAAAGGTCTGAGAATGTTTCTTCTGGAGACCAAGGACATCAGAAGAGATTTATATTTCCTGGTTTCTTAGTATCTCTTAGTCCTGCCTGGAAGCTCTGCAGGAAGAAATGACTTGAGAGTGTGAGGATGTGCCAGACACCTCATATTGGGTGCCCTACTGGACTGACAGTTGTGTTTCCCTCCCTATACCTCACACCAGCTTTTGTCCTAAGTTCTTAAACTAGTCCCCTGCCGCAGACCCTTTTTGTTCCCTGTCTGCATAGAATGGGTCTCTAGTTACAGGGTGACAAGGAGTCAGGGAATGACAGACAAAATCAACAGGAGAGGTTGTGTAGAATATAATATAGAAAACAAAGAGGTAGAATGTCACAGCAGGCAAAGTACATTGAAGTTACCTGACACAAAACAAAGGAATGACTTCAAAAGGATTTACAGGAACCATGTCATATTTCAGTAAAGATAAAACAGCTCTGCTTAGGGTCAGCTAATCACAGGTAAGGATTTCACACCCTAATTACAATTTGTGCTACTCCTTTGAGCCTTGTGAAAGCTAGCACCAGGGAGTTCTGCTCTAGCAGACCTTCTCATGAATAATGCAATACCACAAACATCCTATTTCCTAGGCCTTGATAAATTCTTGTATGAGTGAAATTGGATTTTCTCTTAAATATCTGTGGAGAATCTCCAGTTGTCAGAAGAATTCACCAACTTGCTTCTAATATGCAATGTTGCCTGTTATACCTGGCTGTAGTGAAGTTTCCTGTCTCAGTGGGATTCCCTAACTCTCACATGGTAAACCTACCTATTAGCTAGGCCATTGTACATTCCCTTGTTTGGGTAAGACTGGCTACTGTCCTAAGAAATCACCCTGCAGACTAGCCCTGAGGTATTCTAGCTCTGTTTTTTGTAATGCCTAATTAGTTTCACCATCTCTACTTGAAGTAAATTTGAATGTTAATGAATAGATAATATTCTCACTGAATTCCTACTGAATTCCAAGTTTGTCTGCTTCAAGGATTTTCTGGGATGTTGGAACACTGGCGAAGGCTTAGCTATGTCAGAACTCAATCCTTAAAGGCATTTATGATAAAATAATACTAAAAGAGAGCACGTGGATCCATACACCAGACTAACTCCGGGATAGGGTATGAGTATATGGGCTATGAGAATGCCAAGGTTCCAGGAGGTTGAGTTTGCTTGAAACTCTTTGCCTCATGAGTGCTTCCAGTCATCTCAGCCTGCCAAACAGACTTCACTGGAGTGTGCATAGCAGTCCCCAGAGTATCATTTCAGTGGTCCCCTGTTGCCAGAGACACATCCTTCCTCTATAGGAACCATGCCTTCTTCTAAGTTGGCCACAATAAAATGCTTCCTCCTAACCCTCCCCTGCCACCCCACGGCCCAGGAATTTCATTTTTCAAATCTGAAAGACAAGATCTAGAAATCAACTGTCTTTGGAGGATACTGAGTTTTCTTACCTGTCTAAAGCTGAGTTCACCAAGAACTGAGAAAGGCTGCACTCCCAAAGATACGACAAACATTTCCTCTATTACTTACCTGTCTGAATAATCAACCTCTTTCCACTCTTGTTCCTTGGTTGTAGTTATCCTTTCCCTACTTACCAAGACTGAATCCACTGTCTACAGCTATAGAAACTGTTTAAGCAACAAAATATACTGAGCATTCTAGTATTGTAAGAATCATACCTTCTCTGTACTTGTAGTTGTGGAAAGGCAATATGGACAGTAAAATACCCATATATATTTGTAGAAATACAAACTGTGTTTGAATATATCTTCAAGCTTTTATTAATTGTATGTTTTGGGTGAAGTTAAAAGCCAAAACAACACAAAAGAAAACACCCCCTTCCTCGGCTGGAGTAGAGATCATGCACATCTCCGTGATATATCTTTTCACTCAGTGTGTGCACATGATGCTACAATTCGTTCCCAGTAGTGCCAGAAACAAACAACAACCAGCACTAGTTCCTCAGTTTCAATGTATCCTGTAATATGGAAATGGTAGTATCTTACCCACAAAGGAATTCTAAGGCTAGATTAAACCATGATATAAAAGTACTTAGAGCTTTCAATTAAATCACAAGTTACCTTTGGTTAGGTATATTTCAAAGGTAGTATAGAAACATATTTCTCATTCCCATTTTTATAAATTCTCCTGGTATCTTTGGTAGAATTTTATAGAGCCATCCCAAAATACCACCGTAGGAGGCCAAAATATACCATCCATAAACTCGCCTTTTATCACATAACTGAGTTAATCATTTTTAGAAACACAAGGCACATAGGCAGTTGTGGAAACTAAATGAAAAGTAAAAGTCACACTTTTATGACAGCTAGTCACCATTTAGAAGGTTTTTTTTCTTCCTGTCCTATGAAAAGGCAGACAAGCAATAAAGGCAGCCCTTGTTTCCCCCTCTTTTCCTGACCATCTCCCTGAACAGGCCTTTCCCTACATCTTTGTTTGCTTCAGGGAGGGTGGTCTTTAATACAAAATATAATAGTGCATGTTCAACTCTGTTCTTATGGTCTACTTGTGCTGATGACCCTCAATACCTGCCACCTGTACCTGCTTTTCAAAAGCAGCTCAGTGTTTTTACTTACTGAGTCTGCTCTCCAGCCTCTTCTAATGTTTCTTTTTCATTCTCCTCTTTTCTTCTCCTGTCCTCTACTAACTTCTGTCTCTGTCTCTGTCTCTCTCTCTCTCTACCTCTCTCTGTCTCTGTCTCCCTCTCTCTGTCTTCCTGTCTCTCTCTGTCTCTGTCTCTGTCTCTGTCTCTCTCTCTCTCTCTCTCTCTCTCTCTCTCTCTCTCTCTCTCTCTCTGAGATAGGGTTTCTCTGTGTAGCCCTGGCTCTTGTGGAACTCCCTCTGTAGACCAGTCTGGCCTTGATCTCAGAGATTTGCATGCTTCTGCCTCCTGAGATCTGGGATCAAAGTCATTGTGCCACTACCTGGCTTCTACTGAACTTCTTACTACCATTTACGTGATCAGTTCCTCTGAAACTAATTTGACATTTTAATGGTTTGCACCTTATTACAAGATTTCAATTTGCTATGGTGCCCAGATTTGTTTCAAAGTTAAGTGCTCAAATTATCCTTTTAACTTGACTTTCAGATATGGGGATTGCTGGGTGGAATTGATTTTTTTGTTTGTTTGTTTGTTTTGGTTTTGAGGAATCTAAGCTAGAACCTTGTACATGCTAGGAGAGCTCTTTATCACTAGGCTACAATTCTGGTTCTAGAATGCCCTGTATACATGTAAGGTAGCAGGTGAGCAATCTCATTAAATGAGCCTGAAAGCTCGTTCATAATAGGTGTGGTTTGATTCTCTCTTTAATCTCTGTGAGTTTTAATGTAATTTCTCATATCAGAATCGCCTGAGGAACTGTGCAGCTATGAATCATTTAGCACTTAGTTTTTCTATTGTCTAAAATCAGAATGTCGCTTGTGTGTTTATTTATATAGAATAGAACTAAATAAAATTTTAAAAAAGGTACTGGATCATTAAAGTAGCAAAATGTTTTGTGTTTAATGTGAGATATCAATTCTGGTGATAGAAAGGTATGCAAAGCTGAAAGTGTTTGAACCACAAGGTTGTATTTTATTGTCATTAAGCTTGGGCAAATCACCACTTTTCGCAAGTGTCGCCATTTGACAAGGCCAAACCCCATTATTTACAGCTCCTCTTTTGTATCTCTCTACTTGTAACATCTTGCTTGCTTAAACTATTTTCACACCAACCTTGTTATCATATACATCACTGCCTATTTAAAATAAGGAGGGCTTGGGAGATGGCTAAGTTCGTCAAGTGCCTGCATACAAGCACAAGACCCTTGTTTTAGAGCCTCAGTATGCATACAAAAGCCAGGTGTAATGGTCACTATCTCTAACTCTGACTATGGGCACCTAAGGAAGTAAGAACAATTGCAGGAGGTTAGTTAACTTGCTAAAATCACATTGCCATTTGTTGCACGATGTAGGGCATAAATCTTAACATTTTTATAAGTAACAACACCAGTGATTCCTATCTTTAAAAAAAAAAATATAGCTCTTTCCCCTGAAATAGTTACCTTATGCTATATACCCTAGGTCATGAACTGCTGTATATTGAAGTTATACTTCAGAAAGAACATAGTCTTCTCTACTATTTTCTAATCCAAACACAGGTCTACATTTTCTGAAGACTTTTGTTTGTTTGCTTTTCCTTTTAAAGGTGCTAATGAAAGATAGTGCTTGCTTATGAAGGCATGCCTGAAAGCAAGGTACAATTTTAATGGGTTAGCAGGGATGGCCAACCTTTTTCTTAAGAATCATATATAGACTTTTAGGAATATAGTTTCTGTGACATCCACTCTGCGTTTGTACAGGAGGAATGATAACAATACGTGAGCAAGTGAATAAACATGGCTATGTGTCACTACACCCTCACTTATCCAGCTATTGTATTTGACTGGGGAAATGGCTCAGTGGTAAGACACTTGCTAGCATTGATGAGGCGCTAGGGTTCAATCCTACGTACCATGAAGCAAAGAAAAACAAATAAAACATCTACTATCTACACAAAATCTAACCCCAAACAGACTGTTCAAATTCAAGTCATAGTTTCTGGCCTCTGGATGACAGCAGCTAAAGTCTGTTGCAATGGTGGAATGTTGTAAGACCTAACCTACTTATGTTTGTGTCTGACTATGTAGTAGTGTCCTTATGTATGTGTGTGGGTTTGTCTCTGTGTGTGCATTTGTGTACAGGTGTGAAGGCCAGAGTTCAATGTCAAATGGCTCTCCTCATTCCTTTTGTATTATGCATTTTATTATTTTTAGTTTCTATTTTTATTTGTGTGTGTGCACCCACTTGAGAGTGCACATGCTCCTAGGCCAAGGCAAGTATGTGGGAGTCAATTCTCTATTTCTACCATATGGGTCCTAAGGATGGAACTCTGGTTGTCAGGTTTGATGGCAGGTACCTTCAACTGATGAGCTATCTTGATGGACTTCACTTTCCTTTTTGAGACAAGAGCTCTCTATAGACCACGGAGGTAGTCAATTTGTCTAATCTGGATAGCCAGCATCCTCTAGAGATCGTCCTTTTTCTACCTTAGTAACTCTGTGATGGGAGCCCTGCACAGTCATTCTTGGATTTTCATGGGTATTGGGTATGGATTATTGTTTTCATGCTGGTCCAACAAGCATTTTATTTATTGAGCTATTTCCCCAGTTCTCATTGATTACATCTTGCTAATATACTTTTTGATTGAATTTTTAAAAATTTATTTATTTTATATGTATGCATGATATATATATATATATATATATATATATATATATATATATATATATATATATATATATATATATATATATAATGGAAGGGTGTGAAGCTCTATATGGATATCCTGGAAACTGAACCAATGTCCTAATGCAAGAGAAACAAGTGCTTTTAATTGGTGAAACCTTTCTTCAGCTCCATGTTTTGTATTTTATGTAAATATATTATCATATCCCCCTAGGTCAAAAATATAAATACTCCTTATGAGAAAATATAAATTATTACTGTAGGTAGAGAAAATTGAAGGAGAAAGAACTGGTTTTAGTTTTTTGTTCAGTTATTTTATTTGAGGCAGGATCTTCCTATATAGCCCTGGGTGGTCTGGTACTCACTACAGAGCACAGACTGTTCTTGACCATACAGCAGTGTTCCTGCCTTAGGCTGTCCAGTTCTTGAATTCAAAATGTGTATCATTATGTTAAGCTGATTTCAAAGTTTAATTTTTCAATTCATCTGCCAGTTCATGTCTGATCTTGATCTTTTTACATTAATCAATTGAGCATTAGTTTTTTGGTACCATTGAATGCACATGATAACATAATTTCTGTAAGGTTATTGTTATGATCTGTCTTCAATGTCCAGACCCCAGCTTTTATGTTGAAGCCTTGATCCTTAGCCAATGGCACTATTGGGAAGTGGTAGCAAGTATCTGAGGTGTGGCCTTTTTGGAGGAAGTAAACGAATGTCCCAGTGATGGACATTCCCTTGAAGAGTACAGTAGGCCCCTATTCTGTCTTCTCTCCTTGTGCTTCCCAGCTGCAGTGATGTGGTGATGTGGGTAGCTTTAATAGAATATTTGGTCTCATCGCCGACCCAAATGATGAGTTTAAGTAAGAATGGAATGATACTTCTGAAATGTTGGGTTAAAATATCTGTTTCCTGATTCTGCATTGTTTCTCTCAGGCATTTTATCACTGCAATGGGAAACCGATTAACATAAATTTATTTAAAACATATTTTTGTGAGGTTCAGTTAAAAGTGTCCATTGATTCCAAATGGTTTGTTTTTGACTATTAGCAACAAGGAAGAAAATGCCAAAGAGGGCATCAAATCACTCAGAACTGGTGTTTTAGGCATGTGTGAGCTGTGTGATGTGGCTGCTGGTAAGTGAAAGGACTGTGTTGGTTTGACTAGGTATGATGCCCATAGATGAATATGTTTGAATTCTTGGCCCTTGAGGAGTGACACTATTAGGAGGTGTGGCCTTGATGGAGTAGTTGTGGCCTTGTTGGAGGAAATGCATCATTGTGGGGATGGGATTTGAATTATTCTATGCTCAAGCTCCACCCATTGTAGAATAGTGTCTGTCCTGGCCTTCAGACTAAGGTATAGATAGAAATCTTGGCTCCTACAGCAAGCACCATGTCTGCCTGTATACTGCCATGCTTCCTGCCATAATCATGACTGAACCTCTTAACCTGAAGCCCCAATTAAATTTTGTCTTTTATAAGAGTTTCCTTGATCATGGTATCTCTTCATAAAAATAAAACCCTAAGACAATTATATCATGTTTATAATTCCATGTGTTTTTATTTATGTGTGTGTGTGTGTGTGTGTGTTTCTGTATGTGTGTAAGTACCAGAAGAGGGTGTCAAGATGCCTTGGCACTGGAGTTATAGGTGGTTGTGAACTCTACAACTTGAGTTTTGGGAACCAAACCTGAGTCTTCTTAATTGCTGAGACTTCTAGCTAGAGCCAAAATTTATTTATTTATTTATTTATTTATTTATTTATTTGTTTGTTTGTTTGTTTGTTTGTTTGTTTGTTTTTATGAGTCATTCTATTCGTTTACATCTCAAATGATATCCTGCTTCCCAGTTACCCCCTCCACCAATCCCCCCCATCCTACATCTGCCCTCCACCTAACTTTTGTCTGTATTAGAGTTCTCCCTTCATCTACCCACACTTTCCCGCTCCTCAGCTCCAACATCCCCCTATTCTGGGGCATCCAGCCTCCCTGGGTCCAAGGGATTCCCCTCCCATTTCTGGCAAGGTCATTCTCTGCTACATATGTATCTGGAACCATGGATTCTTCCTGGTACCCTTCTTGGTTGGTGGTCTAGAATCTGGGATAACTGGGTAGTCAGGCCAGCCTCGGTTGTTCTTCTAATTTGGTTGCAATCTTCCTCTTCTTCTCCAGTCCTTCTGCCAGCTCCCCCATCAGGTTCTCTGAGTTTTTTCTTGCATTTCATAGAACAGTGGATTGGGGTCATTGTTCATTTGGTAGGTGCCTCACTATCATCGACAAAGTCCTGGGTTTGAAGTCTAGAACTGCATAAAACTGGATGTAGTAGTACATGCCTGTAATCCTAGCACTTGGGTAGAATTGGGAAGCCCAGAAGTTCAAGGTCATCGTCTGATATGGAATTAGAGCACAGCTTCAGTTACAAGGCACTCTTCCTTTACATGTGTAACATAAGACATTTCTTATAATACAATGAAGCTATACAGACAATGAAGACTGTTTTGGAGAGGCAAGAGTCATTGCATTGTACTGTATATTGTAACTGGGGCATAAAAGAAACAAACTTCAAGTGTCTGAGACTGCTATGCCTGCTTTAAAACCCTAAAAAGAGAAAAGGTGCTATTAGAGTGACTAGCATCCATAAAAGTTTAGGTATACTTATTTACATATTTGTTTATTTATTGCAAGGGCCCTTATCCTCTGTGGTATGCTGAGGGAGGTCACAGGATAACTTACAGGAGTACTTCAACCATGTCCTCCTGCAGCAGACGGGAATAAATTAAAAGACCCATAGCCAGACGTTATACAGAGAGCGACACTGGAATTCTCAACCTTAAATGAAAGTTCTCTATCAAATCCCTCCCTTCTTTACTCAGGAAACCCCTTAGAAGAGGAGGGAGAAGATGTGGGTGAGCCAGAGTACTGGAGGACATGAGAACAAGGCCATGTAAAACAATGGGTCTAAGCTCTTATGCACTCACAGTGATGGAAGTAGTAAGAAAAGTGCTTGCACAGCTCTGCACCAGGTCCTTGGCATATATATTATAGCTTTTAGCTTTAGTAGTTTATGAGACTTCAGAGTGTGAGAACAAGTGTCTTTTCTTAGGACTCAGTTCCTCCTATTGAGTTGCCATGTCCAAATTCAATATGATCATTTTTGTTTCTAGAAAATTTTATTTTGTTACAAATAAACTTAAAATGCTGAATTTTTTATTTATTCATTTATTTATTCATTTATTTATTTATTTATTTATTTATTTATTTATTTATTTATGGGGAAGGCATGTGCATTCCATGGTGAGTGGTATGCTTTGAGAGGTCAGAGGACAACTTGCAATCATCAGTATGATTTCAATATGTTGGTCCAGTGGATTAAATTCAATAAGTCAGGCTTGGTATTGGCAAGCATCTTTATCTCCTGTGCTGTTTCATTGGCTGAAATTCCTTTTCTTTTTGTTGTTGTTTGTTTGTTTTCTCCTTGTTTTTTGAGACATGGTGTCAGTGTGTGTACCTCATTTTCATGGAACTCCCTTTGTAGACCAGATTGGCATTGAACTTACTGAAATTCGCTTGCCTCTGCCTCTGCCTCGGCCTGGGACTAAGGCATGGGCCAACATGACCCACCCAAATGCTTGTTTTTTTGACGTAATGTTTAAAAGAATATTAAAATAATAAACTGTCAAGTGATGAACCAAGATCTTTATTTTATCTTGTTTGACAGTTTTTAAAGATATATCCGCTTTACTTTTACAGCCCTGGGTGGATTTGAAATTATGACAATCTTGCTGCCTCAGCCTTTAGAGTGTTGGAATCAAAAGCTCCCATAGTCTGTGAAAATTTTATTCCTAAATGAAATATTTAGACACAGTTTATTGATAAATTATCACTTTCAATGTCTTTTGGAGAATTTAAGTAGCCAAAAATATGAGTAAACCACAGAGTAATGGAAACACAAAGTCTCCCAAGTTATGAGGTAAATACAAATGTCAATCTTATCTTGACACTTTCAGTATTCTCTGAGATACTGCCTGATAAGAATATCATTCTGTCACAATTGCTTGCTACACAGAAGCATCATTGTTTTTTAAAAAAAATATTATTCTTTTTATTTTTTTACAGTTCAGTCATTATATACCTTCTGGTCCACCCTCTGACTATCCTGCCTCCCATTCCTCCTCCCCCTCCCCACTTCTCCCTGTCTCCAAGAGGATGTCCCCACTCCCCCACCACTATTCTACCAGACCTCCCCACTCCCTGGGTCCTCCAGTCTCTTGAGGGTCAGATGCATCTTCTCTCACTGAGTCCAGATGGGGCAGTCCTCTTCTGTATGTGTGTCAGGGGCCTTGGACCAGCCTGTGTATGCTTCCTGGTTGGTGGCTCAGTGTCTGAGAGATGCTGGGGGTCCAGGTTAGTTGATACTGAGAAGCATATTTGTTATCTTGTATCACATTCTATAGAAGTAGAGTCAGAGACAGGTATTTGGTTGCCTACGGAGGTGAGAGAAATAGAAATCAAAAGAATAAGGAAAATGTGCCATTTAGGAACATATAGGCTTCTCTGATTCATGGAGGGACAGTTGTAGAGAATAAAGCACAAGGTAGAATTCTCCCCACTGGGGAAAGAAATCAGTTATGTTCCTACTCTTCCTGTTCCCCCTTCCTCTCTTAGTTACTGTTGTATTGCTGTGAAAAGACAATATAACCAGTGAAACTTAGAAATCACTCAATTGGGGCTAGCTTACAGGTTTAGAGAGTTAGTCCAAGGCCATTCCACTGGAGAGTGGTAGCAGGCAGGCAGGGAGGGAAGCAGGCAGATGTGGCACTGGAGCAGTAGCTGAGAGCTTACATCTTGGCAGCATAAAATAAGGAGAGAGAAGAAAGGGGGTTCTGGGTCTGCTGTAGGTTCTGAAATCTCAAAGACCACCGCCAGCACACCCCCTCCAAGGCCGTGCTTCTACTTCTTTTTAAACAGAACACCAACTGGGGAGGAAACATTCAAGTCTATACTTCTTTTTGTTTGTTTGTTTTTGTTTTTTGTTTGTGTTTTGAGACAGGGTTTCTCTGTGTAGCCCTGGCTGTCCTGGAACTCACTCTGTAGACCAGGTTGGCCTCGAACTCAGAAATCTACCTGCCTCTGCCTCCCAAGTGCTGGGATTAATGGCATGCACCACCAATGCCCGGATCAAGTATATACTTCTATGGGGGTCATTTTCACTCAAACCATCACATTCTGCTCCTAAAGGTGGAGCAGGGTCTTACTTTGTAGCATTGACTAGAATAAAACTTGTTACATTGTTATTATCTAGGCAATTGTGAGGCTGGTTTGTCAGGAGATCAAGGTTATTTTCATCTATGTAGTCAGTCTATAGTATATGCGACACAATTTCAATGAACAACAATAACAGCAACAACAAACAAAACAAAACCTAATGGAGAGGGGGAGGAGTGGGGGAGATGGAGAGGGAGAAGGAAAGGGAGGAGAGGGGAGATTTGAGTCCTTGTTATGGGCCACTCCACATTGGAAGTGACCTTCCTGGTAGATGTGGTTTTGACAGCTGAGGACAGTTCTTCAGCCAAAAGGGGGACAGCTGGAATGCTTTAGGAGCCAACTGCCTAGCAGCTGTAAGATGGACACTCTGCTGAGATGTGCATGGAATACTAATGGAGCTGTCTTTATCAGACCTTTTCAGTGCCACCCAGAAAGTCTGCTTAAACAGATTTCAGAGTCTAGAGAAGGAGGAAGGGAGGGAGGGAGGGAGAGAGGGGTGGGAGGGAGGGAAGAGGGGGAATGTTAGTTTAGGATTCCTTTGGCTCTCAGAGTCTAGAGAAAGAGGGAGGTAGGGAGGGAGGGAGGGAGGGAGGGAGGGAGGGAGGGAGGGAGGGAGGGAGAGGGGAAATGTTAGTTTAGTATTCCTTTGGCTCTTCTGCTGTGATGTATGAGAATCTATATTGGCCCCAAGTTTCAGGTTCTGCTGCTGCTGCTGCTAGCCCTAGTATTCCCATTTAAGGAGCACTGCTTTGCTCAGGCTGCCCACTCACAGTGGGTATCCAATCAATCCCCATGAACTGAATTGGATACCACATAGGCTGGTCTGATAAAATATAAGTGCTCATTAAATTTGAAGTACATGTAAATGGTGAATAATTTTAGTACAAATATATCCTGTATATTGTCTGAGAAAAAATTTGTTGATGTGAAATCTACATTTAAATCTAAATATATCTGCTATATCAGATGGCTCTGATTCACCTTCCTGCATCTGTATGAATGTAATGAAAACATTGCCAGTTTTACAAGATGAATATAACAGTGAGAATAAAAGGCATGGGAACATTCGTCTTTAATGCCAGAAGCACTCAGGTGGCAGAGGAAAGGGGACACCTGAGTTCAAGGTCACATAGCAAATTCCAGGTCAGTTGCAGATAGATAGTATGACCCTGTCAAAAAAAAAAAAAAAGAAAAGAAAAAAAAGTAAAAACAAACTGGAAAATTTGAAAAAACTGAAAGTGGTGAGAAATGATCAGGGAGAAGAGATGGAATTTACTTGAGGAAATGGATCCCTTTTGAACGTGAGACTGGGAGTCCTCCTTCAGTGTTATGGGCCTGTTAGTACAAAACTAACTTCAGGTGGTTCGTGCTTGCTTACCAACCCAGAACCTAACCCTGGTATAAATGCTCTGAATGAGACTCTGGTTTCCAGAAATAAGTTACTTGGGAGTTGCCATTTTATCTTAATGAGTACAAAGCTGATTAAAATGAAATGCCTGCTATTATCTTTAGATCCCAAAGAGTAGAACGCACCAGGCAAATGGCTACTTCTGAAAGGTACAGACTGGATAGAGAATCTCCACTTGCCAGAGCAGAAACCAATAACTAGGAACCTCTGTGGGAAAATGTATGGGTTTAGAAGAACCTGTCCACTCTCATTGATGTACTGAGGGAGGAATCAGGGTGTCTGGTACTGAGGGAAGGATCAGGATGTCGGAATCTGAGAGTTGAACACTCTCACATGAATTGGGCATTGTCCCAAGCTGGGCATCCTAGAACTTGGGGAAGCTTAAGTAGGTGGAACCCTTGAGCCCAGGAATTGGATACCAGGCTAAGGAACAAAGCAAAACCTCGTTGCCTCAAAACAAATTCTCCTGGTGGGGACCTACCTTTGGAGAGGGCACAGTTATGTGAATTTTTCCCATAGGAGCTTCATCTGTTTCTGGTAGTGACTATGGGGTTGAGCGTAGGGTGGGGGTTCGAGGAAGTTCCCTTGAAATTCTAAGGGAGGAAGAACAAAAGAAACAGCATGACCCTTCATTTAACTCCACAACCAATGCAATCTTCTGGAGCTTTATCAGAGCCTGGTTGACCTGAGACAAGGGACATATACAACGCCATGTCCCTGTAGCCATCCTCAGCACCCACTTCTAGAGGAGGTTCAGGTGAGTTAGGAAGCACAGCTAGAGCTAAAGCCTAAAAAATAGCATTCCTTCCTTGAGCATATTGCCACTGCTTCAGAAAAGGTTTTGTCTCAGAAGTTTTGCTTTCTTTTGTTTTGTTGCTGTTGTTTGTTTTTGTATTGCTTTTAATTCAGTAAGCAATGTTCATCTCCAAAAAAAAAAAAAAAAAAAAATTAAAAGGAACAGAAAAGCAGTATATAGACACAATATTTTATCCAGGAAATGATGTGTGCCTCCAAGAAAAACAATACAAGGCATGAAAAAGCAGCATATAGAGACAATGCAGTATTTGCCATAGTTCTAATAGAACTGAAAATTTAATGGCTGGGGTTGTCATTTAGTGGTAGAATATTTGCTTAGCATGTTTCATGTCCTTGGTTTAATCTTCCATACAACCAAAAAAAAAAAAAAAAAACGAACAAACAAACAAACAAAAAAAAAAAAAAACAAAGCAAAAACAACTGAATAACAGCAAAACCAACAAAAGCCCCCATCATCAGACAACAAGAAGAAAATGTAAGTGGACATCACATGCTTATGACAAATTTCAAAAGCTGATCTGAGAAAGCTACATAACATGATTTCAGTCATGGAGTGTACTGGAAAAGATAAAACTATGGATCAATATAGGATCAGAACTGAGGAGAACACAACATCAGCCCCAACACTGGGAATAACTGGGACCAGTGGGACTCAGGAATTCAGGAACTCCACCAGACCAGCAGCACAGGTTCCTTCTGGTCTGTCTGGACCGGTGCCCGAAGCAGACCTTGAGTACAAACTCCAAAGCCAGCCTAACACCCAAAGGCAGCTCCACTTGAAGGGGCTCTAACACACCCAGGATCAAAGGATTCCAGTATCCCAGGACCTTGGTCACCACCAGGATTTCAGGGTCCAATAGGCAGCTTGAGTCCCAGAAACTTAGACACACCCAGGATCTCAGGATCACAGGATCCCAGAAACAGCTTGACTATGAGGAGTTCTTACACAACCAGGATCACAGGAAGGATAGGCTCGACTCAGACATAGCCAGGGAAGGTAGCACTAGAGATAACCAGATGGTGGCAGGCAATAGTAAAACCATAAGCAACAGAAAACAAGATTACTTGCCATAATCAGAACCCAATTCTTCCACCATAGCAAGTCCTGGATACCCCAATACACCGGAAAAGCAAGATTCAAATCTAAAATCACTTCTCATGATGATGATAGAGAACTTTAAGAAGGACATAAATAACTCCCTTAAAGAAATACAAGGCCCGAGAGGCTTCTGCCTCACGTTCTGTGGGGGCCACCTTGGTTCCGGGACTCTGCGGCGGGCGGTCTGCGGGTGAGAGTGTGGAACACAGAGGCCAGCAGCTTCTGGAACGGGCAAGAACCACAGAGCCTCTGAGGCGGCGCCATTTTCGGCTCCAGACAACCTGCCACCTTCCTGGTCAGAGCACAGGTGTCCACACAGTCCGGGAGGCTTCTGCCTCACGTTCCGCGGGGGTCACCTTGGTTCCGAGACCCTGCGGACTGCAGTCTGCAGGTGAGAGTGTGGAACACAGAGGTCAGCAGCTTCTGGACCAGGCGAAAGACACAGAGCCTCTGAGTCGGCGCCATTTTCGGCTCCAGACAACCTGCCACCTTCCTGGTCAGAGCACAGGTGTCCGCACAGCCCGTGAGGCTTCTGCCTCATGTTCCGCGGGGGCCACCTTGATTCTGGGACTCCGCAGCGGACAGTCTGCAGGCCAAAGCAACACAGCTTCTGGGAAAGATCCTGTTTTGGGCCTTCATCTTCGGCCAGGAGGAGGTCCAAACACCAGATAACTGTGCACCTCCCTGAAAGAGGAAAGCTTGCCTACAGAGACTGCTCTGACCACTGAAACTCAGGGAAGAGAGCTAGTTTCCCTGGTCTGCTGATATAGTGTAACAAAATCACCAGAGGAACAATCTCTAAACAGAGACAACTATAACAACTAACTCCAGAGATTACCAGATGGCGAAAGGTAAACGTAAGAATCTTACTAACAGAAACCAGGACTACTCACCATCATCAGAACCCAGCACTCCCACTTCGCCCAGTCCAGGGCACCCCAACACACCTGAAAAGCTAGACCTGGATTTAAAAGCATATCTCATGATGATGGTAGAGGACATTAAGAAGGACTTAAATAACTCACTTAAAGAAATACAGGAGAACACTGCTAAACAAGTAGAAGACATTAAAGAGGAAACACAAAAATCCCTTAAAGAATTAAAGGAAAACATAACCAAACAGGTAGAAGACATTAAAGAGGAAACACAAAAATCCGTTAAAGAATTGCAGGAAAACACAACCAAACAGGTGATGGAATTGAATAAAACCATCCAAGACCTAAAAAGGGAAGTAGACACAATAAAGAAAACCCAAAGTGAGGCAACACTGGAGATAGAAACACTAGGAAAGAAATCTGGAACCATAGATGCGAGCATCAGCAACAGAATACAAGAAATGGAAGAGAGAATCTCAGGTGCAAAAGATTCCATAGAGAACATCGACACAACAGTCAAAGAAAATATAAAATGCAAAAGGATCCTAACTCAAAACATCCAGGAAATCCAGGACACAATGAGAAGACCGAACCTACGGATAATAGGAGTGGATGAGAATGAAGATTTTCAACTCAAAGGACCAGCAAACATCTTCAACAAGATTATTGAAGAAAACTTCCCAAATCTAAAGAAAGAGATACCCATGAACATACAAGAAACCTACAGAACTCCAAATAGACTGGACCAGAAAAGAAATTCCTCCCGACACATAATAATCAGAACAACAAATGCACTAAATAAAGATAGGATACTAAAAGCAGTAAGGGAAAAAGGTCAAGTAACATATAAAGGCAAGCCTATCAGAATTACACCAGATTTTTCACCAGAGACTATGAAAGCCAGAAGAGCCTGGACAGATGTTATACAGACACTAAGAGAACACAAATTCTAGCCCAGGCTATATACCCAGCCAAACTCTCAATTACCATAGATGGAGAAAACGAAGTATTCCACAACAAAACTAAATTCACCCATTATCTCTCCACAAATCCAGCCCTTCAAAGGATAATAACAGAAAAAAAAACCAATACAAGGACGGGAACCACGCCCTAGAAAAAACAAGAAGATAATCCCTCAACAAAACTAAAAGAAGACAGCCACAAGAACAGAATGCCAACTTTAACAACAAAAACAACAGGAAGCAACAATTACTTTTCCTTAATATCTCTTAATATCAATGGTCTCAACTCCCCAATAAAAAGACATAGACTAACAGACTGGCTACACAAACAGGACCCAACATTCTGCTGCTTACAGGAAACCCATCTCAGGGAAAAAGACAGACACTACCTCAGAGTGAAAGGCTGGAAAACAATTTTCCAAGCAAATGGTCTGAAAAACAAGCTGGAGTAGCCATTTTAATATCGGATAAAATCGACTTCCAACCCAAAGTTTTTAAAAAAGACAAGGAGGGACACTTCATACTCATCAAAGGTAAAATCCTCTGAGAGGAACTCTCAATTCTGAATATCTACGCTCCAAATGCAAGGGCAGCCACATTCATTAAAGACACTTTAGTAAAGCTCAAAGCACACGTTGCACATCACACAATAATAGTGGGAGACTTCAACACACCACTTTCATCAATGGACAGATCGGGGAAACAGAAACTAAACAGGGACACACTGAAACTAACAGAAGTGATGAAACAAATGGATCTGACAGATATCTACAGAACATTTTATCCTAAAACAAAAGGATATATCTTCTTCTCAGCACCTCATGGTACCTTCTCCAAAATTGACCACATAATAGGTCACAAAACAGGCCTCAACAGATTCAAAAATATTGAAATTGTCCCATGCATCCTATCAGATCACTATGCACTAAGGGTGATCTTCAATAACAACATAAATAATGGAAAGCCAACATTCACATGGAAACTGAACAACATTCTTCTCAATGATACCTTGGTCAAGGAAGGAATAAAGAAAGAAATTAAAGACTTTTTAGAGTTTAATGAAAATGAAGCCACAACGTACCCAAACCTATGGGACACAATGAAAGCATTTCTAAGAGGGAAACTCATAGCTCTGAGTGCCTCCAAGAAGAAACGGGAGAGAACACATACTAGCAGCTTGACAACACATCTAAAAGCTCTAGAAAAAAAGGAAGCAAATTCACCCAAGAGGAGTAGACGGCAGGAAATAATCAAACTCAGGGGTGAAATCAACCGAGTGGAAACAAGAAGAACTATTCAAAGAATTAACCAAACGAGGAGTTGGTTCTTTGAAAAAATCAACAAGATAGATAAACCCTTAGCTAGACTCACTAAAGGGCACAGGGACAAAATCCTAATTAACAAAATCATAAATGAAAAGGGAGACATAACAACAGATCCTGAAGAAATCCAAAACACCATCAGATCCTTCTACAAAAGGCTATACTCAACAAAACTGGAAAACCTGGAGGAAATGGACAAATTTCTGGACAGATGCCAGGTACCAAAGTTGAATCATGATCAAGTTGACCATCTAAACAGTCCCATATCACCTAAAGAAATAGAAGCAGTTATTAATAGTCTCCCAGCCAAAAAAAGCCCAGGACCAGACGGGTTTAGTGCAGAGTTCTATCAGACCTTCAAAGAAGATCTAATTCCAGTTCTGCACAAACTATTTCACAAAATAGAAGTAGAAGGTACTCTACCCAACTCATTTTATGAAGCCACTATTACTCTGATACCTAAACCACAGAAAGACCCAACAAAGATAGAGAACTTCAGACCAATTTCTCTTATGAATATCGATGCAAAAATCCTCAATAAAATTCTCGCTAACCGAATCCAAGAACACATTAAAGCAATCATCCATCCTGACCAAGTAGGTTTTATTCCAGGGATGCAGGGATGGTTTAATATATGAAAATCCATCAATGTAATCCATTATATAAACAAACTCAAAGACAAAAACCACATGATCATCTCGTTAGGTGCAGAAAAAGCATTTGACAAGATCCAACACCCATTCATGATAAAAGTGTTGGAAAGATCAGGAATTCAAGGCCCATACCTAAACATGATAAAAGCAATCTACAGCAAACCAGTAGCCAACATCAAAGTAAATGGAGAGAAGCTGGAAGCAATCCCACTAAAATCAGGGACTAGACAAGGCTGCCCACTTTCTCCCTACCTTTTCAACATAGTACTTGAAGTATTAGCCAGAGCAATTCGACAACAAAAGGAGATCAAGGGGATACAAATTGGAAAAGAGGAAGTCAAAATATCACTTTTTTCAGATGATATGATAGTATATATAAGTGACCCTAAAAATTCTACCAAAGAACTCCTAAACCTGATAAACAGCTTCGGTGAAGTAGCTGGGTATGAAATTAACTCAAACAAGTCAATGGCCTTTCTCTATACAAAGAATAAACAGGCTGAGAAAGAAATTAGGGAAACAACACCCTTCTCAATAGTCACAAATAATATAAAATATCTTGGCATGACTCTAACTAAGGAAGTGAAAGATCTGTATGATAAAAACTTCAAATCTCTGAAGAAAGAAATTAAAGAAGATCTCAGAAGATGGAAAGATCTCCCATGCTCATGGATTGGCAGGATCAACATTGTAAAAATCTTGCCAAAAGCAATCTACAGATTCAATGCAATCCCCATCAAAATTCCAACTCAATTCTTCAACGAATTAGAAGGAGCAATTTGCAAATTCATCTGGAATAACAAAAAACCTAGGATAGCAAAAAGTCTTCTCAAGGATAAAAGAACCTCTGGTGGAATCACCATGCCTGACCTAAAGGTTTACTACAGAGCAATTGTGATAAAAACTGCATGGTACTGGTATAGAGACAGACCAGTAGACCAATGTAATAGAATTGAAAACCCAGAAATGAACCCACACAACTATGGTCACTTGATTTTCGACAAGGGAGCTAAAACCATCCAGTGGAAGAAAGACAGCATTTTCAACAATTGGTGCTGGCACAACTGGTTGTTATCATGTAGAAGAATGCGAATCGATCCATACTTATCTCTTTGTACTAAGGTCAAATCTAAGTGGATCAAGGAACTTCACATAAAACCAGAGACACTGAAACTTATAGAGGAGGAAGTGGGAAAAAGCCTTGAAGATATGGGCACAGGGGAAAAATTCCTGAACAGAACAGCAATGGCTTGTGCTGTAAGATCGAGAATTGACAAATGGGACCTAATGAAACTACAAAGTTTCTGCAAGGCAAAAGACACCGTCAATAAGACAAAAAGACCACCAACAGATTGGAAAAGGATCTTTACCTATCCTAAATCAGATAGGGGACTAATATCCAACATATATAAAGAACTCAAGAAGGTGGACTTCAGAAAATCAAATAACCCCATTAAAAAATGGGGCTCAGAACTGAACAAAGAATTCTCACCTGAGGAATACCGAATGGCAGAGAAGCACCTGAAAAAATGTTCAACATCCTTAATCATCAGGGAAATGCAAATCAAAACAACCCTGAGATTCCACCTCACACCAGTCAGAATGTCTAAGATCAAAAATTCAGGTGACAGCAGATGCTGGCGTGGATGTGGAGAAAGAGGAACACTCCTCCATTGTTGGTGGGATTGCAGGCTTGTACAACCACTCTGGAAATCAGTCTGGCGGTTCCTCAGAAAAGTGGACATAGTACTACCGGAGGATCCAGCAATACCTCTTCTGGGCATATATCCAGAAGATGCCCCAACTGGTAAGAAGGACACATGGTCCACTATGTTCATAGCAGCCTTATTTATAATATCCAGAAGCTGGAAAGAACCCTGATGCCCCTCAACAGAGGAATGGATACAGAAAATGTGGTACATCTACACAATGGAGTACTACTCAGCTATTAAAAAGAATGAATTTATGAAATTCCTAGCCAAATGGATGGACCTGGAGGGCATCATCCTGAGTGAGGTAACACATTCACAAAGGAACTCACACAATATGTACTCACTGATAAGTGTATATTAGCCCAAAACCTAGGATACCCAAGATATAAGATACAATTTCCTAAACACATGAAACTCAAGAAAAATGAAGACTGAAGTGTGGACACTATGCCCCTCCTTAGAAGTGGGAACAAAACACCCTTGGAAGGAGTTACAGAGAGAAAGTTTGGAGCTGAGATGAAAGGATGGTCCATGTAGAGGCTTCCATATCCAGGGATCCACCTCATAATCAGCATCCAAACGCTGACACCATTGCATACACTAGCAAGATTTTATCGAAAGGACCCAGATGTAGCTGTCTCTTGTTAGACTATGCCAGGGCCTAGCAAACACAGAACTGGATGCTCACAGTCAGCTAACGGATGGATCACAGGGCTCCCAATGGAGGAGCTAGAGAAAGTAGCCAAGGAGCTAAAGGGATCTGCAACCCTATAGGCGGAACAACATTATGAACTAACCATTACCCCGAAGCTCTTGACTCTAGCTGCATATGTATCAAAAGATGGCCTAGTCGGCCATCACTGGAAAGAGAGGCCCATTGGACACGCAAACTTTATGTGCCCCAGTACAGGGGAACGCCAGGGCCAAAAAGGGGGAGTGGGTGGGTAGGGAATTGGGGGTGGGTGGGTATGGGGGACTTTTGGTATAGCAATGGAAATGGAAATGAGCTAAATACCTAATAAAAAATGGAAAAAAAATAAATATCAATAAAGAAGAACATGACATTTGGTGGGAAATGGGAGTAAGGGTTTATTTAATAAACTCTATCACCTAAAAATAAAATTAAAATATTTTACAAATTAAAAAAAAAAAGAAATACAAGAGAATACAGGTAAACAGCTAGAATCCCTTAAAGAGGAATCACAAAAATCCTTTAAAGAGTTACAGTAAAATACAATCAAACAGGTGAAGGAAATGACCAAAACAATCCAGGATGTAAAAACAGAACAAGAAACAATAAAGAAATCACAAAGGGAGACAATCTTGGAGTTAGAAAACCTAGGAAAGAGATCAGGAGTCATAGATACAAGCATCATCAACAGAATACAAAAGATAGAAGAAAGAATCACAGGTGCAGAAGATACCACAGAAACCATTGACACAACAGTCAAAGTAAACGCAAAAAGCAAAAGGCTCATAACACAAAACATCCAGGAAATCCATGATACAAGAAGAGGACGAAAGCTAAGTATAATAGGTATAGAAGACAGCAAAGATTCCAACTTAAAGTGCCGGTAAATATCTTCCACAAAATTATAGAAGAAAGCTTCCCTAACCTAAAGAAAGAGATGCCCATGTACATACAAGAAGTTTACAGAATTCCAAATAGACTGGGCCAGAAAAGAAATTCCTGCCATTACATTATAATCAAAACACCAAATGCACTAAACAACAAAAGAATTTTAAAAGCAGTAAGGGAAAAAGGTCAAGTAACATATAAAGGCAGACCTATCAGAATTACACCAGACTTCTCACCAGAGACTATGAAAGCCAGAAGATCCTGGGCAGATGTCATATAGACCCTAAGAGACCACAAGACCCAGAAAACTCTTAAATATCATAGAAGGAGAAAACAAGATATTCCATGACAAAACCAAATTTACACAATATCTTTCCACAACTCCAGCCCTACAAAGGATAATAGATGGAAAACACCAACACAAGGAGTGAATGTACACCCTAGGATAAGTAAGAAAATAATCTTTCAACAAACTCACACAGACATAGTGCCACCTCTAACAACAAAAATAATAGGAAGTAACAATCACTTTTCCTTAATATCTCTTAATATGAAAATTAATATTACCAACATATCCTAATCAATTGAAATTCAAAAATATGTGGAATTAGAAATTAGTTGGATATCACCCAGTGGTTTCTCTAATTTGGTAAATGGAGAAATAGGTCCAACACTGTACAATCCATATACACTTTCTGCTTGTTTGTAAGTGACAGTATCTTGCTGTGTGCTACATAATGGTCTTGAAATCATGCTTCTCCTATCTCAGCCTCTTTATTAGTAGCATTGTTTATTTGAGGTTTTCCCACTATACTATGGTTTTCAGAACAGATTACTTATTTCAAACTTATTCACACAGCCAAAAGAAACAGACAATTAATTTGGAAGGGGGCTTGTAAGAGAAAAGCAAAGAGTGAGACATGATTTGCTTGATATTTATAATTATTGTATCAATTTTGAAGAAGAGGACTTTATAAGTTACTCTTATTCTGAAATGAATGCTTTTCAAAATCATCACAGCCAATGAAGCAGAATCTTACCCTCACCTAATGTGTGTGCCACTCTCCAAGCAGAACATTGTTCATTGAAACAGTTAATGGATGACTTCATACATAGACCATCTTAATACACATGCCATTTCTTAAATGAATGTAACATATTCTCTGTGGGCTGAGAATAACAAAAATCATTCAAGTCAAATAGCCTTGACCATAGCAGAAAATCTATCCCAAAATCATGCCTACAATTCATTCCTCGGCACAGCAGAAGTCTCAGCTCTTAGCTTAGCTGCTATGGAGGTAAAATCCTTTGGTGATATGAGGGACATTCAGGTACAGCCTATTACAATGAACTCCAATGTCCAAAAATTGTTCTTATTTTGGGTTTGAACCACAATAAGAGCAAAGATTTTAAGCTCTACTAAAAACAAAACAAAACAAACAAAAAAAACTTTATCTATGTATGTTCATTAAAAATTGTGATGTATTATTTTAAAATATCATACAGTTAATATATTTGACATTATTTAAAATTTATATTGAGAAAATATGTATTTTCAGTATTTTTGTAGACAAGCATCCAGAAAAGACTGTTCAATTGATTGTTTTATATGAAATAAATTTTATAATACTCATTTTTCTTGTCCTAATACTTTATAAATTTTAAAGAATATGATAAAAAATGAAAGGTATAGCAGGTATTGAATGGGCAGTCCCTGGGAGGAGTTGGGGTCCAAAAGGGAAAAAAGAATGTGATATAATGTCTATTTACTCAAAATATGTTTTTAAATGTTAACAAATTCAGATGAATTGAAATTATGTATATTTTCTCATTACAAATCAATAAAAGTTAAATTAAAAAAGAATCTCTTTCCTTTACACCTTCTTTAATACACTATCACCAAGCAGTACATTCAGCCTTTCTTATGTCTCTATAGAATAATTTTCTGAGTACAAAGACAAGCATGTATTTTTAGTGTACCCTGTACACATAGTCCTAAAAGTAAGGGCAGTTTTGAAATCTCTTGGCTTTGTAAGATGAAAGTAAGATAAGGTTGCCCATGTCCTAAAACGTCAGACCTTAGTGTTTAGGAAATACAATAGCAGAGAAGGGGAAACTTAGAGATGTGGTAGAAATCTGCCACATTGATTTACCTATATGAACCAGGATGCCATGTAGTTGACATACTGGATGATCTTGAAGTTTTCTAAGATTTTCAATGCATTTTGTCCTTTAGGTGATAGGTTTAGGTGATAGGAATTTTAGAACAGTATAATTGTTTTAGATGAATTTATAATGGTGGTTACATCTCATAACACTTTTATCAAAAGCCATAGAATGTATAATGAGAAGCACCCCTATTTTTGATTCAAAGTTTTGGGTGACGATGGTCTGTCAGTGTCTGGTCTCAGATTTGGAGAGTGGGGAAGACTGCATATGGAACATTGGGCTTTATGGGAAATGATGGTAGCTGAGAACTTAAAACTATTGTCAAAAACAAATGTTTTATGCTGACTCCAGGGACGGACTGGCTCAGGGCAGTGAGGGAATGAAGTCAAGAAAAACGGCAACAGAAAGCTGCAATGGAACAGTCTGCCTCTCTACCTGGGAAACCACAGTTCCCTGCGAGCGCAACATGTTTATTATATGGTCTCCAGAAGCCATTTCCCTGTCAAAGCCACAGAGAAGCCATTTCTCCCAAATCCATCAGATGCTGTGAAGCCTATATGGCCACATTTACCCCCCAGAGAAGTAGCTGGAGGCACCTAGAGAGACACTGTTGAGTTCAAAGGTCATGCTTCCGGTGCTTCCGGTCCCCATAGTACAAAGTGGCCGCATATCCTTGCCCCCCCCCCAAGTAGCTGGAGGCACCTAGAGACACTGTCAAGTCCAAAGGTCACGCTTCCCGGTGCTTCCGGTCCCCACAGTACACAGTGGCCACATGTTCCCCGAGAAGTAGCTGGAGGCACCTAGAGACAGTGTAGAGTTCACAGGTCACACTTCCGCTGCTTCCGGTCCCCACAGTACTTAAAGGCCCATCACTGGCAGGTGGCGTCACTCGTATCCTGAGCCTTGAAGGTGAAATGGCAGCGGCAGGTGGAGGCGTCAAGTCTGTGGCTGGTGAGGACTTGGCTGTGCCTTTCGACCCTGAGGGTAGCAGGGGCCCAGACATAGAACTTGGACATGGTAGACCCATGACGAGAAGCCAGAGAGGAGTCAGCCAGACCCCGAAAGGCCGGAAAGGGGGCCAAGGTGGCCAAGGCGGGAAAGGCAACAAAGGCCACAGCGGGCCCCCGCCTGAAACCCAGAGCAGTAGCAAGGGGAAGCAGCCCAGCCAAAACCTAAGGGCAGAGCATGCAGGCGGGCCCCCGCTTCCAGGAGCCCAAGCAGCGCCTACTCGGTCTCAGCCCCAGCCATCGTCCTCTGGGAGCTCTGGGCTGAGCAGCAGCCGCCATTTTGAACGTCCTGTGGGGAACCTAGAAGCCCCGGAGAGCACCCTCAGTAGCGCCACCACCACCGCCGCCTCCACCTCGCTGGGCTTTGTGGCTTTCCACCAAGCCCTTTGCACTGGCACTGGTCCTCGCAGCCATGTCCCCGTGTCCAGCCGTGCTGGGAGGGACCCGTCCACCCCTGCTGGCCGAGGAGGGCCACAGGCCAGGGCGCACGACGAAGAAGATTACAGTGATGGCGATGACAGTGAAGACCCCAGAGGTAGCAGCAGCACCGAAGGACTGGTTCTCCGCTCCCGAATCGTCCCTCATCCAAGCAGTGCAGCAGAGGTGGTCTTCCTTGAAGCTTGCCCTGAAACCCAGCGTGCCAGCTGGAATTTACATCCTCGACCCACTGCACGGGTTCCTGTTGCTCACAGCGGTAGCACAAGGTCCAGTTCCCAGAGAGGCAGCAGCCATGCCACCCCGAGCCGAGGCCGAAGCACAAGGTCCAGTTCCCAGAGAGGCAGCAGCCATGCCACCCCGAGCCGAGGCCGAAGCACAAGGTCCAGTTCCCAGAGAGGCAGCAGCCATGCCACCCCGAGTCGAGGCCGAAGCACGAGCTCCAGTTCTCAAAGAGGCAGCAGCCGTATCACCCCGAGCCGAGGCCGAAGCACAAGGTCCAGTTCCCAGAGAGGCAGCAGTAGTGCCACCCCTAGCCGAGGCCGAGGCCGAGGCAGAAGCACGAGGTCCAGTTTCCAGATCAGGTCCAGCCTGATCCGAGTGAGCCAGTCCTCCTGCAATAGGCCCGCAGTTCCAAGGAGAGCCTCCTGAGCAACCAGTCTCTCCTCCTCAGAGGCGCCCAGTTCATATGCGAGCCTCTTCCTCTTTCCCTCCTTGTAGTCTAGATCCCTTCCCTGGGCAGTATTATAAAGGTGCCAGTTCTTGCTCCTCACAGTTCTCCTGTGTTTCAAGTTCCCATTCTTTCCCAAATAAGTCACAAGATCGAGGCTCCTCACCTGCATTAAGCTCTGTCTTGGGTCCTAGTCCTAACACCCTTTGGCAGGCCTTGATACCTGACCTGGATTACCTTGATTCTTCCTCTTCTGGAGAGTCAGAGGAAGAAATATAGGATGTTCCTCACTCTCTTACAGAGGAGGACATGTAGAGGATGCCCCTTATTCCCATACTCCGCCCTGGCTGTAATTCATTGTGAGGGTTCACACAGTCTCTTAAAAGGAATTGGCACTTACCCACTATTGGCTGTGCAATTATCTGGGAGGTTTCTAGAGTTTCTACCTATTCACCAGTAGTATGAGCAGTTTTGAAGTCCCCTGTTATTCTCACCACAACTATCTAGCACTTATAAGGTCTTTGATTCCCTTCAGTACCCCATTTTATCTTTAAAACAGCCTGGGTTGTTTGTTTGTTTTTTGGTTTGGGTGGCTTTTTTATTCCAAGTTGCTTTTCTGTAATTAAGTACTTTAATAAAATAAGTTCTATTTTAAAAACAAAACAAAACATGTTTATTATATAGATTTGAACAAGGAGGCAGAAATATTATATACAGATAAACAAGAAGACAGGATTTATAGGTTCAAGGAGATAGGTTTAGCTAAGGTAGGTAGGAGCTGTCTCTATAGGGGAGCTACATCTGGAGAGCTATGATGGACATATTTTGCATATGTTATCGACATTCATTCTCAGCCCCTTTATGCATTCCAGATAAGCTACATCTTCAGCCCAATGTGAGTCCAAGTTAATGTGTTACCTTTCTTTTCACTCTTGCTTTTTTTAAAACAGTATTTGATACACTACTTAGTTATAATACATAATGTATGACAGGATATTATTTACAGATTTAATATGTTTGTTCTTTCCTCCATGCTGGAACACATATTCTGCGGAGCCAAGATCTTTATTTTGTTGATTGATGTAGGCGAAGTGGTCAGTACAGCCATAGACACATGCAAAGCATTTAGTACATAATTTTTGGATGGATGGGTGGGTGGGTGGGTGGATGGGTGGGTGGATAGATGGGTAGGTGGGTGGATGGGTGGGTAAGTGAACACATGGCAAACAGTGGCTTGTCTTTGGGTTAATGGTTAAGTCCACAACGAAATGGAGA
Source organism: Mus musculus (assembly GCF_000001635.26). Taxonomy (NCBI): domain Eukaryota; kingdom Metazoa; phylum Chordata; class Mammalia; order Rodentia; family Muridae; genus Mus; species Mus musculus. The sequence goes on along the minus strand of NC_000086.7, from coordinate 148,233,436 downwards.
GAGCTGGTGGTGAGTAGCTGACAGAGGAGCCACATTTATCTGAGACCCTAGGTCTATCAGAGAACATAAGGGCTGAATTTGAAGAGGGGTTCATTTACCCCAACAGGATTTCAATACATTCAAATCTGACCTGTGTAGAAAAAAATATGTCTCATATGAAGGAGGGAAGGGGCCTGCTGGACTTTTGAGCTGACAATAATAGTCCCCTACAAACATATCTCTAGTAGATGTTGCTTGATCAAGACGGCAATGCTGTTCCCACTTGTGTAAAGGCAATGGAACCCGGGTCTTCTCTGAATGCCAGGGTATTGAGGTAGGATAGCAGGAAGGAGGATGGGATGGGGGGTCTGAAGGGGAAAGCGGGAAAGGGGATAACATTTGAAATGTAAGTTAAAAAATATCCAATTGTGGGAACTAAAAAAGGGGGCCCTGGGGAAGAGGTGGAAGGGGGGAAGGCCCACTCTCCGCCAGAGTTCCACCTATGCTCTGGACAGACAGGTGTGGGAAGGCTGCCTGACTATTTCCACTCAGCCCCTGGTGGGCATACAAGCCTCTGACCCATTTTCCGGAGGTGGTCAAGGGGCAGCTCAACCTAGGAGCCCCTGGGCTACTTTCCTAAAGCCTCGGGGTTATGGGAGAGAGGGATGAGGGAAGAGAGGTTCTCACACCCATGAGAGTGAGCACAGCGAATTTTGACTGGAACACAGGAAGGCCTTCCATCAGAAGATTAGAAATGGCTCATTAGGAGAACAGAAGTGGATGCTCACAGTCATCTATGGAATGGAACACAGGGCCCCCAATGGAGGAACTAGAGAAATTACTCAAGGAGCTGAAGGGGTCTGCAACCCTATAGGTGGAATAACAATATGAACTATCCAGTACCCCCAGAGCTCCTATCTCTAGCTGCATATGTAACCAGAAGATGGCCTAGTCAGCCATCATTGGGAGGAGAGGCCCCTTGGTATTGCAAACTTTATATGCCCCAGTACAGGGGAATGCCAGGGCCAAGAAGTGGGAGTGTGTGGGTAGGGGAACACGGCAGAGGGAGGGTATAGGGGAATTTCGGGATAGCATTTGAAATGTAATGAAGAAACTATCTAATAAAAAAAGAGGATTAGATAGAGAACACAAAGTAAGGATAACCCTCTTCCATTTCTAAAGAGAAGAAAAAGTAGATACATTTAAATGTTCTTTGGAATTATTCAAAGCTCAGATATTTTCTTACCTTAATTTCACATCAACTAAACTTATAGCTGCTTTGATGACTATAGAAGTATGCTTTCCACTTTCAGTATTTACGAATCAGAAAGCAAGCAAATAGACTTTATTGTCAATCACCAAGGAGAAACTTTACTACTCTGCCAAATCCATATTTCAAAAAAAAAAAAAAAGATTTTTGCTGCTGATTCTATCCAAACCTGAATTGTCCTTTAGACAGCTGAAGTAATTTTCTAATAAATATATTGCCTCAAAAAAAAAAAAAAAGGAGAAAGCCTATCCCATCCTCCCATCCTCCAAGTGCAGTGGGCCTTGATGAGCAGAGATATTCTATGGTTTTAGAGTTTTGATAGAGAAATGCAGGGAGAGAGAGAGAGAGAGAGAGAGAGAGAGAGAGAGAGAGAGAGAGAGAGAACGAGCAAGCTAGAGAAAAGGGAATAAGAGGGAGAGAGGAGAGGAGAGGAGAGGGGGACAGGGAGGGTAGGGGAAGGGGAGGAAAGAGGAGGTGGAAGGGGAGGGGGGAATAGGAGGGGAGGGGAGGGGGGAAGGGAAGGGGAGAGGAGAGGAGACATAGAGGAGAGGAGACATAGAGGAGAGGAGAGGAGAGGAGAGGAGACATAGAGGAGAGGAGAGGAGACATAGAGGAGAGGAGAGGAGAGGAGAGGAGAGGAGAGGAGAGGAGAGGAGAGGAGAGGAGAGGAGAGGAGAGAAGAAGACAGAGGAGAGAGGAGTGAGAGGGTGAGAGTGAGAAGTAAGAGAGAGGTGAGTAAGAGAGCAAGGAGGGGCTGAACAGCCCCTTTTATTGTCTTTACTGTTGCTAGGTAATTGGGGAGGAGTTTAACCTGAATGTCAGAAGCTTGGGCCATTGCCTACATGACTTCTAGCCATGCTTCTCTTGTGGGGTCTGTGGTGGGCAGTAACTTAGGCAGGGGCAGGAGTTCCAGGAACATGAGGGAATGCCTACCTTGTCATGTAGATGAATTATCATGCTTCTGGGGTTCAGACCTCAGTTCAACTGGAGACCAGCCTGTCTGTGCATAGCCTAATGCACCACATCCAATAAAAACTAAAAATACAAACAAAAAAAAAATCAGCAAATGCTCTTAACTGCAGAACCATTTCTCGAGCTAGCCCCCCCCCCAACATTATATTTAAAAAAAAAAACATACTTTGTAGAACAAATTTTCATCCTGGTAAAATTCCTGCTATCCATTTAAAAGGCACAAGAACAACTTTGGAATAATTTTTAAAAAGGGAGGAATGGTTTATTTGGTAACAAGGAATACAAAGAAATTCTTTTTTTTTTTTTTTGAGGTTTGCAATCACATATGATTTATTTAGTCAATTTTTTCCATTTTTTATTAGGTATTTAGCTCATTTACATTTCCAATGCTAAACCAAAAGTCCCCCATACCCACCCACCCCAACTCCCCTACCCACCCACTCCCCCTTTTTGGCCCTGGCGTTCCCCTGTACTGGGGCATATGAAGTTTGCAGTGATGGCCGACTAGTCCATCTTTTGATACATATGCAGCTAGAGACAAGAGCTCCGGGGTACTGCTTAGTTCATATTGTTGTTCCACCTATAGGGTTGCAGTTCCCTTTAGTTCCTTGGGTGTGTTCTCTAATTCCTCCATTGCGGGCCCTGCGGTCCATTCAATAGCTGACTGTGAGCATCCACTTCTGTGTTTGCTAGGCCCTGGCATAGTCTCACAAGAGACAGCTATATCTGGGTCCTTTCAGTAAAATCTTGCTAGTGTATGCAATGGTGTCAGCGTTTGGAAGCTGATCATGGGATGGATCTCTGGATATGGCAATCACTAGATGGTCCATCCTTTCGTCACAGTTCCAAGTTTTGTCTCTGTAACTCCTTCCATGGGTGTTTTGTTTCCTATTCCAAGAAGGGGCAAAGTGTCCACACTTTGGTCTTCGTTCTCTTGAATTTAATGTGGTTAGCAAATTATATCTTATATCTTGGGTATCCTAAGTTTCTGGGCTAATATCCACTTATCCGTGAGTATATATTATGAGAGTTCCTTTGTGATTGGGTTACCTTACTCAGGATGATGAACTCCAGGTCCATCCATTTGGCTAGGAATTTCATAAATTCATTCTTTTTAATAGCTGAGTAGTACTCCATTTTGTAAATGTACCACATTTTCTGTATCCATTCCTCTGTTGAGGGGCATCTGGGTTCTTTCCAGCATCTGACTATTATAAATAAGGCTGCGATGAACATAGTGGAGCATGTGTCCTTCTTACTGGTTGGGGCATCTTCTGGATATATGCCCAGAAGAGGTATTGCTGGATCTTCCGGTAGTACTATGTCCAATTTTCTGAGGAACCGCCAGACTGATTTCCAGAGTGGTTGTATAAGCTTGCAATCCCACCAACAATGGAGGAGAGTTCCTCTTTCTCCACATCCTCGCCAGCATCTACTGTCACCTGAATTTTTCATCTTAGCCATTCTGACTGGTGTGAGGTAGAATCTCAGGGTTGTTTTGATTTGCATTTCCCTGATGATTAAGGATGTTGAACATTTTTTCAGGTGCTTCTCTGCCATTCGGTATTCCTCGGGTGAGAAATCTTTGTTCATTTCTGAGCCCCATTTTTAATGGGGTTATTTGATTTTATGGAGTCTACCTTCTTGAGTTCTTTATATATATTGGATATTAGTCCCCTGTCCGATTTGGGATAGGTGAAGATCCTTTCCCAATCTGTTGGTGGTCTTTTTGTCTTATTGACGGTGTCTTTTGCCTTGCAGAAGCTTTGCAATTTTATGAGGTCCCATTTATCAATTCTCGATCTTACAGCACAAGCCATTGCTGTTCTATTCAGGAATTTTTCCCCTGTACCCATATCTTTGAGGCTTTTCCCCACTTTCTCCTCTATAAGTTTCAGTGTCTCTGGTTTTATGTGGAGTTCCTTAATCCACTTAGATTTGACCTTAGTACAAGGAGATAGAAATGGATCAATTCGCAATCTTCTACATGATAACAGCCAGTTGTGCCAGCACCATTTGTTGAAAATGCTGTCTTTTTTCCACTGGATGATTTTACCTCCCTTGTCAAAGATCAAGTGAGCATAGATGTGTGGGTTCATCTCTGGGCCTTCAATTCTGTTCCATTGGTCTACTTGTCTGTCCCTATACCAGAACTATGCAGTTTTTATCACAATTGCTCTGTAGTACAGCTTTAGGTCGGGTATGGTGATTGCACCAGAGGTTCTTTTATCCTTGAGAATAGTTTTTGCTATACTAGGTTTTTTGTTATTCCAGATGAATCTGCCGATTGCCCTTTCTAATTCGTTGAAGGATTGAGTTGGAATTTTGATGGGGATTGCATTGAATCTGTAGATTGCTTTTGGCAAGATAGCCATTTTTACTATATTGATCCTGCCCATCCATGAGCATGGGAGATCTTTCCATCTTCTGAGATCTTCTTTAATTTCTTTCTTCAGAGATATGAAGTTCTTGTCATACAGATCTTTCACTTACTTAGTTAGAGTCACACCTAGGTATTTTATATTATTTGTGGCTATTGAGAAGGGTGTTGTTTCCCTAATTTCTTTCTCAGCCTGTTTGTCCTTTGTGTAGAGAAAGGCCATTGACTTGTTTGAGTTAATTTTATATCGAGCTACTTCATTGAAGCTGTTTATCAGGCTTAGGAGTTCTCTGGTGGAATTTTTAGGGTCATGTATATATACTATCATATCATCTGCAAAAAGTGATATTTTGACTTCTTCCTTTCCAATTTTTATCCCCTTGATCTCCTTTTGTTGTCTAATTGCTCTGGCTAGGATTTCAAGTACAATGTTGAATAGGTAGGGAGTAGTGGACAGACTTGTCTAGTCCCTGATTTTAGTGGGATTGCTTCAAGCTTCTCACCATTTACTTTGATGCTGGCTACTGGTTTGCTGTAGATTGCTTTTATCATGTTTAGGTATGGGCCTTGAATTCCTGATCTTTCCAATACTTTTATCATGAATGGGTGTTGGATTTTGTCAAATGCTTTATCAGCATCTAAGGAGATGATCATGTGGTTTTTGTCTTTGAGTTTGTTTATATACTGGATTACGTTGATGGATTTCCATATATTGAACCATCCCTGCATCCCTGGGATGAAACCTACTTGGTCAGGATGGATGATTGTTTTGATGTGTTCTTGGATTTGGTTAGCAAGAACTTTATTGAGGATTTTTGCATCAATATGCATAAGGGATATTGGTCTGAAGTTCTCTATCTTTTTGGGGTCTTTTTGTGGTTTAGGTATCAGAGTAATTGTGGCTTCATAGAATGAGTTGGGTAGAGTACCTTCTGTTTCTATTTTGTGGAATAGTTTGTGAAGAACTGAGATTAGGTCTTCTTTGAAGGACTGATAGAACTCTGCACTAAACAAAGCTGGTCCTGGACTTTTTTTGGTTGGGAGACTATTAATGACTGCTTTTATTTCTTTGGGGGATATTGGGCTGTTTAGTTCATTAATCTGATCTTGATTCAACTTTGGTACCTGGTATCTGTCTAGAAACTTCTCCATTTCCTCCAGGTTCTCCAGTTTTGTTGAGTATAGCCTTTTGTAGAAGGATCTGATGGTGTTTTGGATTTCTTCAGGATCTGTTGTTATGTCTCCCTTTTCATTTCTGATTTTGTTAATTAGAATGCTTTCCCTGTGCCCTCTAGTGAGTCTGGCTAAGGGTTTGTCTATCTTGTTGATTTTCTCAAAGAACCAGCTCCTTGATTGGTTGAATCTCTGAATAGTTCTTCTTGTTTCCACTTGGTTAATTTCACACCTCAGTTTGATTATTTCCTGCAATCTACTCCTCTTGGGTGAATTTGCTTCCTTTTCTTCTAGACCTTTTAGGTGTTTTGTCAAGCTGCTACTTTGTGCTCTCTCTAGTTTCTTTTTGGAGGCACTCAGAGCTATGAGTTTTCCTCTTAGAAATGCTTTCATTGTGTCCCATAAGTTTGGGTATGAAGTGGCTTCATTTTCGTTGAACTCTAAGAAGTCCTTAATTTCTTTCTTTATTCCTTCCTTGACCAAGGTATCATTGAGAAGAGTGTTGTTCAGTTTCCACGTGAATGTTGGCTTTCTACTATTTATTTTGTTATTGAAGATCAGCCTTAGTGCATGGTGATCTGATAGGATGCATGGGACAATTTCAATATTTTTGAATCTGTTGAGGCCTGTTTTGTGACCTATTATGTGGTCAATTTTGGAGAAGGTAACATGAGGTGCTGGGAAGAAGGTATATCCTTTTGTTTTAGGATAAAATGTTCTGTAGATATCTGTCAGATCCATTTGTTTCATAACTTCTGTTAGTTTCACTGTGTCCCTGTTTAGTTTCTGTTTCCATGATCTGTCCCTTGGTGAAAGTGCTGTGTTGAAGTCTCCCACTATTTTTGTGTGAGGTGCAATGTGTGCGGATGCTCACAGTCATCTATAGGATGGAACACAGGGCCCCCAATGGAGGAGGTAAAGAAGGTACACATTGAACTGAAGGGGTCTGCAAACCTATAGGTGTAAGAACAGTATGAACTTAACAGTACCCCAGAGCTCGTGTCTCTAGCTGCATATGTAGCAGATGGCCAAGTCGGCCATCATTGGGAAGAGAGGCCCCTAGGTCTTGGAAACTTTATATACCCCAGTACAGGGAAACACCAGGGGCAAGATGTGGGAGTTGGTGGGTAGGGAAGCAGGGTGGGGGAGGGTATAGGGAACTGTCTGGATAGCATTTGAAATGTAAATAAAGAAAATATTTAATAAAATAAACAAAACAGAAAAGAAAGAAATCAAGAAAGAAAGAAAGAAAGAAAGAAAGAAAGAAAGAAAGAAAGAAAGAAAGAAAGAAAGGCAATAACCCTATGTTCCTCCCTTTTTCAAGAGCTGAACAAATAAAAGGGAACACAATGACAGAAAAAAAAATAGAAAATACATACAAATATTTCACAATTGATAATATTTTTTAAAGGGTGAATACACATTTGCTCTCAAAGTAATTGGCCATATAAATGATATTAGGGCAGGGCAGGGCAGGGCAGGGCAGGGCAGGGCAGGGCAGGGCAGGGCAGGGCAGGGCAGGGCAAGCCAGAGCCAAGCACATCTACATTCCGTGGATCTTGGAGGCTGAGGCAGGATAACCACAAACTTGAGGACTGCCTCAATGATCGCTACATTTTTCAGTCCAATAATATAAATAATTTTAAGCCATTGTTGTTAATTTTGTTAAGGAAACAGTGCCAAAGTATAGACTTGAATTGTTCTCATGTCACTACACTGTATCTAATTATCCACAGAGAAGCCACTCAATGTGAGGACAAGACTTCCTTTGTTATTCTTAAAAGTACTGGCTCCTTATTTATATTCATGTCACTGTGCTAAAAAAAAGAAAAAGAAAAAGGAAAAAAAAAAAAACAGAAAAAGCCGCACTTGGTGCTGCATGCCCTTAATCCCAGCACTTGGGAGGCAGAGGCAGGTGGATTTCTGAGTTCAAGACCAGCCTGGTCTATAGAATGAGTTCCAGGACAGCCACAGCTATTCAGAGAAACCCTGTCACGAAAAAACAAACAAACAAACAAACAAAAACAAACAAACAAACAACCGGATAAAAGCAACTTATGGAAGAAAGAAAGGGGTATTGTAGTTCACTTTTAAGGTTACAGAGTGTCAGGGTGATGAAATCAGAGCAATGGAACCTTAGGACAGGCATGAAAGCTTGTATTCATGCACTTTATCCTTTTCACACAGTAAAATCACAGCCCAGGGAATGCCACTCATACTGAGTGGCTCTTCCTACCTTAATGGACATACACAAGACCAACCTCGAGAAGCACATACCCTCTCCCAGTTGACTCTAGAGCTCATCAATAACTGAGATGAACCATCATACACACCTTCAAAAGAAATAAAATTACAGCGTCACTATTTGGAATGTATAGCTGGGAGCTGAGGTCCAAATCATATTTTCATGATTCATCCATGGCAAGATTATTATTAATTTCTCCAATTATTTATAGTCAGGAAAGGAATGGCATTTGTATTTAAATGTTTTTTGAGCTGGAGAGAGAGCACAATAGTAAAGAATTACCTGCCATGCTTAAGGCCCTGGTTCTTTATAAATTTCATTTATTTTTTTTAATTTTTTTAATTATATATTTTCTTCATTTACATTTCAAATGCTATTAGCTCATTGGTAGAGTGCTTTTCTAGCAAAAGCCAGGCCCTGGGTTCAGTCCTCAGCTCTGGGGAAAAAAAGACAAAATAACAAAAAGACCCTCCCCAAAAAAGGTAAATTACATTTTCTTTAGTGTTTATGTTGTGTGATCATATGTGTGTGTGTGTGTGTGTGTACACATGAAGAATGTTAGAGGACAATTTGTAGGAAAGAGTTCTCAGATTTGGGCAGGTTTGGTGTCATCAGTGTTATCTCACTGACCCTAAGGCCTGCCTGGGCTCCAGTCCTAGAACTGAAACAAACAAACAAACAAACAAACACACACACAAACAAAGAAATAACAATGTTCACAACTCTTTATTGAATTTCATGTGTTTGCAACTCCAACAATAAAAGAAGTTACATGTAGAATTTTGACAAAAGTAAGAAAAAATTAAGTTGCCTTTCATGTTACAGTAAAATGGAAAAGAAAAAAAAAAGCTTACTAGTGTAATACTCATACAGTTGAAGTCACTCACATGGATTGCTTTTGTGCATAAAATCTTCTTATCACTTGTATAGGTTCCAGAGCTTAAGGATTATGGTAAATTTCACAGTTTCTCTAACATTGAAAAAAAATCCCATGTATTCTGAAAATAGCTGATTTCTTAAAACAACCCCATTGAAACCAGCATTCATCTTGCTCATCTCCTTGTTCTTTTATGCAAACAGTGCTAAACACTTTTTCTTCAAATAGCTTAGTATGAACAGAATCCTGACATTTAATCCTAAGAAAGTACATTAACAAGAACAGTCCAAACTCGAACATTATATGAATGTACGTATGCTCTCAAGTGTGGTTCAGTGCAATTAGCTAGCTGCCAACGCCCGAAGGAAAAGGCAGTTTAGTCTTCAGGTCTTCTCATTCTACTATTGTTCATCCTGGTTTCTCGAAGATTCCTTAGTATAGTGTATCTAGCATGGAGCGACAGGTTAGTCTGTGAAAGAGAGAAAAATTCTTTAAGTTGGGGAGCTTAACAATTTAGCATAACTCCTGAAATTTGATTATTAAAAATAGACTAGAGAGCACAGTGTAGCCCACAATGAAATCCAGTACTTGGATTTGGAGGCAGGAGGGCCAGGTATTCAGTCATCCTTGCTACAATACTGAATTAGATAGAGCTCAGCCTGGGCTACCTGTGACTCAAAATTCTAAAAAAGAAAAGAAAAGAAAAAAGAAAAATGAACAAAGGAAGCAATTGAGCAGGCAGGGAGGCAGGCAGGCCTGTTGGTATTCACCTATAAATGCAGGTAATGGAAGTTTGAAATCTGATTGGGCTAAAAAGGGAGTTCAAGGTACCAGAAAAAGACAAAAGGAGCATACTGAGATGGTTTGAGAAGACTCTGGGTGGGGCTGATGTCTGTTTAAGTTTGGAGAATGTACACCAGCTCTCCTCGAGACTCCAGAATCACCAGTGGTTTGCCCAGTCCTTGGTCTACCCCTGAGGTCACTATGTACTTCACCCACAATAAACAGCAAAATCCTAGACCTTTAATAGAAGAACATATTACTACAAAGACCAAGCAATCGTATCTTTCACTGTAGAACAAATGGCAGGCTTAATTCTACATGCTCAAATTAAAATGACTGCCCTATATTCAGGATTTACAATCTATTATGTGAGAGCAATCCTAGATACCAATGTCTTCCTATTGGTCTTACTGTACAGCTGAGGAGAGTACCTCTAAGGCTGCCTTTAGTCATACTTCATTCCAGCTTCATCTTATATACATGACCACAAAGCCAAGGTTTTTCCTCATCATTCAGACATTCCCTTTTCATCTTAAAACCCAAGTTAGAAAGGGTTAGCATTGTTGTGAGATTGAGGTAGTTTGTATGTTTTCTGTTTTCCACTTATGAAACACACACACACACACACACACACACACACACACACACACACACACACTTTATTTTTTCTGTTTTTATAAGAAAGAACATTTATATAAGAGTTTAGGATGTCCTTGGTCTCATGATTCTCTGCACTAGTCTGCCTTACTTATGTGTTACGTATGTCTTCCCCTAATATAATCAGAATCCTGATGGATTAGTATACTTTTCTTACGTCAGCTCATTGCTCAATGAAGAATGTTAGAAGGTTCTTTTAATTTCAATCCCTTTTAAAAGTCTTTTGCCATGTATTAATTTGCTTCTTTGCTCTAGTACATAGTCTACTAAACATGCTTGCTTTCTTTTGTGAGAATCACTCTAAGCCTGTATGCGGCTGAGCATTTAAGTATAAAGGATTATGGGCTAAATTTGTGTTTCAACAGAGGTTTGTTTGAAAATCAGTCTGGAGAGGGGGCTCAGCAGGTAGTTACCTGAGGTTATTTCCAGGCGCTTACATTAGGTAGCTCACATGTGGCTGCAGCTGCAGTTCCAGGGATCAGGAAGACATGTGGACATGCACATATACACATCCATGCTCACAGTGTGAGAGGGAGGATGATAGTGTAGACAGATAGATAAACAGGTAGCTGGATATATAGACAGACATACTGACTGACTGACTGAGAAAGAAACAGAGACAGACTCAGAGACAGATGCACAAAGACAGACAGCCAGACAAAGATAATTATAAACACACATAAAATAGGTTGGCTTATTTTTCCTAACATTTCTGTCTCTCACAAAGGCAGATAATGGGAAAAGATTTCATGTGTATTAAGGGGTTCTCATGTTTCCTATATGTAAAAGATAAAATTATTGATTTCAAGTTGACCTGAAATGAACATGGCTTCTTTAATATCTAATGAGTAAGCAATTCTGCCATTTCGTCATAAGTACCCGGTTAGTCTGCACTACAACATCGAAGTTTAGTCTCACTCTTTTTGGGTGACATGTTAGAGTCTTAATTGTGGTGTATTTACCATCAACAAATTCAGCATCAACTTCAGGTCTCCAGCAACTGTCAATTAAGGCACAATAATTAGTAAGTCACTATAGTGGCCTCCTATCAGATAAGCAACTTTAGGGCCTTCAACTTTGTGTCTGAAGGCCTCAGAAAAAAAAAGAGGTCTAAAAGGAGAAGGTGCAGTCAATTAATATCTATGCTCCCTGTAGAACCCATATTCTGAGTCATGGAGTATGTCTGCAGGCTTTTCTCTGCTGTTGAGAAAACTCAGGCCTCCAATGCATTAACTGTGTGCTTTACCACTGAATTATACTCCTAACGCTAGGTATTATTATCAATTTACTTTACATCTTTAGGTGAGTTTTCACCTGTTAGATAGGAATCCAGTTCTACTCCTTTTTATGTGTAGTATATTTTGGAACAAAAGTAATCTAAACGTCCATAGGATGAAAATAGATTTGTGAGTGTCTTGGACTAGGATGCAGAGAACATGGGGCAAGAAAGGTCTGCATGAAGAGTGTCTCAGTCGGAGCATGGCAATTTGGAGGCAAACAGTGAAAATGTTCAAAAATTACATCAGGATGAAGACTGCACACCTCATAATCTACTAAAAGCCACAGAACTGTGTAGTCTAACTACATAATATAAAAATTGTAGCTTAGTAAAATTCATCAAAGCTGTGCCTTATAATTTTACTTCTTGGTAGGTGGAGGCAGTGTCTTAGTCAGAGTTTCTATTCCTGCATAAACATCATGAACAAGAAGCAAGTTGAGGTGAAAAAGGTTCATTTGGCTTACACTTCCATACTGCTGTTCATCACCAAGGAAGTTAGGACTGGAACTCAAGCAGGTCAGGAAGCAGGAGCTGATGCAGAGGCGATGGAGAAAATTCTTTACTGGCTTGCCTCCTCTGGCTTGCTCAGGCTGCTCTCTTATAGAACCCAAGACTACAAGCCCATAGATGGTCCCACCCACAACGGGCCTTTCCCCCTTGATCACTAATTGAGAAAATGCCTTACAGTTGGATCTCATGGAGGCATTTCCTCAACTGAAGCTCCTTTCTCTGTGATAACTCCAGCTGTGTCAACTTAACAAAAAACTAGCCAGTACAGTCAGATTGATCAGGAGCTCATGAATATCCTTGGAAACAGTGTTTGAGGACAGCGTTGTCTATGAAACCCTCTCAAAAAAAAAAAAAAAAAAGAACAAAAATAAGAACAACAACAACAACAACAACAAAACACCAACCAACCAACCAACCAAACCAAAGAAAGAAAGCAGTTGCTTGCTGTTATGTACAACTATACCTAACTACTTTTCTGAGTCCTAACCTCAGAAGTGTTAACGTTTCCTTTCCTCATTTATATTACTTTTTAAATAGTGCTTAAACTCCTAAGCCTGTTCAGAGAGTCTGGCCACTCTTATTCTTTCTCCGCATACTTCCCCACACAGCTGATGAGTATGTAGGCTTTCTTGGACCCTATGTTAAAAGTCAGGAGGACTTCCTTTCTTTTGCTTCTCCATCTCCCTCCTCCTGGCAGCTGCTGATTTTTGCAACTCATCTGCCCTGTCTCTATGTCATTTTTCTAACTCATAAAATGATTCTCAAAGTTAAGCAAAAAGGAAGAAAATTACAAAAATGTTACCTGGAGTGTTGAGAGTGCAGAGAAGTGGTAGAGCACTTGCTAGCTTGTGTGAAACCGGAGTCCCATTCTTAGCATCATAAATACTCCAATGAACATGGGACCAAAAATTGAAAGTAGGAGCACATATCTAGAATCCCCTAAACCTGGAGATTGATGCAGAAGGATTTGCATTTAATGGCAGCCTGATTAGATAGAAGGTTGAAGCCATCCTATAATATCACGACCTTGAGGTCTCTCACCCAATAAAAAGACAATGGAAAAAATGTGGTAGCACATACCAAGAATCCCTCAAACCAAGATTTGGGGCAGGAGGATCTTGACTTTAAAGGTAGCCTGGTTATACAGGAATTAGTACAAAAGCCAGTCCGGCTTCCTTTGATATTTGTTGCAAAAGGCCTCAGGTATGGCTGCTAGTGGGTCTGGTTTATGCTTTGTTATAATAGGGCTTCATGTCAGTAATCAGTACAGAAAAAAAAATTGAGACATTGTCTCATGTATCCAAGGCTGGAATTAATATCATTATATACATGAAGATGGCTTTGAACTTTGGATACTATTGCCTCTACCTCCTGAGTCCTGTGGTTGTAGACATAGACCAGTAAACCTGCTATTATGCATTTCTGGGTAACGAACCAAGGGATACATAGACATTAAAAAACTGGACTATTTCCCAGTCTAAGAAGGAAGATTTTACTGGGGAGTTAAATTAATCCCAGGGAAAAGATTTATCATATACAGTCTCACTTTGCCATAAAACAACAAATGTCCAAAGGCTGTGTTGCTTTTGGAATAGTTATTTTAGTTGTTATAGTCAGTAGTTCTGCATAACCAAGTTACTTTCTGTATTGTTATAAATACTGTTACTTTTAGGCCTTGAGTGGACTAAACAGTGTTTGAGGAGGGGATGAAAGTTCAATGTTAGTTCAATGTTAGTAATATTTATAAATTAGATCAATATTACATTCCTTCCTCCCCTTCCTTTACCTCTCCCTCCATCCTTGCCTCCCTCCCTTCCTTTTGCAGTGCTAGTCATGGAACTCAGCACTAAAAAATTCTACACAGGCTCTCTACTGACTACTTTCATATTAGTTTCCTTATAAAAATTTCCCTCCCTCCCTCCCTCCCTCCCTCCCTTCCTTCCTTCCTTCCTTCCTTCCTTCCTTCCTTCCTCAATATATCACCAAGCTGTAGTGGTAGTACATGCCTTTAACCCAAGCACATGGGAGGTAGAGACAGGCATATCTTTGAATTCATAGCCAGGCTGGCCTACAGAGTGAATTCTAGGACAGTCAAGCCTACATAGAGAAACCCTGCCTCAAAACTAAATAAAAGAAAACAAAGCAACATACCAAAGAAAAAACCCACCGAACCCTTCCCCCAAATCAAAAGCCAAAGGAAAACAATACAACAATATATTCCTGGGTTAGCCTAATACAATCTATAGGACAAAGATAGAAGTGGAAGTCAGGAAGGACAGTAAGAAGGTTGCAATTTCAGCAGAAATATGTCTTAGTTTTGTTGAAGACAGAACTGGTCTCTTACAGGAGGGAGAGAGAGGTAGTTCAGGTTTTGGTTTTAAAAGAACGGACTCTGACAAGCAGCAAGATTCTGCCAAGAGCTAGAATGATCTAGGAAGTAGATACTTCCCCATAACCTTCTAGCAAGAGGGAACTCAGGGCAAAACTACAATTTCAGGCATGTGTGTCTCTAGCAGACAGCAGCCAACAAACCTGGACATGCAACCTACCAAGCTGGGAGATGATGAATGGGTCTTGTACTAAAGTGTTAAGTGAGGTAATGGTAGATGCCAGGCAGGCATGTTTTGCGGCATACTCCTCATGTGTGGGGGTGGTGAGAGGGCTACTAATGTTTTATCTCTTTAAATAACTCGAGCTTTCAAATCTGTTTGTTGAGCTACTGGTTGAGCTTAAGCCTTTAGAGAAATTTTTAGTCTGTGACTCATTTACTTCAGTTGACCCTGGGAACATTTTTTTTTATATTGTACTAAATTCTCCACCTAGCGACATTTTGACAGCATTTTCATTTTGTGTTTTAACATATGATACATCATGATCTTTGATTGAGCATGTTTTCTAATATGTTAGGCTCTTAAAACTGCAGGTCTGAGAATGTTTTTTCTGGAGACCAAGAACATCAGAAGAGATTTATATTTCCTGGTTTCTTAGTATCTCTTAGTCCTGCCTAGAAGCTCTGCAGGAAGAAGTGACTTGAGACTGTGAGGATGTGCCAGACACCTCATATTGGGTGCCCTACTGGACTTACAGTTGTATTTCCCTACTTATACCTCACACCATCTTTTGTCCTAAGTTCTTAAACTAGTCCCCAGACTACCATTTCAATGGTCCTGTGTCGCTGGATGCACACCCTTCCTCTATAGGAACCATGCATTCTTCTAAGCTGGACACAATAAAATGCTTCATCCTAACCCTCCCCTGCCACCCCAAGGCCCAGGAATTTCATTTTTCAAATCTGCAAGACAAGATCTAGAAATCACCTGTCTTTGGAGGATACTGAGTTTTCTTACCTGTCTAAAGCTGAGTTCACCAAGAACTGAGAAAGGCTGCACTCCCAAAGACACGACAAACATTTCCTCTATAACTTACCTGTCTGAATAATCAACCCCTTTCCACTCTTGCTCCCTGGTTGTGATTATCCTTTCCCTACTCACCAAGACTGAATCTACTGTCTACAGCTATAGAAACTGTTTAAGCAACAAATGGTAATGAGCATTCTAGCACTGTAAGAATCATACCTTCTCTGTAATTGTAGGTGTGGAAAGGCAATATGGACAGTAAAATACCCATATATATTTATAGAAACACAAACTGTGTTTGAATATATCTTCAAGCTTTTATTGATTGTATGATTTGGGTGAAGTTAAAAGCCAAAACAACACAAAAGAAAACACCCCCTTCCTCGGCTGGAGTAGAGTTCATGCACAGTTCCGTGATATATCTTTTCACTCAGTGTGTGCACGTGATGCTACAATTCGTTCCCAGTAGTGCCAGAAACAAGCAACAACCAGCACTAGTTCCTCAGTTTCAATGTATCCTTCTGTAATATGGAAATGGTAGTATCTACCCACAAAGGCCATGTGCTGATTTAATATTCAAGGCCCTTTTTAAATATTTTTTCCTCTAAGCACTATACAAAGTCTGTGTAAAGTTACCTGTCAAAACTTTCATCACTCTCTTCAGCACTGCTGTAGCCGTCTTCTAGCTAAATGGAAAACATTGAGATAAACGATTGAAAATACATCCTTACTCAGTACGAGGTGATTTTTAAAAAATTCTCAATAGCAAGTCTTAGCATTTAAACAATATTCCCTTCTTTCCTTGGTTGTTAATATTCTTAACTATGGGCTTGGCTATTTTGTAAAGCTTCTGTATCTTGGTTAACCACAACAATACCCAAATTTCACCCCTATAACTAAAGTAAGTTGCTTTTCTATATTCCTGTCTCTCTTATTATTTCTACTCCCCAGTAATGGCTAGTCAAGTCATAATGATCCTCTGGCATTCTGTAACTTAACATTGACTGGCAAGTCTTGCAATGGCCAAGATCCCATCAAAAGGGAAAATTTTCTGTCCCCTTCTCCCTTTCCCACCCTCTAACTACTCTTGTTTCTAAGAGGGCTTCTGGCTCTCTAATGTCTTGAACTAGAAATCTCCTCACTACACATCCTTTCCCAAATAAAGCCTGTGCTATTATAGAGTCCCTTGCTCCTGTATTTCACTTTTATTCTTACTGATCTTACAAGTGTAACATTCAATTTCTGATATTGTACACACATGCAAGAACATCCAAGGCAGTGTGCCCTTAGAGATAAATCAGTCTAAGACTGCTTAACATGTCAGAAAACTGTAGCCCAGAAGGTGACATCCCCAAGTCACAATCATGAATACAAATAAATACTAAAATTTTGACGAAGGAAAGAAGATCCAAAAGAAGAGCCTAGTTGAAAGAAAATAATACATGGAACCTCATAGAATTTTGAGGTAGAAAATAGAAAGTATTGTACTTACCCCTACATTCAGTTCAACTGTCTCATTTCTTCGATGTTCCTGTACCCATAAATAGTCAGTCCTTTCTCTTATTGCAGACGATCTGGTATATGTCATAAAGGGTGAAAAATTAGAAAAAAAAATTAAAAACGCCTATTACTAACAGATTTCACATATGCAAATGATTTATTTAATTTCATGTATACATCATATCTGTGCTGATGGATATTCCTCTAGATACATGCAGAGTCAAGAAGAGGGCAGCATGTTTCCTCCATTATCACTTTCCAACTTGTAGGTGGGTTTCTCCTTGACAGTATACCTTGCATTTTCTTGGCTAGTTCGGAAGCTAGGAAGGCCCAGTGACTATCCTGTCTTCCCTATTTCAGCAATTGGGCTAGAGGTTTGTGTAGCATCACTGATTCATTGTGTGGATGATGGGACTTGAACTCTAGTCTCCATGCTAGTACATCAAGTGCTCTAACTCCTAAGTTGCCTCTCTAGACCCCTGTTTAAAACTTCTGCATTACAAATTATTTATCTTTAGAGTATTAATATGTAATCAGTTATAGCTGTATGCTACATTTATGAATTGTGCAAGCAAATGGATGAATACACTAAGAAATATTAGTTTGTGGATTATCTGAACCTGTAGATGTGATTGTATAACCTCAGAAACCATGAAAGTACAAGGGAACATAGTGGGAGTAGGAACTCTAGAGAGCAGTGAAATAGGACAAGGGTGCTATGAAGGGATAATAAGAAAACAGGGTTGAGATTTAACTGAAAAGGAGGAAGGAAACACAGATCAAGAAGTAAGGAACCCTAAATAACACCAAGAATGGTTAACCAAAACATCAATTTTGTTTACTTAACATACATATGTTGTGTCTGAACCTGTGCTCTGAGCAGAACATGGACACTAACTCCATACCGAGTCACACAACATCCAAAAGAAGGTCAATTCCCAGGTGTTCTAACACACATATGATCATAGGAATTCAGGAGCTAGGTCACACCAGGATTTCAGGATCCCAAAGGCAGCTTGACTCCCAGGAGCTCTGACACACCCACAATCAAAAGAACTCAGGAGCTTGGTCACGCCAGGATTTCAGGATCCCTGAAGCACCTTGATTCCTAGGATCTATGACATCCCCAGGATCTCAGGATCTCAGGATCTCAGGATCTCAGGGTCTCAGGGTCTCAGGATACAAGGATACCAGGATACTAGAGACAGCAAGAATCTGAGGAGTTCTGACACAACCGGGAACACAGAAGGGACAGGCTCCTGTCCCAGAGAGAGCAAGGGCAGGTAGCACTAGAGATAACCAGAGGCAAGCATAAGATCATAAGCAATAGAAACCAAGGTTACTTGACATCATCAGAACCCAACTCTCCCAACACAGCAAGTCCTGGAAACACTATCATACCAGAAAAGCAAGATTCAGATCTAAAAATCACTTCTCATGATGATGAAAAAGGACTTTAAGAAGGATATAAATTAACAGCCTTAAAGAAACACAGGAGAACACAGGTAATCAGGTAGAAGCCCTTAAAGAGGAAAGACAAAAATCCCATACAGAATTACAGGAAAACACAACCAAACAGGAGAAGGAATTGAACAAGGCCATCCAGGATCTAAAAATGAAAACAGAAACAATAAAGAAAACACAAAGGGAGGAAATGCTGGAGATAGAACACCTAGGAAAGACATTAGGAGTCATAAACACAAGTGTCAGCAAGAGATAGAAGAGAGAATGTCAGTTGCATTAAATACCATAGAAAACATTAACACTGTCAAAGAAAATGCAAAATGCAAAAATCTCCTAACTCCAAACATACAGGAAATCCAGAACACAATGAGAAGACCAAACCTAAGGATAATAGGTATAGAAGAGAGCAAAGATTCCCATCATTGTAAATACCTTCTACAAAACTATAGAAGAAAACTACCCTAACCTAAAGAAAGAGATGGCCATGAACATAAAAGTTGCCTACAGAACTCCAAATAGATTGGACCAGAAAAGAAATTCCTCTGGTCACATAATAATCAAAATACCAAATGCACAAAACAAAGAAAGAATATTACAAGCAGTAAGGGAAAATATCAAGTAACATAAAAGGCAGATGTAATAAGAATTACACCAGACTTCTCGCCAGAGACTATGAAAGCCAGAAGATCCTGGGCAGATGTCATATAGAACCTAAGAGATCACAATGTCAGTCCAGGCTACTATACCCTGCAAAACTCTCAATTACCATAGATGAGGAAATCAAATTATTTAAATGGCAAAAACAAATTTACACAGTATCTTTCCACAAATCTAGCCTTACAAAGGATAATATATGGAAAACTCCAACACAAGGAGGGAAACTACACTCTTAGCCACATAAGCATAATTCCAATTCTAACTACTAAAATGACAGGAAGCAACAATCACTTTTCCTTACTAACTCCTTACATCAATGTACCTAATTCCTCATTAAAAACATAGACTAAGAGACTCCATAAGTAAATAGGTCCCACCATTTTGCTTCATAAAGAAATCACAACTCAGTGACAAAGAAAAACTCTACTCAGAGTTAAAGGCTGAAAAGAAATTTCCAACTAAATGGTCCCAAGAAAAAAGCTGGAGTAGCCATTCTAATACTGAATACAATTGACTTTCAACAAAAAGTTATCAAAAAAGATAAGGACACTTCATACTCATCAAAGGAAAAATCTACCAAGATGAACTCTCAATTCTGAACATCTATGCTTCAAATTCAAGGGCTTCCACATTCATTAAGAAATTTTAGGATCTTGGTTATGGGATTCCACAGAAAGTAGTCTGCAGAGGTTAGAGTGTGGAATACAGAAGCTAACAGCTTCTGAGACAGATGAGAGCCACAGAGCTTCTGAGGCAGCACCATTTTCAGGCTCCAGACATCCGGCCAATTCCTGGCCAGAGGACAGGTGTCCGCCAGGCCTGGGAGGCCTTTCCCTCAGGATCCGTGGAAGCCATCTTGGTTCCGGGACTCTGAAGAAAGTAGTCTGTACAGGTGAGAGTGTGGACTACTGAAACTAACAGCTTCTGTGACAGGCCAAAGCAACACAGCTTCTGGGAAAGGTCCTGTTTTGGGCCTTCATCTTCAGCCAAGAGGAGGTCCAAACACCAGATAACAGTGGACTTTCCCTGTAAGAGGAGAGCTTCCCTGCAAAGACTGCTCTGACCACTGAAACTCAGAGGAGAGAGCTAGTCTCCCAGGTCTGCTGATAGAGGGTAACAGAATCACCAGAGGAACAATCTCTAAATGGCAAAAGGTAAACATAAGAATCTTACTAAAAGAAACCAAGACCACTCACCATCATCAGAACCCAGCACTCCCACTTCGCCCAGTCCAGGGCACCCCAACACACCAGAAAAGCTAGACCGAGATTAAAAGCATATCTCATGATGATGGTAAAGGACATCAAGAAGGACTTTAATAACTCACTTAAAGAAATACAGGAGAACACTGTTAAACAGGTAGAAGACATAAAAGAGGAATCACAAAAATCCCTTAAAGAATTGCATGAAAACACAACCAAACAGGTGATGGAATTGAATAAAACCATCCAAGACCTAAAAAGGGAAGTAGACACAATAAAGAAAACCCAAAGTGAGGTAACACTGGAGATAGAAACCCTAGGAATGAAATCTGAACCATAGATGCGAGCATCAGCAACAGAATACAAGAGATGGAAGAGAGAATCTCAGGTGCAGAAGATTCCATAGAGAACACCGGCACAACAATCAAAGAAAATGGAAAATGCAAAAAGATCCTAACTCAAAACATCCAGGAAATCCAGGACAAAATGAGAAGACCAAACGTACAGATAATAGGAGTGGATGAGAATGAAGATTTTCAACTTAAAGGACTGGCAAATATCTTCAACAAAATTATAGAAAAAAACTTCCCAAATCTAAAGAAATAGATCCCCATGAACATACATGAAGCCTGCAGAACGCCAAATAGACTGGACCAGAAAAGAAATTCCTCCTGACACATAATAATCAGAACAACAAATGCACTAAATAAAGATAGAATACTAAAAGCAGTAAGGGAAAAGGTCAAGTAAAATATAAAGATGGGCCTATCAGAATTACACCAGATTTTTCACCAGAGACTATGAAAGCCAGAAGAGCCTGGACAGATGTTATACAGACACTAAGAGAACACAATTTCCAGCCCAGGCTACTATGCCCATCCAAATTCTCAATTACCATAGATAGAGAAACCAAAGTATTCCAAGACAAAACAAAATTCACACATTACCTTTCCACTAATCCATCCCTTCAAAGGATAATAAGAGAAAAAAAAACAATACAAGGAAGGAAACCACGCCCTAGAAAAAGCAAGAAGGTCAACAAACCTAAAAGAAGACAGCCACAAGAACAGAATGCTAACTTTAACAAAAAAAAATAATAGGAAGCAACAATTACTTTTCCTTAACATCTCTTAATATCAATGGACTCAACTCCCCAATAAAAAGACATAGATTAACAAACTGGCTACACAAACAAGACCCAACATTTTGCTGCTTACAGGAAAGTCATCTCAGGGAAAAAGATAGACACTACCTCATAATGAAAGGCTTGAAAATCAATTTTCCAAGCAAAAGGTATGAAGAAACAAGTTGGAGTAGTCATTCTAATATCTAATAAAATCAACTTCCAACCCAAAGTTATCAAAAAAGACAAGGAGGGACACTTCATACTCATCAAAGTTAAATTCCTCCAAGAGGAACTCGCAATTCTGAATATCTATGCTCCAAATGCAAGGGCAGCCACATTCATTAAAGACACCTCAGTAAAGCTCAAAGCACACATTGCACATCACACAATAATAGTGGGAGACTTCAACACACCACTTTCACCAATGGACAGATCATGGAAACAGAAACTAAACAGGGACACAGTGAAACTAACAGAAGTTATGAAACAAATGGACCTGACAGATATCTACAGAACATTTTATCCTAAAACAAAAGGATATACCTTCTTCTCAGCACCTCACGGGACCTTCTCCAAAATTGACCATATAATTGGTCACAAAACAGGCCTCAACAGATACAAAAATATTGAAATTGTCCCATGTATCCTATCAGACCACCATGGCCTAAGACTGATCTTCAATAACAACATAAATAACGGAAAGCCAACATTCACGTGGAAACTGAACAACACTCTTCTCAGTGATACCTTGGTCAAAGAAGAAATAAAGAAAGAAATTAAAGACTTTTTAGAGTTTAATGAAAATGAAGCCACAACGTACCCAAACCTATGGGACACAATGAAAGCATTTCTAAGAGGGAAATTCATAGCTCTGAGTGCCTCCAAGAAGAAACGGGAGAGAGCACATACTAGCAGCTTGACAACACATCTAAAAGCTCTAGAAAAAAAGGAAGCAAATTCACCCAAGAGGAGTAGATGGCAGGAAATAATCAAACTCAGGGGTGAAATCAACCAAGTGGAAACAAGAAGAACTATTAAAAGAATTAACCAAACGAGGAGTTGGTTCTTTGAGAAAATCAACAAGATAGATAAACCCTTAGCTAGACTCACTAAAGGGCACAGGGACAAAATCCTAATTAACAAAATCATAAATGAAAAGGGAGACATAACAACAGATTCTGAAGAAATCCAAAACACCATCAGATCCTTCTACAAAAGGCTATACTCAACAAAACTGGAAAACCTGGACGAAATGGACAAATTTCTGGACAGACACCAGGTACCAAAGTTGAATCATGATCAAGTTGACCATCTAAACAGTCCCATATCACCTAAAGAAATAGAAGTAGTTATTAATAGTCTCCCAGCCAAAAAAAGCCCAGGACCAGACGGGTTTAGTGCAGAGTTCTATCAGACCTTCAAAGAAGATCTAATTCCAGTTCTGCACAAACTATTTCACAAAATAGAAGTAGAAGGTACTCTACCCAAATCATTTTATGAAGCCACTATTACTCTGATACCTAAACCACAGAAAGACCCAACAAAGATAGAGAACTTCAGACCAATTTCTCTTATGAATATCGATGCAAAAATCCTCAATAAAATTCTCGCTAACCGAATCCAAGAACACATTAAAGCAATCATCCATCCTGACCAAGTAGGTTTTATTCCAGGGATGCAGGGATGGTTTAATATACGAAAATCCATCAATGTAATCCATTATATAAACAAACTCAAAGACAAAAACCACATGATCATCTCGTTAGGTGCAGAAAAAGCATTTGACAAGATCCAACACCCATTCATGATAAAAGTGTTGGAAAGATCAGGAATTCAAGGCCCATACCTAAACATGATAAAAGCAATCTACAGCAAACCAGTAGCCAACATCAAAGTAAATGGAGAGAAGCTGGAAGCAATCCCACTAAAATCAGGGACTAGACAAGGCTGCCCACTTTCTCCCTACCTTTTCAACATAGTACTTGAAGTATTAGCCAGAGCAATTCGACAACAAAAGGAGATCAAGGGGATACAAATTGGAAAAGAGGAAGTCAAAATATCACTTTTTGCAGATGATATGATAGTATATATAAGTGACCCTAAAAATTCTACCAGAGAACTCCTAAACCTGATAAACAGTTTCGGTGAAGTAGCTGGATATAAAATAAACTCAAACAAGTCAATGGCCTTTCTCTATACAAAGAATAAACAGACTGAGAAAGAAATTAGGGAAACAACACCCTTCTCAATAATCACAAATAATATAAAATATCTTGGCGTGACTCTAACTAAGGAAGTGAAAGATCTGTATGATAAAAACTTCAAATCTCTGAAGAAAGAAATTAAAGAAGATCTCAGAAGATGGAAAGATCTCCCATGCTCATGGATTGGCAGGATCAACATTGTAAAAATGGCTATCTTGCCAAAAGCAATCTACAGATTCAATGCAATCCCCATCAAAATTCCAACTCAATTCTTCAACAAATTAGAAGGAGCAATTTGCAAAATCATCTGGAATAACAAAAAACCTAGGATAGCAAAAAGTCTTCTCAAGGATAAAAGAACCTCTGGTGGAATCACCATGCCTGACCTAAAGCTTTACTACAGAGCAATTGTGATTAAAACTGCATGGTACTGGTATAGAGACAGACAAGTAGACCAATGGAATAGAATTGAAGACCCAGAAATGAACCCACACACCTATGGTCACTTGATCTTCGACAAGGGAGCTAAAACCATCCAGTGGAAGAAAGACAGCATTTTCAACAATTGGTGCTGGCACAACTGTTTGTTATCGTGTAGAAGAATGCGAATCGATCCATACTCATCTCCTTGTACTAAGGTCAAATCTAAGTGGATCAAGGAACTTCACATAAAACCAGAGACACTGAAACTTATAGAGGAGAAAGTGGGGAAAAGCCTTGAAGATATGGGCACAGGGGAAAAATTCCTGAATAGAACAGCAATGGCTTGTACTGTAAGATCGAGAATTGACAAATGGGGCCTAATGAAACTCCAAAGTTTCTGCAAGGCAACAGACAACGTCAATAAGACAAAAAGACCACCAACAGATTGAAAAAGGATCATTACCTATCCTAAATCAGATAGGGGACTAATATCCAACATATATAAAGAACTCAAGAAGGTGGACTTCAGAAAATCAAATAACCCCATTAAAAAATGGGGCTCAGAACTGAACAAAGAATTCTCACCTGAGGAATACCGAATGGCAGAGAAGCACCTGAAAAAATGTTCAACATCCTTAATCATCAGGGAAATGCAAATCAAAACAACCCTGAGATTCCACCTCACACCAGTCAGAATGTCTAAGATCAAAAATTCAGGTGACAGCAGATGCTGGCGTGGATGTGGAGAAAGAGGAACACTCCTCCATTGTTGGTGGGATTGCAGGCTTGTACAACAACTCTGGAAATCAGTCTGGCGGTTCCTCAGAAAATTGGACATAGTACTACCGGAGGATCAAGCAATACCTCTCCTGGGCATATATCCAGAAGATGCCCCAACCGATAAGAAGGACACATGGTCCACTATGTTCATAGCAGCCTTATTTATAATAGCCAGAAGCTGGAAAGAACCCAGATGCCCCTCAACAGAGGAATGAATACAGAAAATGTGGTACATCTACACAATGGAGTACTACTCAGCTATTAAATAAATGAATTTATGAAATTCCTAGCCAAATGGATGGACCTGGAGGGCATCATCCTGAGTGAGGTAATACTTTCACAAAGAAACTCACACAATATGTACTCACTGATAAGTGGATATTATCCCCAAACCTAGGATACCCAAGATACAAGATACAATTTACTAAACACATGAAACTCAAGAAGAATGAAGACTGAAGTATGGACACTATGTCCCTCCTTAGAATTGGGAACAAAACACCCATGGAAGGAGTTACAGAGACAAAGTTTGGAGCTGAGATGAAAGGATGAACCATGTAGAGACTGCCATATCCAGGGATCCACCCTATAATCAGCATCCAAACGTTGACACCATTGCATACACTAGAAAGATTTTATTGAAAGGACCCAGATGTAGCTGTCTCTTGTGAGACTATGCCGGGGCCTAGCAAACACAGAAGTGGATGCTCACAGTCAGCTAATGGATGGATCACAGGGCTCCCAATGGAGGAGCTAGAGAAAGTAGCCAATGAGCTAAAGGGATCTGCAACCCTATAGGTGGAACATTATGAACTAACCAGTACCCCGGAGCTCTTGACTCTAGCTGCATATATATCAAAAGATGGCCTAGTCGGCCATCACTGGAAAGAGAGGCCCATTGGACTTACAAAGTTTATATGCCCCAGTACAGGGGAACGCCAGGGCCAAAAAGTGGGAGTGGGTGGGCAGGGGAGTGGGGGTGGGTGGGTATGGGGGACTTTTGGTATAACATTGGAAATGTAAATGAGCTAAATACCTAATAAAAAATGGAAAAAAAAGCCAACTTTCACGTGGAAACTGAACAACACTCTTCTCAATGATACCTTGGTCAAGGAAGGGATAAAGAAAGTAATTATGGACTTTTTGGAGTATAATGAAAATGAAGTCACAACATACCCAAACTTATGGAACACAATGAAAGCATTTCTAAGAGGAAAACTTATAGCTCTCCCACAATACCTCTCCTTGGCATATATGCAGAAGATGTTCCAACCGGTAAGAAGGACACATGGTCCACTATGTTCATAGCAGCCTTACTTATAATAGACAGAAGCTGGAAAGAACCTAGATGCCCCTCAACAGAGGAATGGATACAGAAAATGTGGTACATTAACACAATGGAGTACTACTCAGCTATTAAAAAGAACGAATTTATGAAACTCCTAGGGAAATGGATGGACCTGGAGGGCATCATTGTGAGTGAGATAACTCAATCGCAAAAGAACTCACATGATATATACTCACTGATAAGTGGATATTAGCCCAGAAACTTAGAATACCCAAGATATAAGATACAATTTGCAAAACACATGAAGCTTGGGGAGAACGAAGACTAAGGTGTGGATACTTTGCCCCTTCTTGGAATTGGGAGCAAGGCACCGATAGAAGTAGCTACAGAGAAAGATTTTGGAGCTGAGACGAAAGAAGGATGCACCATCTAGAGGTCGCCATACCCGGGGATCCATCCCATAATCAGCCTCCAAACGCTGACACCATTGCATACAATAGCAAGATTTTGCTGAAAGGACCCTGATATAGCTGTCTCTTGTGAGAATATTCTGGGGCCTACAAAAACACAGAAGTGGATGCTCACAGTCACCTACTGGATGGATCACAGGGCCCCCAATAGAGGAGCTGGAGGAAGTACCCAGGAAGCTGGGGGATCTGCAACACTATAGGTGGAACAACATATGAACTAACCAGAACCCCTCAGAGCTCGTGTCTCTAGCTGCATATGTATCAGAAGATGGCCTGGTTGGCCATCCGTGGAAAGAGAGGCCCATTGGTCCTGCAGACTTTATATGCCTCAGTACAGGGGAGTGCCAGGGCCAAGAGGTGGGAGTGGGTGGGTGTGGGAGGGTGTGGGGGACTTTTGGGATAGCATTGGAAATGTAAATGAAATAAATACCCAATAATAAAAAATAAATAAAATAAAATATTATGTATACTGATGAGCTGGAAAAAAATAAATTCCATAATTGAAAGAATGACTCTACACAGTGCATGCCAATAGCCATAATATTCCTTATATTTTGAAATTTTGAAGAAGTATGTAAATACTAGAAACTCACAATTGAAGGTATACTACTCAGTCAGCTTTAAAAATGTGCAACATTAAGGAGGTAAGAGAAAAATCAATAAGGAAGTTGTCTCAGTCCCTAAATTCCTTCATTGTGTCATTGTAGATAGTCCCTATTTAGACTTCTATGTAAACAAACCATGAAAATATTTTGCTGTTTGTATCAGACACTATCCTCTTATCAAAATGTTTTGAAGATATTTTAATGCTGGTATTCCATGATAACATTATTTAAAAATATTGATATCCATGTTAGTAACAATTGATAGTACTTTCTTAGGGTCATGGTATATTAGGTTTTGAGTCCTTATTCTAGAGGTAACTGTGAAATTACCATGTGAAAAAGAAAGAAAGAAAGAAAGAAAGAAAGAAAGAAAGAAAGAAAGAAAGAAAGAAGGAAGGAAGGAAGGAAGGAAGGAAGGAAGGAAGGAAGGAAGGAAGGAAGGAAGGAAAGAAAGAGAGAGAGAGAAAGAAAGAAAGAAAAAGAGACAAAACAACAGAAACTGTAAAAATCGAAAAAATAATCAGATCCTACTACAAAAGCCTATATACAACTAAATTGGAAAATCTGGATGAAATGGAAAATATTCTAAGCAGATACAATGTGACAAATCTAACCCATCTACACAGCCCCATAACCCCTTAAGAAACAGAAGCAGTCATTAAAAGGATGTGGAGAAAGAGGAACTCTCCTCCATTTTTGGTGGGATTGCAAGCTGATACAACCACGGTGGAAACCAGTCTGGCAGTTCCTTAGAAAAATGGGACATAGTAGTTACTACCTGAGGATCCAGCTATACCGCTCCTGGGAATATACCAAAAAGGTGTTCTAACATATAACAAGGACACTTGCTCCACCATATTCTTAGAAGCCATATTTATAATAGCCAGAAGCTGAAAAGAACCCACATGTCCTTCAACAGAGGAATGAATACAGACATTGTGGTACATCTACACAATACTACTCTGGGTATTAAAAACAATGACTTCATGAAATTCTTAGGCAAATGTTTGGAACTAAAAAAAAAAAAATAATCCTGAGTGAGTTAGTAACACAACCACTAAAAGAACACATATGGTATACACTTACTGATAATACCCAAGATATAATTCATGTTCGTATTACCCAAGATATAATTCACAGACTACATGAACCTCAAGAAGCAGGAAGACAAAAGTGTGGATACTTCGCTCCTTAGAAGGTGGAACAAAATACCCATGGGAGTAGTTACATACACAAAGTGTGGAGCTGATGGAAAGGCTATCCAGCGACTGCCCCACCTGGGGATCCATCCCAAATACAGTTACCAAATCTAGACACTATTTCAGGATGCCAAGAAGTGCTTGCTGACAGGAGCCAGATATAGCTGTCTCCTGAGAGGCTCTGCCAGTGCCTGACAAATACAGAGGGGGATGCTCACAGCCAACCATGGGACTGAGCATAGGTTCCCCAATGGAGGAGATAGATAAAGTACGGAAGGAGTTGAATGGGGTTGCAGCCCCATAGGAGGAACAACAATATGAACCAACCAGATCCTCCAGAGCTCCCGGGGACTAAACCACCAAACAAAGAGTACACATGGTGGGAAGCATGGCTCTAGCTGCATATGAAGCCGAGGATGGCCTTGTTGGACATCAGTGGTAGGCCTTTGGTCCTGTGAAGTCTCGATGCCCCAGTGTAGGGTAATTGGAGGGCAGGTAAGTGGGAGTGGGTGGATGGGTGGGGGAATACTATCATAGAAGCAGGGGAGGGTGGATAGGATGGGGGTTCTGGGGGTGATTGGGAATGGGGACATTTAAAATGTACATAAAGAAAATATCCAGTAAGAAATTAAAAATATTAATAAAATACTTATGTCATATATGTGCATATTCAAACTACGTGCCAGCTCTCAGCACAAAGATCATAGACTACCTAACATAAACCCTGTGCTAGGTACAGGAAACCTGCTCTTCAAGTGTTAGACACAGCAATAGAAGAGACTCCCAAAATAATATTGGCTACTGCTGTTGCCCTGTTTGCTTCACATAATTTGAAGGCAAGTTTCTACAGCTAAAGACAGCATACACTTTGGAGAGTGGATTTGGAGAAACTGCTGTAAGATATACTTGTTGGGCTTAGACATAAATCACTTGACTAATGTGTACAGGCTCTATCACAATTTGCACAACAACATACAACCTCACACACATACAAACATGCACTCTCTCTCACACAGATACATACACACACATACATGAAAACACACAAAGAAGGAGAGATAATTTGTCTGATGAAGCCTTTAAGGCTCCTAAGGAAGGAAATAAAGGAAAGAAACAGGTTGATTACCATTAGTTATATCCTATCATATCAATTTCGTACAATTTGTTGGTATATTTTCTTGCTTACTAGCTTGAAAGATGCAAAAGGAGTAGCTACTCTGAGTCGTGCATAGGCCTAGTAAGAAAGGCCAGAAACTGGGAAACAATCTTAGGCCATCGCATATGCATGTGAGTTGATATCATGAGCCACAAAATTGTTCCCATACACTCCTGAATTGTACCAGTGTCTGAAAGACTATCCTTTCAGGGATCATTTCTATAGTTTGTTACCAGACAAGTTTCTCCTACTGTGTGCAGCAGTGTCTGAATTGGGAAAATACTAATTTAGTTATTAAGACACAGAAATTCTTATACTTTTCTATATCATTCCAAACATTGTACTAACATTGATAAAGTACTGATTTTGTTTCTACCTGTCAATTTCTGGCTCAGATCCTGGTGGTGATGCATCCCTTGGTCCATTTCTTCCTCTTGGACCATGGTATCTTTCTCTTTCATGAAGCATCCATGACTGGATGCTACTAGATCTCAATGAGGTGTGATAACGATCTCTCCGTGACCAGATGTTATGAGCTCTCCATGACTGATCATTATGACCTCTCTGTGACTGGTTGTCATGACCTCTCTGTGACTGGTTGTCATGACCTCTACGTGACTGGTTGTCATGACCTCTCTGTGACTGGTTGTCATGACCTCTCTGTGACTGGTTGTTCTGACCTCTCCATGACTGGTTAAGATCTCTCCATGACTGGTTGTTATCAGATCTCCATGACTGGTTGTTATGAGCTCTCCTTGCATGGCCGTGATAAGCTCTCCCTGAGTGGTCATGATGAGATCTGCCATCATGGTTGTGATGAGCTAATCCTGATTGGTTATCATGAGCTCTCCCTCTTTGGACTTGATTATCTCTCTCTGTGTGGCCAGGATGAGCTATCCCTGAGTTGTTAGGAAGAACTCTCTCTGTATGGGTAAGATGATATCTATCTGAGTGGCCATGTTGAAGCCTAACTGCATGGTTTTGATGTGGTCTACCTGAGTAGTCATGAAGTGGTCTACCTGAGAGGTCAGGATGTGGTCTCACTGAGAGTTGATTGTGTGGTCTATTTGAGAGGTCATGGTGTGGTCTATCTGTATAGTTATTAGTTCTACCTGAGTAGACATGAGATCTCTCTGACTGAACAGGAGCTCTCCTGAATCGATTACGTGATCTTCTGGAATCGTGGCCATGAGATCTGCCAATGTGGTGGTCATGAGATTGGGAGAGGCCATGTAAACTCCTGAAGAACAATTGGATTCTTTCTTGTTGTAGCTGTCTCTCTTCTGATTGGTTTCCATTCCTCCTTGTTAGACTTTCTAGGTTGACTTGTCTTGTCTGCAAAAGATCCCAGTTATATAATATAAATGAGACAGTCTATGATTAGATTAAGCCATAAGTGTATTTTTAAAGCCCCTCCTTCCTTTCTTCCTTCCTCTATTCCTCCCCTACTTTGCTTTTTGAGAGGTCCTAATTATATTGTTTAGGTTAGCCTGAAACACGTGATTTTCACGAAGTTTGGATTTATAGGCTTGTGCCACCACATCAGCTTCTCAAGACTATTTCTATCAGTGATTTTATCCTAGAATGAATGACAATACTTTTATTTAATAGTTTACGGAGCTATCCTATATACCATGTCACTTTCACAAGGAAAATTACTTGTATGTATCATAAAAATAATGAAAATTAGCTGTCTTGTGTATTTTACCAACTAAACCATTTGACATCGTACTTGAGAGTAAAGAGATATTTTGGGGGGAACTTGCAGAATTTCATGATAGCCAGTAACTTACTACATATACAACTGTGATCTTGAACTTCTAAACTCCTCCATCAACCTCTTCAACACTAGGATTAAAGACACTTGCCACTACAAATGGTACTATATGGCAATGAGGTTTGAACTCAGGGTTTTATGCATGCTAGCTAAGTACCCTACCAACTGAGCTACATCTACATTTAAGAATGTTCTGTAATACAACTCCTTAAGATCAAAGAAAAATAGTCGAAATTATTCTACTGAGTATTTCTCTACCCAGTGGTCATTAAAAATTTATATTTGAATGTAAACAAATATTTAATTCTAGGGAGAAAAAATAAGTGAGTGGAATAGAAATGCTATAAAGGTAGCAAAGAGTTGGCTTGGTACAATTCAAATAAATGGATCTGGTAATAGCTTAGCTTTATTTTCATTCTTTTTATCTCTTTAACCAAAGAGGTATAATAGTGAGTCACTCGAAAGGAGACAGTAAAAACTTTGACAGTGTCTATGATAATCCTTAAGAGTAAGTGAGCAACATTATACAGACAGTACTAAAAAAGGTAGCTTTACACTAGTATATTTTGCTTAGAAAGCAAAAGACCCCTATATTTGGTATTTCCATGTCCTGCTACAACACTTCTGAATGGTCAAAGTAACTGACATTAGGAAGAAGGTGCTACAACAAGGACTATTTAAATGCAAACTTGCATACTATTGTAAAATAATCATTTGTGTAAGGAATATTTTCTGTATTGGGATTGTAGCTCAGTTGTCCAGAACATACTCAGCATGAGCAGGGCTGTGGTTCTCATAAGAAATCATTTACATGAAATTAGGTACTACATGATTTGTAAACTTAAGGAAAGAAATACTAATTTTCTTTTAATAGTGAAAACTATTGTGTATTTTGTCCATGATATGTGTGGGTGTGTATGCTGTGGTGTGCATGCAGAAGTCAGAAGGCAACCTTGCATGAACCTACTTTCTCCATCCACTTCTACAAGCATCCCAGAGATCCAACTTAATTGGCTAGGCTTTTGTGACAAGAATCTCTCAAAATATTTTTATATAGTCAGGGTGTAATATCTCTTGCCTATATTCCCAGTACTTGTCTCAATGCTATCAGAAATTGGTTTGCATGAATGGTCCACTATCCCCACTTTGGTTTTCTTTACTTTTCTCAGTGATTTCTGGTATGAAATTCTTGAATGGTTCAAAACTATTTGCAATGGATAGATGATTTCAATTTCAATATACTTTAAAATATTTTCAGTTGGGAGTATCTTGGACGACAGCAAAAGGGAACATATTTTTTCTTTCTTTCTATATTTATCACTTGTACCCCAAACTTTGGACAGGGGATCTAGTTAAATTGGTAGAGTCCTTGTCTATCATACATATCTCCCTTGACTTAAGCCTATACATTCCATAAAACTAGGCGAAGTGTCTATAATTCCAGAAGATAGAAAGGAGAGAATCTTGAGTTAATGTCATCCATATATAGGCAATCTGGCTTTCATGAAATATCATTTCAAACAAACAAAGACAAAAATCAAAAACTCTTTAAGGAATCTAGGATGTTGCTCATTGGTTGAATACTTGCTTAGCATGTGCAAACTACTGGGTGCATTCCATGAAAATAAACAAACAAAACAAACAAAGAAAAACCCAAACCTAAACCAAATAAAACCAAACCAGAAGTAGTATCACAAATATCATCCTGCAAGATCTAGACCTCTTTTGGTCAAATTCAATTCTTCAAAACAGAAGGAAGTATTTCATCTCTGCAATACAGAATGGAGACTATGCTAAAAAATGTAACCTATTCCTTCACAAAATAATTTTCCCTGAATTACCACTGTGTGTGTGTTTGTGTGTGTGTGTGTGTGTGAGTGTGTGTGTGTGACAGAGAGAGAGAGAGAGAGAGAGAGAGAGAGAGAGAGAGAGAGAGAGAGAGAGAGAAAGTGTGAGTACACATAATTTTGAGCTTCAAGGAGCTTGAGTGAAGGTGTCATCAGGTGTCCTGCTCTTACTTTCCAAATTACTACCTTGAGATAGGGCCTCTTACAGTACTTGGAGCTAAGTCACAGCTAGTCAGATCCTATATCCATTCCAACAACACTGGGATTACAGGTGTACCCTTGACCAAGACCAAGTTCTGCTTTTTGTGTGGGTTCCATGTCCCCATTCTCCTTTGCAAGTGCTCTTACCCTGCAGACAATTTTCCTGTTCAACCACTGTTTAACACCAGATGCTTATATAACAGCTTAAGAATAACTAGTTCTTACTGTTAAGCTGAACTACTGATACATATCAAAATTCTTGTCCCATGACCCAGTTACCTATGCCAGTTTAGAAGTACAGGGAAGTATAAATTTTTCCTCTGGAAAGTTCCAGAATGTGTTTCATATCCCATTTCACTTAATTTCTATCTTCACGTGATTTTTTAATGTGTATAGGTTTGTGTGTGTGTGTGTGTGTGTGTGTGTGTGTGTGTGTGTGTGTGTTTATGTGTGTGTTTTATGTGAGATTATGCCCCATGTGTGTGGTGCTTACAGAAACCAGAGGAGGGGTTAAAGCCCTTGAAACTGCATTTAAGTTATAGGACCACTGATGTGGGTGTTGAGAGCTGAACTTGGGTCATCTGGAACACTAGCAAGCACTTTTAAATACTAGGGTATCTCTCTACTCCAGATTTCTGGTTCATACCATTAGTTTTTGAGGGTAGTAAACTATTTTTACACTATAGCTTAAGATAAAAATTTATATGAGGACAAAATGAGAATAATATTTACAATTAATGACAATCACAAACTATCTATTTTTGTACCTTATAAATTCAAAATTCCCAATGATTAAAATAAAAAATAAAATGTTTCCTGAAATAGTTGAAGGGGCCTTCCTCCTGCTGCAATACACTGCCCACCCCATGATGATCAAGGTTTCTGACCCTCTTCCTTTTGTACACTGCCTTGATCATAGTGTTTTTTTACAAAGAAAAGTAATTATGATACCTAACATATAACACCTTCTTTTAGTTTCATCACTGGAAGACTGAGACAGGACGAACATCAGAAATTCTTTACCAACCTAGGCTACATAGAAAGTGATATACTACCTTGTACTATGGAACTTGTAAGACCTTGTCTTCAAAGAAACAAACACACTCATCTCTAAAAGAACTATGTTACATCTCAGACTCTTGATTTCTGTTAACCCTTAGTGTTCACTTACCAGATGAAGTAGAGGATGATTTGCTGAAAATCTTTGTCTGAAAAAATGGCCATTTCTTCCCCTACTGTCACGTCTGTGTCCTGTGTATTATTTTGAGAAAAATTATTTTCCATATTTTCAGCAGTGAATTCAGTATCTTTTAGAAACAGTTTTTAAAAGATAGGCCTTGTTTTGAAAAATGACTTAGTATTTCAACACTCTAACGTTGTCTGCTTGTCTCACTGAATGCTATACAAGAGTGATTGTCCATTCTATCTATACTCAGCATTTCAAAGTGGCAGTCTTCAGTTTATGTGGAATTCAACATTTGGTTGTATATGGTACCAAACTGGAAACCTATCTAGAAATAATATAAAGACTACGACAACATAAAAATTCTGTTACAATATGTTCCCTACTCCAAACAATACTGTTAGGTTTAAAGAAGACATTCTTCCCATTCAACCTTATTCCATTCACTCAGTGACATTGTTTTCTAACAAAATGTCTTTGCTATAGTGATTAGGCTATTGATCATGCACTTAACACTCCTGTATTGCCTCCCAGTAGTGGATCAACCTGGCAAATTTAAAACAATTACCTCCATTGTTAATTTCTACCCCTGCTCTCCATTAGAAAAGCAGCTCTTATAAATGAAACATATTTTTTTTCATCTGAACTGGAATTAAACTCTTACCAACCTTGTACAAGTCCATGTCTGAAAAATATGAAGCATGTAACATAATATAACATTAGAACAGTGCAAGTTCAAAAATCTGCCTGCTCGTTTTTACCACCTGTGCTGTTCAGTGTACTTTACCTCTCCCTCGCGGATGTCCAGGGAAAAATGCTTGCCCTCTGGAGCTTTCTGACTGTATGTCATTCTCCTCATTGTATTCTTCTTCAGAATTAGCAGCTTCTAGATATCTCAGCTGTCTAATTTCGTCTGTACAAGATATTACAGAAAAATTAAAGAAATGAGAATTCAAATGACAATAACGTCTTCTTAGCCAGAAATTGACATCATATTTCATCATATTATGGAATATATAGAACTGTTAATCCTTTAAAAATCCTAACACTATAGTAAAAGAAAGAATAATTTGTAACAAACTTGCACAACGATAGCAAGATTAAGAGGTTTTATTGTTTCTCTTTACACCACACACACACACACACACACACACACACACACACACACACACATTAGCAGGTGTGTTAGAAAGAAATGTTAAGTCTCTTCTCCTGGAGCTGGAGCTAGAGTTAGAGTTGCAGGCAGGCATGAAGCAACCTGCTTATATGTAGGAATTGAACTCTGATCCTCTGAAAGAAAAAATACTCTTGAAAAAAAAGTTAAATGTTTCTTAAAATTTAATTCTTGGAGAATTTCATACAATCTATTTTGATCATAATCACCCTCCTCATCCCAGATCTAACTCTTCTTCCTTACCCATTCAACTGTGAATCCACCTATTTTTAAAACTCATTAAGTCCAATCTATGTTGCCTATATACTCTTGGATATGCAGCTATCCACTTGAGTGTGGGTAACATGCTAGCATCACAACGTTAAAGAATACAGACTATCCCCATCTAAGCAGCTAACAGTTGCCAGGAGAAATTTCCCAACTCTCCTCAACATGCCAGGAGCTTGTTTGACTTGAGGTACTGGTTGTTCTAGCACTACCATTTCTCCATCTCCATGAGAGTCAACAAGATATTTCAAAGTATTTATCAGTTTCCACACTAATCTTAAATTTGAATAAGAGCTGATATTTTATTTGGTCAATTGACAATGATCCTGTGAAAGGCATCCCTACAACACAGAAACCTTTGAGAAACATCAAACATATTTAGCAATAATCAGCAATTCTACATGTTACTGAATCAACTAGGGCAATTCAGCAGCTTTTCTATATACCATCAATAAACATACAGATAATAAAAATGTGGTATATGTACATTATGCAATATTATTCAGTTGTAAAGAAAAATGATATCATGGAAACTTTGCAGGCAAATAGATGAAGGTAAAAGAGATCATTGTGAGTAAAGTAACTCAGACTCAGAAAGATTAATGTTTCATATTCTCACTTTCTGTCTCTTCTGAGGTTCCTAACTATAAATATGCAGATATGAATATATATCCTAGAGTAACTACAGAGACTTAGGAAGGCAAAAGTCATCCCTCCAATAGTAGGAGCATGGAGAAGCTAAAGAGAGGAGGCTGTTAGTATCATAGAAATGATCTGATCAGGGAAATTCAAAACAGATCTCTAATTACTGAAAATGAGTGAGGTAAATATAGAAGGGGTACAATAACATTAGAGATGTTTAGAAGAAGCACGAGGAATAACTTGAAACTATGTAAAGAAACACTTATGACAATATAATTCTCTGATATATATATATATATATATATATATATATATATATATACAGACATACATATATACATATATATACACAGACATACATATATACTTATATATATATATACAGACATACATATATATGTGTGTGTGTATATATATATATATACATATATATATATATGTATATATATATAATTTAAATGACAAACTTTCATCTCTGTTGAAAATGCTACTTGTAAGAGCCAAAGACAAGCAAGCAAATTCACTAACTCCCACTGAGAGAACCCCTTTTTTGAGGTCTTTGTCAGGGTTGTTCATGAAACTCCCAAAATATTTCAAGCTGTTTCTATTGCCCTTGATTGCGATTGGGAGTGTAAGGAAAGTCCATATTGGAGAAGTGAACATGCACATTAGATGCTGGCCCAGAGACCTCTGAGTTGGAACTGACCTGAAAGCCTCCTCCCTGAGAACTTGCACTCATGGTACTATAAGGACATACAGGTTTCCAATGGATGGAAGCAACCAATACTCCTATCCACTTATGATACCTAAATTCCAGACCAATCAGCATTGCATAATAGCACTGGCAGTATAGTTTTAGCACCAAACCTTGCAGTAATCGACTGCTCTTTAACTGGACTTAAAGACTCATTCAACAGGTGGGAAATCACGGTTGGTACTTTAAAGTAGCCAAGTACCCAGGTCTAATGAAGCCATGGATTGTGAAGAAGAATGTACAAATACTACATTACATAACCAGACAAATAATTTCTTTTTCAACGTTTTTTTATATACCCCCAGAGAAATAGAGTCTGTTGCAAAGAGAGGACAAAAACTTCTCTTTGTACCAGATTGAAACAATTACAGAAAACTAGAAGTCTAATGCATTAATACACCAATAAAACAAAGTGCCTACTTGAATATTATGCAACTTCAGGCAAGAGAAGGATGAATGGTTTTTAGAGCCAGAGGAATAATGAGTTTGCTCTCATAATGTATCTCCCTGGAATGCCAGAAGTGAAATTCATAGTCTCACCAACCTGACTTATAGGAGACCTGAACAAGAGTGTCGCCAATGGACATGCTAATGTGGACATTGAACACTCAAGAGAACTTAACACTACCTAAAGAACTTTAGGCAACTGAAGAACACTGAGAGGAAGACAAAGTCTCCTCCCCAGGGAAGAGCACACCAATTGTTTACCACAAAGCAAATGGTCAGCCCTAAAAACATAAACATAGAAGATATATTAAAT
Source organism: Mus musculus (assembly GCF_000001635.26). Classification (NCBI taxonomy): domain Eukaryota; kingdom Metazoa; phylum Chordata; class Mammalia; order Rodentia; family Muridae; genus Mus; species Mus musculus. The sequence continues at coordinate 148,195,276 of NC_000086.7, read as the reverse complement.
AGACTTTTCATGTTTCATTTATATTTTAGGAATACACATTAACACATATACATACCTGTGATGGGGTAGGGAAAGAAGGAGTTTAGTGACAACAATTTAATGAATAAAGAGTACAATATACTTGGAAACAGCAAAGAGGAGCAATATGGTAGGTTTGGTAGGAAGAAAGGGAAGGGAGAAATAGTGTAATTATAATATCGAAAACTGTTCAAATATATGGAAAATATTAATCTGAAGGAAACAAATGTACAATCTAAACTGATGGATGATCCTGGCATTACCAGTGATAAGCACAATCTCAGCACTTAGAAGGGTAAGGCAGGTGGGCTTCTACACATCAAATTATCTCAAAAATGTGAAAGAAAAATAAATAAATTCAGCAATATTTCAATTGAAATGAAAGGAAAATGATTATTAAAAATGGTATCTACGTTCCCATATTAGAAATGTCTGATGACTAAAAAGAAATATTTAAAATTGCTTCTTGAAAATATATCAAGTATTTTAACAGTGACATCCCTTTAATTTTTATAAAATGGTTTATTTATTTTTTAGATCCTGCTAGCTAGACAATAAAATAGAAGGGGACAGAAATACTTCTGTTTTGTTTCTTATAGCTTCTGTTTGATGGCAGGATCCATATGTCACAGTTGGTAAACACTTGCCATGCAAGTTTTAGGACCTGAACTGGAACCTCACAAGCTTCCCTTTTCTGAGGACCTGTGAGATGGTTTAGTGTGTAAATCCAGTTCTTGCCATGCCTGACCCTGTGACCTCCGTGTTGAAAGGAGAGGAGCAGCTACTCTAAGTCAAACTCTGACTACCACAGGTACACTGTAACATGACACACAAGCCCTGAACACACACAAAGCAAATTAACAGAAAACTTGAAAATGTTTGAACCAAAGGGTATATAAATTATGAACTTTTAGAAGGAAAAAAGACAGGAGAAGCCCTGGGACTTACTGGACAGTCAATCTAGCCTAATCAATAAATTCCAAGTCTCAGGGAGAGACTTCTTTCAAAACAACAACAACAACAACAACAAAAACAAAAAACAAAACACACAGGAAGATGGCTCCTGGGGAATAAGACTCAAATTTGACCTCTAGGGTATTTTCAATCTTGTACAAGAATTCCTACACATGTAACAGCTACCGTGTACACACAAACATGCTTACACACATGTATATATACACCTGCAAATGCACTTGTCTACACACACACATACACCAATTTGTTAGGAAAAGAGCAAAAGAAAATTTCTCACATTATGCAGTTTGTATTTGATTACTACAGTAAATGAAATTGGTATGAAATTGAAATAGTTTTTTTTTTAACAGAAAACTTTTTTTCTCAAATGTATCCATGTGGCCTGTGAAAATTACTGTATATTATTTGTGACCCAGGAACAGCACACAACTCATTTCATAGGAGATAAAGGTAACACAAAGCACCAACTTCCTGGTTTGGTGGCTTACAGTAACAAATTCTGACACTAGAGGGCAGAAACGAGAAAAGGAAAACAAGGGGCAGCCGGTGCTATGCAGACAGATCCTGTCTAACTAAAAATAGGAGAAGATACAGGATCAGAGATCAAGTCCAAGTAGATCAAGGACCTTCACATGAAACCAGATACACTGATAGAAGAAAAGTTAGGAAAGAGCCTCTAACACATCTGCACAGGGGAAAATTTCCTGAACAGAACACTAATGGCTCAGGCTCTAAGATCAACAATTGAAAATGTGACTTTATAAAATTGAAAAGCTTCTGAAAGGCAAAGGACACTGTTAAAAGGACAAAACGGGAACCAACAGATTGGCCAAAGACCTTCATCAACCCTACATTCTATAGAGTGCTAATAACCAAAATATACAAAGAATTCAAGAAGTTAGACTCTAGAGAACCAAATAACCTTATTAAAAATGGGGTACAGATCTTCTGTATTCATTTCTTTGTTGAGGGAAATCTAGGCAGTTTCCAGCTTCTGGCTACTATAAATATAGCTGCAATGAACATAGTGGAGCATGTGTCCGTATGACATGTGGCAGCACCTTCTGTGTATATGGCCAGGAGTGGTATAGCTGGATCTTCATTACTATGTCCTATTTTCTGAGGTCCCGCCAGACTGATTTCCATATGGGTTGTACTAGCTTGCAATCCCACCAGCAATGAAGGAGTGTTCTTCTATCTCCACATCCTCACCCACATCTGCTGTTAGCTTAGCGTTTTTATTATTGGATATTTTCTTCATTTACATTTCAAAAGTTTTCTCTTCTCCTGGTTTCCCCTCCAAAAAACACCTTCCCCCTACTCAGCAACCCACCCACTCCCACTTTCTGGCCCTGGCATTCCCCCAAACTGGGGCATAGAGCCTTCAAAGGATAAAGGGCCTATCCTCCCATTGATGGACATCCTACTAGCCCATCCTCTGCTGCACATGCAGTTCAGCTGAGTTTTTGATCTTAGCAATTCTGACTGGTGTGAGGTGGAATATCATGGTCTTTTTGATTTGCATTTCCCTGATATCTAAGAATGTTGAGATTTTCTTTAGGTGTTTCTCAGAGCCATTTGAGATTCCTCAGTTGAAAACTCCTTGTTTAGAGCTGTATCCCATTTTTATTGGATATTTTCTTTATTTACATTTCAAATATTTTCCCCTTTCTGGGTCTGTCTCCCCTTCTGAAATGCTCTATCCCATCTCCACTCTCCCTGCATCTATGAGGGTGCTCACCCACCCACCTGACCACTCCCTTCTTCCTGCTCTGGCATTTCCTTACACAAGGGCAATGAACAGCCTCAGGCCCAAAGACCTCTCATCCTACTCTGCCTCATATGTGACCAGCAACATGGGTTCCTCCATGTGTATTCTTTGCTTGGTGGTCTACTTCCTGGGAGCTTCGGGGTTGGGGGGGGGGAGTCTGGTCTGTTCACACTGTTATTCCCTCTATGGGGCTGAAAACCCCTCAGCTCCTTGAATCACTTCTCCAATTCCTCCATCAGGGAACCCCAAACTCAGTCCAATGGCTGGCTGTGAGCATCTACCTCTGTATCAGTCAGGCTCTGGCACAGTCTTTCTGGAGACAGCCATATCAAGTTAACATCAGCAAGCACTTCCCAACATCCAAGCTGTCTTGGATGCAAGCTGCTTTTCATGGTGGTTTGCTGTGCTGAGGATCAAACTCAGTACTTTGTGCATGCTGGTCAAGCACTCTGCCAACTAAGCTGGACCCTACTTCTTAACAAACACAGTTTACAAATAAAGGCCTTTGACAGTTCTCCTGTTTTTATTTTATTTTATTCATTTCATTTTATTTTTATTGTCCCTTTCATGCATCCCCCTTCCCTGTTACCCCTCCACAAACTCCACCTCCCCCCTCTCCCCACTCTCCTTTGACTTGATGAGGGTGCTCCTCCAGCTACTCACCCACTCCCACCTCACAGATCTAGCTTCCCACTACACTGGGGCACCAAACCTCCACAGGACCAATGGCTTCCCTTCCCATTGATATCAGATAAGCCCACCCTATGCTACATATGTACCTAGTGTCATGGATCCTACAAACGCTGTACCCAAATCACCGTAGCCACAGCATCCAAAGGAGCACAGATTTGGATTGGCAAGATGTTGTTTTACAAGCCATACTATGGTCATTTAAAAAGAAAAGAAAAGCAAAACCAAAGAACCCTGTTTTTAAAAGTGTATGTTTTGCACATCATTGAGACCAGGTATCACTTTGCAGCTCAGATTTTACTCAAAATTATATAAACCTGTTTCACCTGCCCCAGTCTTCTGGCTACAGGGTGAGCCTCCACGTCCAGTCTTTTATGAAGAGCCTGAAAACAATCTCTCTGTGGACCTGGAGTAGGAAACTGAGGGTCTTGTGAATACAACATTCAGACCTACACCAACTAAGTTCCATTACTGGAAGGGGATTATAAGCATGTACCATTATATTGAATGCAGGTATTTATCTGTGTTAGGCATGTACAGTACAAGGTTAACTACATCTCCAGGTGTGTGCTCTCCATTTTTATACAGGAATGATCCCATACAACATTTATTAAAAACTCAAGCAAAGAAATTTTAGACTTTGGGCCCTCGTTGGCTTGTAAATTGTATTAATATTTTTATCTGAAAGCATTAATTTTGTGAGAGCATTATTCAATAATTACAAAATATTAAAACAAGACAAGTTTTCTACACACTGAATCACAACTGAGAAAGTACTTCATACAGTGGACACTCTAAAGAATGTGACAGAGGAGATGGGGGAAAATTCATGAGTCTCGCTCCAGTGCATGGGAGACCCTCGGTGTCATCACCTGTGATGGGTGGAGACAAGTTAAGTAACAGGTTCCTCTCACTCTCTGAGATTCAAGCTATACTTACTTCCAGAAGCCTTTAAAATGGGGATTGTACAGATTTCCTTAGTGTCTTTCTTAACTAGATAATTGGAAATTTAAGAAGAGAGCATTGCTCACATATTAGAGTGCCAAGTGTTAAATTAATACTGTACACTCCATAAATCTTTGTGTGACTATAGTTGAGGACATCTGTTAGGCTGTCTTGGAAATGCAAGAGAATATCACAGAACTCTGAACCAGGCCTTTTTTTTTTTTTTTTTGTCTTATTGTCTAAAAGTTAGACATGGCAAACAGAGAGCCACAATTTTAGGCATGTGTTTGCTTTTAAATCCAATTCTGGTATACTTAACACCTTTTACCTTAAGTAAGATTTATAATGTAGTTTGGGATATTAATATTAATGACAAGTATAAAAATGATATCTTGGCCCTTTTATATATTTATTTTGTAATTATTTGTATGTGCTTATCTATATGGCCATGTACTTGCATGTGTGTTCTGGAAAGCAGAGTATGGACTTGGATACCAGGGACCTGTAGTTAGTCATGTTTTAGCTCTCTTGGCCCCAGAACCCAGTACCATAATAAAAGGGGAAACTGGGGTTAAAGGGTGCTCAATTGGCAGTCTGAAAGGAAAGATCCTTTCTAACTGAAAAAAAAAAAACAAAAAACAAAAAACAAAACAAAACAAAACAAAAAAAAAAAAAACAAAACAGAAAAAAAACAAAAAAACCACCCAACTCAGTTACTACCTCTTCATCTATCCATACCATCCCCAAGGCCCAACTTTAGACTCTCATATTGGCTTGGTACACCACAAAGAACATCAGACTGAAAGCTCTGCCATTAGTTAAGGAAATTAATACACTAATATTGCAGGCCAGAAAGTGACCCTTTATTCGCTTCCTCCTCAAACAACTTCTAATAATGATTTCTAAGAACAATCAAGGAAACCAACGAAATTAATGCTCACTCGTTCTCTCACTTCAAATATAGATATTTAAATTTTTACTTTTAGGCACATGGCTTTGGAGACAAGATTATCTGCTTTTGGTCACCCCTTATCAGACTTTCTTTTCCTATCTCTCGTCTGGTGCTCTTTTCTGTAATCTGAATCCTATATACCATATATTTTTAAACTTTGGGTTTTTTGTTTGTTTGTTTTTTGTTTTCATAGACAGGATCTATCTGAGTGACACCTCAGTCTGGGCTCAAATACATAAATATTTAATTGTCTCTACCTCACACGTGATGAGACTTAAGTCATGTGTTATCAGGCCCTGCAACCTCTCCCCATTTCTTTCACTCTTTCTGTGTCTTCCTGTTTCCAGCTCTGGGTATAAGTATATTCTCTATTCTGTGCTTCCAGTCAGTTACTCCTTTCTCAACAGTGTGCAGATCCACTTGTTCCTGCAGCAGAGGTTGCTTGTTAAACAGTTTATGCCATATTCAAAAATATACTCTCACAGACAGACACTCACAGTCACAAAAACACCCAGAAACACAGTTGCACACACTCATAGACACACACAGACTCAGGCACACAGACACAGAAACTCACACAGACACACACATCCCATACACACACACACACACACACACACACACACACACACACACACACACATATTTTTCTGTTACTTTGAAGCCCTTGTTAATGATAACAAAGTGCTGCTTAGTGAGAATGTTCAGGGAGTAAAAGAAGGAAAGGACTGGGCAGGGAGGGGCTGCAGTATTAAGCTGTGGCTTGTGGGATAACTGAAATCTATATCCAGGCATGGGACAATAGTGATTTATACAAACAATCAAGGACACCCATCCAACAAATGTTCATGCTCTACTTTTTCTGTCGTTTAATTTGAGGATCCCTGGAAAGCTAGCCTAACATCCACGAATGAAGCCCATCCCACACCCTCCCAGCCACGTCTCCTTAAAAAAAAAAATCCTCTGTTATACCCTTCTGGCATTCTAATTCCCAGATTCCTAGAAGGCAATCCCTAGGCTCGAGGTATGTGATCCTGGAGGTGGGAACTCTGCAAGCTCCCTGTCCTCACTCAAAAACAAGGGCCGTTTTACTGTTGCCCCATCCAATATCCATCAATCACTAGGATGTTTATAGTTTCCCTTCCAGAATAGAGGGTTTGATGGGGTAGAGGGGCACTGCGCCAAAACGTCTAAAAGCCCCTCCTCGAATGAGGAAGTCAGGAGAGACAGAGCCCGAGCCCTCTCGGGAATTCTCCACACCTCCAGGCGCCATTTTGAGCCGCTAGGATTATGAAGAGGTCTCCCAGTCAACAACCTTTTCTGACCAGTGGGAACCCTGAGCAGGGAGAGGGGTCGCGCTGCTACTCTCAAACTAGAGAGAACTGGTTACCTTCATGGTTCACCATCAGGTTGCCACCTCCTGTGAGAGTCCCAGCACCTCAAAGCCCAGAGATCCACTTGCTGAGGTGTGTCTTCCCCGGACCAGTCTGAGGCTATCAACAGTTTCCTAAAGGCGTTCTCCAATCACTGTGCTTCCTGCACTGTTGCAGAGGCTCAGTGGCCAGAGTTCAGCCTATGCATAAATTATGTGAAATGTATAACCTGAAAGTAAGAATGCTTTTCCCCCCAACAACTGGTCCCTTGATTTTCTGTGTACCCAGCTTGATGACTTGCTGGCTGGATTAGAAATCAAAATGGGAATTATTTTCCTGCTTTTTTTTTCTCTGTTAAAACAACTGGAGACATATAACAGGTGTTAAACTCTTTCCATGGAGGCCTTAGGACATGAATTTGATGCCCAGATTCCCTGCAGAAACCACACACTCAAGGGCCAGTGAAATGGCTCAGTGAGTCACTGTAGTTGCTGTCTTTTGAACAACCTAAGCTGGATCCCTGGGAATGGCATGGTGAAAATAATGAACCAACTCCTGCACCTGATGCTCTAATCCACACATATATGCACCATAGCATGCCACATGACATCTGACTCCATACCAAAAGAAACAATATATGGAAATAATATGTAGAGCACCATGATTTAAAACAGTAATCCCTCCTGTGTGAAGGCAGAACTCAGAGAATCCCTAGGATGTTATAGTGGACAACTACCTTGGCCTGACTGCTAAGCCCCAGGTCCCTCTGAGAGACTGATCTCAGCAGACAAGAGGAGGATTCCTGATGAACAAGTGTCAGAGGTACCAGTTAGCCTCCACATGGAATTAGACACACCTAACAGCATTACTGTTACATACAGTACATAAAAATGTGTACGTGTTCACATAGTAACAGAAGCACACAGAGATGTAGCCACACCCTCACCATCATACACACACACACACACACACACACACACACACACACACACACACACACACACAAGAGATTCTGGCAGAGAAGAAAAGAAAAAATAGATTATTTGCACAGTGAGCATGTAATTATTCCTTAAACTCTTGCTCTGGGATCATTTTAAACCTCAAAATGTTTGCTACTATTTCTCCATGAGGCCATTCAAAGGTACTTAGTAACTGATTTTCTCTGTAGCTCTAGAATATAATTCAATCCACTTTATGGAAAGACAAACTTAAAGCAAAGTGAACAACAAACCTGTGTGGTGGCTGACACTAAAATCTTGCTCTAGCGGAAGACCACAGCAATGTAAGACAGAGAGGGCCAGCCAGTGCTGTGTATCCAAAATCTATCTATATACATAAAAATCACCCAAGGTCACAACTTGTTCAGAACTCCTGAGGTTTACTTTATCATAGAGTGCTTGACTAGATTGCACCAAACACTGAATTTGATATCCAGGGCAACATCCTATCCAGACAGACTGTACCAGTCTTGAATCCAGTTTATTGCTTGCTTCATGACTCAATGGAAAATAACCATGTTAAAAAAATATAACATGTTAAATTAAAAAAAAATTAAAATTTTACTTAAGGCACATGGCTTTGGAGACAAGACTACCTGCTGTTTTTCAGACCCTAGTTTTTCAGACCTTCTTTCCCATGCCTGTCCTGGTTCTGTTTTCTCTAATCTGAATCCTCTATATCATTTCTTTTTTAATCTTTGGTTTTGTTTTAGGAGAAAGGGTCTTTCTGTATGAAAGCTCGGTCTGGGCTCACATCCACAAATATGCCCATGCCTCTGCCTCACCACTGCTAAGAATCAAGTCATTTGCTACCATGCCCTGAACCTCTCATTTCTTTCACTCCTTCTGTGTGTTCCTGTTTCCAGCTCTGGGTCTAACTGTTTTTTTTTTTAATTCTGTGCTTCTAGTCAGTTACTCCCTTCTCACCAAAGTGCAGACACTCCTTTAACCTGCATCCTACGCAACTTGTTAAATACTTTATGCCATATTCACATTCATACTCTCAAAGACAGACTCACAAGGACACAAACAAAACCAGAGACAGTCCCACACACTCACACACACACACACACACACACACACACACAGAATACACAGACCCTCAGACACACAGACACACAGACACACAGACACAGGCACGCACACACAAACACACAGACACACACACACACACACACACACACACACACACACACACACACTTTCACTGTTGCTTTGAAGCCCTTGTTAATACCAACAAATTGCTGCTTAGTGGATAGCCAGGGAATGTTCAGGGAGTGAAAGAAGGAAAGGCCTGGGCAGGGAGGGGCTGCACGATTAAGCTGTGGTTTGTGGGATAACTGAAGTCTATATCCAGGCATGGGACAATAGTGATTTATACAAACAATCAAGGAAACCCATACAACAAATGTTCATGCTCCATTTAATTTGAGGATCCCTGGAAAGCTAGCCTTACATCCATGAAGGAAGCCCATCACACATGCTCACAGCCACGCCCCCTAAAAAATCATGTGCTATACCCTTCTGGCATTCTAATTCCCAGATTCCTAGAAGACTAACACTAGGCTATAGTTATGTGATACTGGAGGTGGGAACTCACCAAGCCCATTGTGCTTACTCAAAAATAAGAGCCATTTTACTGTTGCCACATCCAATAACCATCAATAGCTAGGATAATAAAGTTTCCCTTCTAGAATAGATACTTTGATGGGGTAGAGGGGCACTGTGCCAGAACGGCTAAAAGCCCCTCCTAGAATGAAAAAGACAGGAGAGATAGTGCCCTAGCCCTCTCTGGAAATCTCCACACCTCCAGATGCCATTTTGAGGCACCGGGGTTATGCAGAGGTCTCCCAGTCAACATCCTTTTCTGACCAGTGGGAACCCTGAGGAGGGAGAGGGTTCACGCTGCTACTTTCCAACTAGAGAGAACTGGTTACCTTCACAGTTCGCCATCAGGTTGACACATCCTGTGGGAGTCCCAGCCACCTCAAAGCACAGAGATCCACATGCTGAGGTGTGTCTTCCCCGGCCCAACCCGAGGCTCTCAACACTTCCCTAAATGTGACCTCCAATCACTGTCCTTCCTGCACAGTTGCAGAGGCTCAGGGGCCAGAGTTCAGCCTATGCTAGGCCACACAACGCCTCCAATCCCAAGTGAGGGGCGGGGAAAGCATCTATCTTCACATGCCTGCTACTCTGCTACCGAGGGGCATTTTCACAAAGTTCAACCGCTGGGATGGAAAACCTGGAAAAACTTCATCATGCCATAAGCTTTTCTACCAGCTCCTTAAATGTATTCTCTGTTGTATACTAGAAAAATCCAGATCATTACTAACGGGCTCTAAATAGTTCTGTTCACACTGATCTCAACTTGTTTTATTTCTTTTCATTTTGATTTCTCAGTTCATCTTTTTGGTTATTTTGCCTCCGTGTTGCCTGTGACTCAAGTGTGTGCATGATGCCTGTGCAGTCCATAAGAGGGCTCAGTTCTCCTGGAATCCATGGTTGTGAGCAATATGCTGGGAATCAATCCGTGTTGTTGAAGAAACAGCCCACCCAATATTCTTAACTATATGGTGTCAGAGGTGAGGAAAAAATATGATAGAAAGAAAGATGAAATTTTAAGACCTGTAAGTCATGCAAAGAACTCAGAAATTTCTAGTAGTTTGTGAGCCTAGAGGCTGCCTGGGGGTGAGAAAAAAAGAAAAAACAACCTGGATATTCCCCTTACTTAAAACATTCCTGGGAACAGCTTAACCTTAAACATAGAGGAATGTGAGGACATAACAGGGCTATCTAAACTGAGTCAACTATTCACAGAACTCTGACACCCTGCACATACATGTAATTTTTCTGCTGATGTTTGAATAAGCCAATAATGTGCCGCTATGCTGAATTCCAGACCCCTAAGCCCCTTACCCCATGAAAACCCCGAGCTTTTGAGCCTCGTGGACAACATCCTTTATCTCCTGTGTGGGGATTCATGTTGGTCCAGAACTCTGTAATTAAACTACCTTGTCTAATTACATCAAGATGGTCCTTCGTGATTTTTTGGATGCATGCTGAATGGGGAATTGAGTGAGGGTTTCCCCTCTAGGTTTTATCAGGATATGACTCAAGGGTTCCTAAAGGAGTATAGAATGCAGACTCTGGTTTTATAATTGGAAAGGGTAATTAAGACCAAATCTTGAAGGATTTTTAAACTTAAATGTACTTCCCATTAAAATTGGAAGGAGATTATACATTTGTAGCACATGTTTTATCTACATTTCTGATATATTCCTGTCTGGTCCTGAAATTGGGCTGTAGCTGAAGTGTCCATGTAAATAACTCTTATCTTCCTGACCTAGCCTCATTACATTTGATTACCTACACATATTCTTAGATATTATTATGTTTCTAGTCCATTATTCTTGACATCAAACTCAGATTCTCATGCTTGCAAGCATGCACTATGTCCCAGAACTCAGCCTAGCCAGCAGTCATTTAATGTTCCAGTGTATTACATGAGCCTGGTATTGAAGTTTTGAAAAAACAGTTTGTCTATTTTGAAGAATACTCCAGGTAGGACTGTGTATATGCAAAATCCCAGCACTGTTAAAAGCAGAAGAATGGGGAATTTACTGTCACCCTCAGTGACAATGGTTGTTTCCAGCCAGCAGGCTTTAAAGGAAACACATTCTTAAAAACCAAACGAAACAAATGAAATTATCACATCCCTGAATGAGCATTGCCTGACAGATTATATCTACAATTTCATGTCTTAAACTGCAGAAGCAGAAAGATTGCATTGGAATGCCAGTTCAGTGAACGCTGGATTTTAGGACAGACCATTGACCACAATATTGTTTCAAGACAGGTTGCCCCTACACTATGAAGTTTCACAGAAAAAAAATCAAGAGGTAAATAAACGAAGTTATGAATACACAAACACATAAACAAATCCAGCATAATATCAACTGAAAGGTCAGAAAATCATAATAGGATAAGTTTTCTTTGCTTCCAAACTCTAAATGCACCGATGATAAATGCATATGTTATTTGAAAGTAAGAATTTTTCCCCCATGCACCAACCCACAACTGGTTCTTTGATTTTCTGTGTACGCAGCTTAATATCTTGATGGCTGGATTAGAAACTCAGAATGGGAATAATTTTTCTGTCTTTATTTTTTTTCTGTTAAAAGATCTTGTCTTTTTTTTTTTGTCTGTTAAATAAACTGGAGACATATAGCAGTTGGTAAACTCTTTCCATGGATTCCTTAGGACCTGAATTAGATGCCCAGATTCCCTGAAGAACCACACACTCAAGGGCCAGTGAAATGCCTCAGTGAGTCACTGTAGTTGCTCTTTTTCTGGGCAAAATATGTTGGATCCCTAGGAATGGCATTGTGAAAAGAATGAACAAACTCCTGCACCATATGCTCTAATCCACACATATTTGCACCATAGCATGCCACATGACACCTGACTCCATACCAAAAGAAACAATATACATAAATAATATGTGGAGCACCATGATTTATAACAGTAATCCCTAGTGTGTAAAGGCCGAGCTCAGAGAATCCCTAGGATGTTGTAGTGGACAACTACCCTGGCCTGACTCCTAAGCCCCAGATACCTATGAGAGTCTGGTCAGAAGACAGGAGGAGTATTCCTGATGAACAAGAGTCAGAGGTAACAACCTCCACATGGAAGTAGACACACCTAATAGCACAAATACACAAATATGTGCACCTGTTCACATACCAACAAAAGCACACAAATATGTAACAACGCCTTTACCTACATACACACACAAGCGATTCTGGCAGAGAAGAAAGGAAATATTATGTTAGGTGTGCAGTGAGCATGTAATTATTCCTTAACCTCTTGCTCTGGGATCATTTTAGACCTCAAACCGTTTGCTCCTGTTTCTCCATGAAGCCAGTCAAAGGTACTTCGTAACTGATTTTATCTGTAGCTCAGGAAATGAATACAATCGGTTTTTTGGAAGGACAAACCAAAAGCAGAGTGAACAACAAGCCAGGTGTGGTGGCTGACACTAAAATCTTGCACTGGCAGCAGACCCCAGCAATGTAAGACAAAGAAGGCCAGCCTGTGCTGTGTATCCAGAATCTGCCGACATATATAAAAACCACTCTAGGTCTTAACTTGTTCAGAAGACGGGAAAGTTACTTTTTCATAGAGTGCTTGACTAGATTGCACCAAAGCACTGAATTTGATACCCAGGGAAGCATCTGATTCAGACAGACTGTACCAGCCTTGAATTCAAGTTATCCCATGCTTCAAGACCCAATGGAAGATATCCTGCAGTGAGACCTTGTTAAAAAACAATACCTTGGTAAGTAAAAAATTTAAATTTTACATTAGGCACATGGCTTTGGAGACAAGATTAACTGCTGTTTGTCAGACCCTAGTCAGACCTTTTCTCATGAATGTTCTGGTTCTTATTTCTCTATTCTGAATCTGCTATATAATTTCTTTTTTAATCTTGTTTTGTTTTAGGAGAATTGGTCTGTCTGTATGACAGATCAGTCTGGGCTCACATCCAGAAATATGCACTTGCCTCTGCCTCACCACTGATAAGACTGAAGTCATGGGCTACCATGCCCTGCAACTTCTCCCCACTTCTTTTACTCCTTCTGTGTCTTCCTGTTTCTAGCTCTGGATGTGACTGTATTCTTAATTCTGTGCTTCCAGTCACTTACTCCCTTCTCAACAGTGTGCAGACATTCCTGTAACCTACAGCCTATGTAACTTGTTAAACATTTTATGCCATATTCACATACATACTCTCATAGACAGACTCACACAGACAGAAACACACCCAGAGACAGTCCCCCCAACACACACACAGAATACAAAGACCCTCAGACACACAGACACTGACACAGACAGACAGACAGACAGACAGACAGACAGACAGACAGACACAGACACAGACACACACACACACACACACACACACACACACACACAAACACACACACACACATTTTCACGGTTACTTTGAAGCCCTTGTTAATGATAACAAAGTGCTGCTTAGTGAGAATATTCAGGGAGTAAAAGAAGGAAAGGACTGGGCAGGGAGGGGCTGCAGTATTAAGCTGTGGCTTGTGGGATAATTGAAGTCTATATCCAGGCATGGGACAATAGTGATTTATACAAACAGTCAAGGACACCCATCCAACAAATGGTCATGCTCTACTTTTTCTGGCGTTTTAATTTGAGGATCCCTGGAAAGCTAGCCTTACATCCATGAGCGAAGCCCATCCCACACCCTCCCAGCCACATCCCCCTAAAAAAAATCCTCTGTTATACCCTTCTGGCATTCAAATTCCCAGATTCCTAGAAGGCGATCCCTAGGCTCTAGGTATGTGATCCTGGAGGTGGGAACTCTGCAAGCCCCCTGTCCTCACTCGAAAATAAGGGCCATTTTACTGTCGCCCCATCCAATAACCATCAATCGCCAGGATGTTTAAAGTTTCCCTTCTAGAATAGATACTTTGATGGGGTAGAGGGGCACTGCGCCAAAACGTCTAAAAGCCCCTCCTCGAATGAGGAAGTCAGGAGAGACAGAGCCCGAGCCCTCTAGGGAATTCTCCACACCTCCAGGCGCCATTTTGAGCCCCCGGGATTATGCAGAGGTCTCCCAGTCAACATCCTTTTCTGACCAGTGGGAACCCTGAGCAGGGAGAGGGGTCGAGCTGCTACTCTCAAACTAGAGAGAACTGGTTACCTTCATGGTTCGCCATCACTTTGCCACCTCCTGTGGGAGTCCCAGCCACCTCAAAGCACAGAGATCCACTTGCTGAGGTGTGTCTTTCACGGACCAGCCTGAGGCTCTCAACACTTCCCTAAAGGCGTCCTCCAATCACTATCCTTCCTGCACTGTTGCAGAGGCTCAGTGGCCAGATTTCAGCCTATGCCAGGACACACCACGCCTCCAATCCCAAGTGAGGGGCGGGGAAAGCAGCTATCTTCACATGCCTGCTACTCTGCTCCTGAGGGGCATTTTCACAGAGTTCCACAGCTGGCCTGGATAACTTCGAAGAACTTCATCATGCCACAAGCTTTCCTATCAGCTACTTAAATCTATTCTCTGTTGTATACTAGGGAAATCCTGATCATTATTAACGGACTCTAAATAATTCTGTTCACACTAATCTCAATGTGTTTTATTTCTTTTCATTTTGATTTTTCAGTACATCTTTTTGGTTATTTTCCTCTGAGTTGCCTGTGACTCAAGTGTGTGCCAGAGGCCTTATCAGTCCAGAAGAGGGCTCGATTCTCCTGGAATCGATGGCTGTAAGCAATGTGCTGGGAATCAATCCCTGTTGTTTGAGGAAATGTTCTTAACTATATGGTGTCAGAGGTGAGAAAAAAATAGGATATAACTCAGGAGTCCCTAAAGGAGCATAGAATGCAGATTATGGTTTTATAATTGGAAATGGTACTTAAGACCAAATCCGAAAGAATTGTTAAACTTAAATGGTGTCAGAGGTGAGAAAAAAAATATGACTGAAAGAAAGATGAAATTTCAAGACCTGTAAGTCATACAACGAACTCAGAAATTGCTCAACCTAGAGGCTGCCTGGGGCTGAGGAAAAAGAAAACCAAACCCAGGATTGCCCCGTAATTAAAACAATCCTGGGAACAGCTTAACCTTAGAGATAAAGAGGAATGTTAAGACATAACAGGTCTATCTAAATTGAGTCAACTACTCACAGAACTCTGACACCCTGCACTTACATGTAAATCTTCTGCTGATGTTTGAATAACCCAATAGTGTGTCGATATGCTGAATTCCAGACCCCTAAGCCCCTTACCCCATGAAAAACCCTAGCTTTTGAGTATCCTGGTCGACATCCTTTATCTCCTGTGTGGGATGCATGTGAGTCCAGAGCTCTGTAATTAAACTACCTAGTCTAATTACAGCAAGATGGTCCTCCGTGATTTTTGGGGGGTGCACACCGAATCGGGAATTGAGTGAGGGTATCCCCACTAGGTTCTATCAGGGTATGACTCAGGGGTTCCTAAAGGAGTATAGAATGCACAATATGGTTTTATAATTGGAAAGGGTAATTAAGACCATATCTTAAAGGATTTTTAAACTTAAATGTACTTCCCATTCAAATTGGAAGGAAATTATACATTTGAAGTACATGTTTTAGCTACATTTCTGATATATTCCTGTCTGGTCCTGAAATTGTGCTGTAGCTAAGAGTCCATGTAAATAACTCTTATCTTCTTGACCTAGCCTCATTACATTTGATTACCTACACATATTTGAGGATATTATTAGGTTTCCAATCCATTTTCCTGGGCATCAAACTCAGATTCTCATGCTTACAAGCATACACTATGTCCCAGAACTCAGCCTAGACAGTAGTCAGTTCATGTTCCAGTGGATTACATGAGCCTGGTATTGAAGTTTTTTAAAAACAGTTTGTCTCTTTTGAAGAATACTCCAGGTAGGACTGTGTATATGCAAAATCCCAGCACTGTTAAAGGCAGAATAATGGGGCATTTCCTGTCATCCTGAGCCACAATGGGTGTCTCCAGCCAGCAGGCTTTAAAGGAAACACGTTCCTAAAAACCAATCCAAACAAATGAAATTATCACATCCCTGAATGAGCATTACCTGGCAGCTTATATCTACAATTTCATGTCTAAAACTGCAGAAGCAGAACGATTGCATTGGAATTCAGGCTCAGTGAATACTGGATTTTAGGACAGGCTTTTGACCAAAGTATTTTTTTCAAGACAGGTTGCCCCTTCACTCTGTAGCTTCATATAAAAAATTAAGAGGTAAATAAACGAAGCAATGAACAGACAAACACATAAACAAACGCAGCATAATTTCAAATGAAAGGTCAGAAAATGGTAATAGGGTAAGTGTTCTTTGCTCCCAAACTCTCAATGTACCAATGAAAGATGCATAAATTACGTGAAATGTGTAACCTGAAAGTGAGAATGCTTTTCCCCCCAACAGCTGGCCCCTGGATTTTCTGTGTACCCAGCTTGATGTCTTGTTGGCTGGATTAGAAATCAAAATGGGAATAATTTTCCTGGCTTTGTTTTCTCTGTCAAAAGAACTGGAGACATATAACAGCTGTTAAACTCTTTCCTTAGATGCCTTAGGACCTGAATTAGATGCCCAGATTCCCTGCAGAAACCACCAACTCAAGGACCAGTGAAATGGCTCAGTGAGTCACTGTAGTTGCTCCCTTACTGGGCAACCTATGTTGGATCCCTGGGAATGGCATTTTGAAAATAATGAAGCAACTCCTTCACCTTATGGGCTAATCCACACATATATGCACCATAGCATGCCACATGACATCTGAATCAATCACAAAGACACAATATATGGAAATAATATGGGGAGCATCATGATTTATAACAGTATTCACTCATGTGGGAAGGCAGAGCTCAGAGAATCCCTGGGATATTGTAGTGGACACCTACCCTGGCCTGACTGCTAAGCCCCAGGTCCCTATTAGAGATTGATCTCAGCAAACATGAGGAGGATTCCTGATGAACAAGTGTCAGTGGTAACAGTAAGCGTCCACAAGGAAGTAGACAAACCTAACAGCACTACTACACACACATGTGCTCCTGTTCACATACTAACAGAAGCATACAGAGATGTAGTCATACCTTCACCATCATACACACACACAAGAGATACTGGCAGAGAAGAAAAGAAAAAATAGGTTATGTGCACAGTGAGCATGTAATTATTCCTCAACCCCTTGCTCAGGGATCATTTTAGACCTCAAAATGTTTGCTCCTGTTTCTCCAAGAGGCCAGTCAAATGTACGTATCAAATGATTTTCTCTGTGGCTCAGGAATAGACTACAATCCGTTTTATGGAAGGACAAACCAAAAGCATAGTGAGCAACAAACCAGGTGTGGCGGCTGACACTAAAATCTTGCACTAGCTGCAGACCACAGCAATGTAAGACAAAGAGGGCCAGCCTGTGCTGTGTATCCAGAATCTGCTGACATATGTAAAAACCACTCAAGGTCTTAACTTGTTCAGAAGACGGGAAAGTTACTTTTCATAGAGTGCTTGACTAGATAGCACCAAAGCACTGAATTTGATACCCAGGGCAGCACCTGATCCAGACAGACTGTACCAGCCTTGAATTCAGATTATCCCATGCTTCATGACACAGTGGATGATAACCTTGTTAAAAGAAATGATAACATGTTAAGTAAAAAAAATTAAAATTTTACTTTAGGCACATGGCTTTGGAGACAAGACTACCTGCTGTTTTTCAGACCCTAGTTTTTCAGACCTTCTTTCCCATGCCTGCCCTGGTTCTGTTTTCTCTAATCTGAATCCTCTATATCATTTTTTTTTTAATCATTGGTTTTGTTTTAGGAGAAAGTGTCTTTCTGTATGAAAGCTCAGTCTGGGCTCACATCCACAAATATGCCCTTGCCTCTGCCTCACCACTGCTAAGAATCAAGTCATGTGCTACCATGCCCTGCAACCTCTCATTTCTTTCACTCCTTCTGTGTCTTCCTGTTTCCAGCTCTGGGTCTAACTGGTTTTTTTTAATTCTGTGCTTCTAGTCAGTTACTCCCTTCTCACCAATGTGCAGACACTCCTGTAACCTGCACCCTATGTAACTTGTTAAATATTTTATGCCATATTCACATTCATACTCTCACAGACAGACTCACATAGACACAAACACACCCAGAGACAGTCGCACACACTCACAGACACACACACAGAGAATACACAGACCCTCAGATACACAGACACAGGCACGCATGCACACACACACACACACACACACACACACATACACACAGACACACACACACACTTTCACTGTTGCTTTTAAGCCCTTGTTAAAGCCAACAAATTGCTGCTTAATGGATAGCCAGGGAATGTTCAGGGAGTGAAAGAAGGAAAGGACTGGGCAGGAAGCAGCAGCAGGATTTAGCTGTGGCTTGTGGGATAACTGAAGTCTATATGCAGGCATGGGACAATAGTGATTTATACAAACAATCAAGGAAACCCATCCAACAAATGTTCATGCTCCATTTAATTTGAGGATCCCTGGAAAGCTAGCATTACATCCATGAATGAAGCCCATCACACATGCTCACAGCCACGCCCCCTAAAAAATCGTGTGCTATACCCTTCTGGCATTCTAATTCCCAGATTCCTAGAAGACTAACACTAGGCTTTAGTTATGTGATACTGTAGGTGGGAACTCACCAAGGCCCTTGTGCTTACTCAAAAATAAGGGCCATTTTACTGTTGCCCCATCCAATAACCATCAATAGCTAGGATACTAAAGTTTCCCTTCTAGAATAGATACTTTGATGGGGTAGAGGGGCACTATGCCAGAAAGGCTAAAAGCCCCTCCTTGAATGAGGAAGACAGGAGAGACAGTGCCCTAGCACTCTCTGGAAATCTCCACACCTCCAGATGCCATTTTGAGGCATCGGGGTCATGCAGAGGTCTCCCAGTCAACATCCTTTTCTGACCAGTGGGAATCCTGAGCAGGAAGAGGGGTCACACTGCTACTCTCAAACTAGAGAGAACTGGTTACCTTCACGGTTCGCCATCAGGTTGACACATCCTGTGGGAGTCCCAGCCACCTCAAAGCACAGAGATCCACTTGCTGAGTTGTGTCTTCCCCAGATCAACCCCAGGCTCTCAACACTTCCATAAATGTGTCCTCCAATCACTGTCCTTCCTGCACAGTTACAGAGGTTCAGGGGCCAGAGTTCAGCCTATGCCAGGCCACACCATGCCTCCAAACTCAATGAGGGGCAGGGAAAGCAGCTATCTTCTCATGCCTGCTACTCTGCTCCCGAGGGGCATTTTCACAAAGTTCAACCGCTGGGATGGAAAACCTGGAAGAATTTCATCATGCCACAAGCTTTTCTACCAGCTCCTTAAATGTATTCTCTGTTGTATACTAGGGAAATCCAGATCATTACTAACGGGCTCTAAATAGTTCTGTTCACACTGATCTCAACTTGTTTTATTTCTTTTCATTTTGATTTCTCAGTTCATCTTTTTGGTTATTTTGCCTCCATGTTGCCTGTTACTCAAGTGTGTGCCTGATGCCTGTGCAATCCAGAAGAGGGCTCAGTTCTCCTGGAATTCATGGTTGTGAGCAATGTGCTGGGAATTAATCCGTGTTGTTTGAAGAAACAGCCCACCCAATATTCTTAACTATATGGTGTCAGAGGTGAGGAAAAAATATGATAGAAAGAAAGATGAAAATTTAAGACCTGTAAGTCATGCAAAGAACTCAGAAATTGCTAGTAGTTTGTGAGCCTAGATGCTGCCTGGGGGTGAGAAAAAAAGAAAACCCAACCCGGATATGCCCCATAGTTAAAACATTCCTTGGAACAGCTTAACCTTAAATATAAAGAGGAACGTGAGGACATACAGGTCTATCTAAACTGAGTCAACATGACACAGAATTCTGACACCCTACACGTACATGTAATTTTTCTGCTGATGTTTGAATAAGCCAATAGTGTGCAGCTATTCTGAATTCCACACCCCTAAGCCCCTTACCCCATGAAAATCCCGAGCTTTTGAGCCTTGTGGACAACATCCTTTATCTCCTGTGTGGGGATTCATGTTGGTCCAGAACTCTGTAATTAAACTACCTTGTCTAATTACATCAAGATGGTCCTTCGTGATTTTTTGGATGCATGCTGAATGGGGAATTGAGTGAGGGTTTCCCCACTAGGTTCTATCAGGATATGACTCAAGGGTTCCTAAAGGAGTATAGAATGCAGACTATGATTTTTTAATTGGAAAGGGTAATTAAGACCAAATCTTGAAGGATTTTTAAACTTAAATGTACTTCCCATTCAAATTGGAAGGAAATTATACATTTGTAGTACATGTTTTATCTAAATTTCTGATATATTCCTCTCTGGTCCTGAAATTGTGCTGTAGCTGAAGTGTCCATGTAAATAACTCTTGTCTTCCTGACCTAGCCTCATTACATTTGATTACCTACAAATATTCTAAGATATTATTATGTTTCTAGTCCATTATTCTTGACATCAAACTCAGATTCTCATGCTTGCAAGCATGCACTATGTCCCAGAACTCAGTCTAGCCAGCAGTCATTTAATGTTACATTGTATTACATGAGCCTGGTATTGAAGTTTTAAAAAAAAACAGTTTGTCTATTTTGAAGAATACTCCAGGTAGGACTGTGTATATGCAAAATCCCAGCACAGTTAAAAGCAGAATGGGGAATTTACTGTCACCCTCAGTGACAATGGTTGTTTCCAGCCAGCAGGCTTTAAAGGAAACACTTTCTTAAAAACCAAACCAAACAAATGAAATTATCACATCCCTGAAGAAGCATTACCTGACAGATTATATCTACAATTTCATGTCTTAAACTGCAGAAGCAGAAAGATTGTATTGGAATGCCAGTTCAGTGAACACTGGATTTTAGGACAGACCATTGACCACAATATTGTTTCAAGACAGGTTGCCCCTACACTATGAAGTTTCACAGAAAAAAAAATCAAGAGGTAAATAAACGAAGTTATGAATACACAAACACATAAACAAATGCAGCATAATATCAACTGAAAGGTCAGAAAATCGTAATAGGATAAGTTTTCTTTGCTTCCAAACTCTAAATGTACCAATGATAAATGCATATGTTATTTGAAAGTAAGAATTTTTCCCCCACGCACCCACCCACAACTGGTTCCTTGATTTTCTGTGTACGCAGCTTAATATCTTGATGGCTGGATTAGAAAATCAGAATGGGAATAATTTTTCTGTCTTTCTTTTTTTTCTGTTAAAAGATCTTGTCTTTTTTTTTTTTTTGTCTGTTAAATAAACTGGAGACATATAGCAGTTGGTAAACTCTTTCCATGGATTCCTTAGGACCTGAATTAGATGCCCAGATTCCCTGAAGAACCACACACTCAAGGGCCAGTGAAATGCCTCAGTGAGTCACTGTAGTTGCTCTTTTTCTGGGCAAAATATGTTGGATCCCTAGGAATGGCATTGTGAAAAGAATGAACAAACTCCTGCACCATATGCTCTAATCCACACATATTTGCACCATAGCATGCCACATGACACCTGACTCCATACCAAAAGAAACAATATACATAAATAATATGTGGAGCACCATGATTTATAACAGTAATCCCTAGTGTGTAAAGGCCGAGCTCAGAGAATCCCTAGGATGTTGTAGTGGACAACTACCCTGGCCTGACTCCTAAGCCCCAGATACCTATGAGAGTCTGGTCAGAAGACAGGAGGAGTATTCCTGATGAACAAGAGTCAGAGGTAACAACCTCCACATGGAAGTAGACACACCTAATAGCACAAATACACAAATATGTGCACCTGTTCACATACCAACAAAAGCACACAAATATGTAACAACGCCTTTACCATCATACACACACAAGCGATTCTGGCAGAGAAGAAAGGAAATATTATGTTAGGTGTGCAGTGAGCATGTAATTATTCCTTAACCTCTTGCTCTGGGATCATTTTAGACCTCAAACCGTTTGCTCCTGTTTCTCCATGAAGCCAGTCAATGGTACTTCGTAACTGCTTTTATCTGTAGCTCAGGAAATGAATACAATCGGTTTTTTGGAAGGACAAACCAAAAGCAGAGTGAACAACAAACCAGGTGTGGTGGCTGACACTAAAATCTTGCACTGGCAGCAGACCCCAGCAATGTAAGACAAAGAAGGCCAGCCTGTGCTGTGTATCCAGAATCTGCCGACATATATAAAAACCACTCTAGATCTTAACTTGTTCAGAAGACGGGAAAGTTACTTTTTCATAGAGTGCTTGACTAGATTGCACCAAAGCACTGAATTTGATACCCAGGGCAGCATCTGATTCAGACAGACTGTACCAGCCTTGAATTCAAGTTATCCCATGCTTCAAGACCCAATGGAAGATATCCTGCAGTGAGACCTTGTTAAAAAACAATACCTTGGTAAGTAAAAAATTTAAATTTTACATTAGGCACAAGGCTTTGGAGACAAGATTAACTGCTGTTTGTCAGACCCTAGTCAGACCTTTTCTCATGAATGTTCTGGTTCTTATTTCTCTATTCTGAATCTGCTATATAATTTCTTTTTTAATCTTGTTTTGTTTTAGGAGAATGGGTCTGTCTGTATGACAGATCAGTCTGGGCTCACATCCAGAAATATGCACTTGCCTCTGCCTCACCACTGATAAGACTGAAGTCATGGGCTACCATGCCCTGCAACTTCTCCCCACTTCTTTTACTCCTTCTGTGTCTTCCTGTTTCTAGCTCTGGATGTGACTGTATTCTTAATTCTGTGCTTCCAGTCACTTACTCCCTTCTCAACAGTGTGCAGACATTCCTGTAACCTACAGCCTATGTAACTTGTTAAACATTTTATGCTATATTCACATACATACTCTCATAGACAGACTCACACAGACAGAAACACACCCAGAGACTGTCCCCCCCACACACAGAACACAAAGACCCTCAGACACACAGACACTGACACAGACAGATAGACAGACACACACACACACAAACACACACACACACATTTTCACGGTTAATTTGAAGCCCTTGTTAATGATAACAAAGTGCTGCTTAGTGAGAATGTTCAGGGAGTAAAAGAAGGAAAGGACTGGGCAGGGATGGGCTGCATTATTAAGCTGTGGCTTGTGGGATAATTGAAGTCTATATCCAGGCATGGGACAATAGTGATTTATACAAACAATCAAGGACACCCATCCAACAAATGTTCATGCTCTACTTTTTCTGGCGTTTTAATTTGAGGATCCCTTGAAAGCTAGCCTTACATCCATGAATGAAGCCCATCCCACACCATCCCAGCCACATCCCCCAAATGAAATCCTCTGTTATACTCTTCTGGCATTCTAATTCCCAGATTCCTAGAAGGCGATCCCTAGGCTCTAGGTATGTGATCCTGGAGGTGGGAACTCTGCAAGCCCCCTGTCCTCACTCAAAAATAAGGGCCGTTTTACTGTCGCCCCATCCAATAAGCATCAATCGCCACGATGTTTAAAGTTTCCCTTCTAGAATAGAGGGGTTGATGGGGTAGAGGGGCACTGCGCCAAAACGTCTAAAAGCCCCTCCTCGAATGAGGAAGTCAGGAGAGACAGAGCCCGAGCCCTCTCGGGAATTCTCCACACCTCCAGGCGCCATTTTGAGCCGCCTGGATTATGAAGAGGTCTCCCAGTCAACATCCTTTTCTGACCAGTGGGAACCCTGAGCAGGGAGAGGGGTCGCGCTGCTACTCTCAAACTAGAGAGAACTGGTTACCTTCATGGTTCGCCATCACTTTGCCACCTCCTGTGGGAGTCCCAGCCACCTCAAAGCACAGAGATCCACTTGCTGAGGTGTGTCTTTCACGGACCAGCCTGAGGCTCTCAACACTTCCCTAAAGGCGTCCTCCAATCACTATCCTTCCTGCACTGTTGCAGAGGCTCAGTGGCCAGATTTCAGCCTATGCCAGGACACACCACGCCTCCAATCCCAAGTGAGGGGCGGGGAAAGCAGCTATCTTCACATGCCTGCTACTCTGCTCCTGAGGGGCATTTTCACAGAGTTCCACAGCTGGCCTGGATAACTTCGAAGAACTTCATCATGCCACAAGCTTTCCTACCAGCTACTTAAATGTATTCTCTGTTGTATACTAGGGAAATCCTGATCATTATTAACGGGCTCTAAATAATTCTGTTCACACTAATCTCAATGTGTTTCATTTCTTTTCATTTTGATTTTTCAGTACATCTTTTTGGTTATTTTCCTCTG
This sequence comes from Mus musculus, assembly GCF_000001635.26. NCBI lineage: Eukaryota > Metazoa > Chordata > Mammalia > Rodentia > Muridae > Mus > Mus musculus. The sequence continues at coordinate 148,170,737 of NC_000086.7, read as the reverse complement.
AGTTGCCTGTGACTCAAGTGTGTGCCAGATGCCTTATCAGTCCAGAAGAGGGCTCAATTCTCCTGGAATCGATGGCTGTGAGCAATGTGCTGGGAATCAATCCCTGTTGTTTGAGGAAATGTTCTTAACTATATGGTGTCAGAGGTGAGAAAAAATAGGATACAACTCAGGAGTCCCTAAAGGAGCATAGAATGCAGATTATGGTTTTATAATTGGAAAGGGTACTTAAGACCAAATCCGAAAGAATTGTTAAACTTAAATGGTGTCAGAGGTGAGAAAAAAACATGACTGAAAGAAAGATGAAATTTCAAGACCTGTAAGTCATACAACGAACTCAGAAATTGCTCATTATTTCCAACCTAGAGGCTTCCTGGGGCTGAGGAAAAAGAAAACCAAACCCAGGTATGGCCCATAGTTAAAACAATCCTGGGAACAGCTTAACCTTAAAGATAAAGAGGAATGTGAGGACATAACAGGTCTATCTAAACTGAGTCAACTACTCACAGAACTCTGACACCCTGCACTTACATGTAATTCTTCTGCTGATGTTTGAATAACCCAATAGTGTGTCGATATGCTGAATTCCAGACCCCTAAGCCCCTTACCCCATGAAAAACCCTAGCTTTTGAGTATCCTGGTCGACATCCTTTATCTCCTGTGTGGGATGCATGTGGGTCCAGAGCTCTGTAATTAAATTACCTAGTCTAATTACAGCAAGATGGTCCTTCGTGATTTTATTGGGGTGCACACCGAATCGGGAATTGAGTGGGGGTATCCCCACTAGGTTCTATCAGGATATGACTCAGGGGTTCCTAAAGGAGTATAGACTGAAGACTATGGTTTTATAATTGGAAAGGGTAATTAAGACCAAATCTTGGAGGATTTTTAAACTTAAATGTACTTCCCATTCAAATTGGAAGGAAATTATACATTTGAAGTACATGTTTTATCTACATTTCTGATATATTCCTGTCTGGTCCTGAAATTGTGCTGTAGCTGAAGAGTACATGTAAATAACTCTTATCTTCTTGACCTAGCCTTATTACATTTGATTACCTACACATATTTGAGGATATTATTAGGCTTCCAGTCCATTTTCCTGGGCATCAAACTCATATTCTCATGTTTACAAGCATACACTATGTCCCAGAACTCAGCCTAGCCAGCAATCATTTAATGCTCCAGTGGATTACATGAGCCTGGTATTGAAGTTTTGAAAAAACAGTTTGTCTATTTTGAAGAATACTCCAGGTAGGACTGTGTATATGCAAAATCCCAGCACTGTAAAAAGCAGAATAATGGGGCATTTCCTGTCATCCTCAGCCACAATGGGTGTCTCCAGCCAGCAGGCATTAAAGGAAACACTTTCCTAAAAACCAATCCAAACAAATCAAATTATCACATCCCTGAATGAGCATTACCTGGCAGATTATATCTACAATTTCATGTCTAAAACTGCAGAAGCAGAAGGATTGCATTGGAATTCAGGCTCAGTGAATACTGGATTTTAGGACAGGCCTTTGACCAAAGTATTGTTTCAAGACAGGTTGCCCCTTCACTCTGTAGCTTCATATAAAAAATTAAGAGGTAAATAAACGAAGCAATGAACACACAAACACATAAACAAATGCAGCACAATTTCAACTGAAAGGTCAGAAAATGGTAATAGGGTAAGTGTTCTTTGCTCCCAAACTCTCAATGTACCAATGAAAGATGCATAAATTACGTGAAATGTGTAACCTGAAAGTAAGAATGCTTTTCCCCCCAACAACTGGTCCCTTGATTTTCTGTGTACCCAGCTTGATGTCTTGTTGGCTGGATTAGAAATCAAAATGGGAATAATTTTCCTGGCTTTGTTTTCTCTCTCAAAAGAACTGGAGACATATAACAGCTGTTAAACTCTTTCCTTAGATGCCTTAGGACCTGAATTAGATGCCCAGATTCCCTGCAGAAACCACACACTCAAGGACCAGTGAAATGGCTCAGTGAGTCACTGTAGTTGCTCCCTTACTGGGCAACCTATGATGGATCCCTAGGAATGGCATTTTGAAAATAATGAAGAAACTCCTTCACCTTATGCACTAATCCACACATATATGCACCATAGCATGCCACATGACATCTGAATCAATCACAAAAGAAACAATATATGGAAATAATATGTGGAGCATCATGATTTATAACAGTATTCCCTCATGTGGGAAGGCAGAGCTCAGAGAATCCCTGGGATATTGTAGTGGACACCTACCCTGGCCTGACTGCTAAGCCCCAGGTCCCTATTAGAGACTGATCTCAGCAGACATGAGGAGGATTCCTGATGAACAAGTGTCAGTGGTAACAGTAAGCGTCCACATGGAAATAGAGAAACCTAACAGCACTCCTACACACACATGTGCACCTGTTCACATACTAACAGAAGCACACAGAGATGTAGCCATACCTTCACCATCATACACACACACACAAGAGATTCTGGCAGAGAAGAAAAGAAAAATTAGGTTATTTGCACAGTGAGCATGTAATTATTCCTCAACCTCTTGCTCTGGGATCATTTTAGACCTCAAACTGTTTGTTCCTGCTCCTCCAAGAGGCCAGTCAAATGTACGTAGTAACTGATTTTCTCTGTGGCTCAGGAATAGACTACAATCCGTTTTATGGAAGGACAAACCAAAAGCATAGTGAACAACAAACCTGTTGTGGTGGCTGACACTAAAATCTTGCACAGGCAGCAGACCACAGCAATGTAAGACAAAGAGGGCCAGCCTGTGCTGTGTATCCAGAATCTGCCGACATATATAAAAACCACTCATGGTCTTAACTTGTTCAGAAGACGGGAAAGTTACTTTTTCATAGAGTGGTTGACTAGATTGCACCAAAGCACTGAATTTGACACCCAGGGCAGCACCCGATCCAGACAGACTGTACCAGCCTTACATTCAGATTATCCCATGCTTCAGGACCCAATGGAAGATATCCTGCAGTGAGACCTTGTTAAAAAACAATACCATGGTAAGTAAAAAATTTAAATTTTACTTTAGGCACATGGCTTTGGAGACAAGATTACCTGCTGTTTGTCAGACTCTAGTCAGACCTTCTTTTCTCATGCCTGTACTGATTCTGTTTTCTCTAATAGGAATCCTCTATACCACTTCATTTTTAATCTTTGTTTTTCTTTTAGGAGAAAGGGTCTGTCTGTCTGACAGCTCAGTCTGGGCTCACATCCACAAATATGCACTTGTTCTGCCTCACCACTGCTAAGACTCAAGTCATGTGCTACCATGCCCTGCATCTTCTCCCCATTTCTTTCACTCCTTATGTGTCTTCCGGTTTCTAGCTCTGGATCTGACTGTATTCTTAATTCTGTGTTTCCAGTCACTTACTCCCTTCTCACCAGTGTGCAGACACTCTTGTTCCTGCAGCATATGTAACTTGTAAATATTTTATGCCATGCTCACATTCATACTCTCACAGACAGATTCACCCAAACAGAAACATACCAGGATACACAATTTCAAACACACAAAGACACACAACCACATACACACAGAATACACAGACAAAGACACACAAGGCACACAGATACACACACACACACACACACACACACACTCACACACACACACACCCATTTACTCTGTTACTTTGAAGCCCTTGTTAATGCTAACAAAGTGCTGCTTAGTGCATAGCCAAGGAATGTTTAGGGAGTGAAAGAAGGAAAGGCCTGGGCAGGGAAGGGCAGCAGGATTAAGCTGTGGCTTGTGGAATTATTGCAGTATATATCTAGTTTTGGGACAATACTGATTTATACAAGCAATCAAAGAAACCCATTGAACAAATATTCATGCTCTATTTTTTCTACCGCTGTAATTTGAACAGCCCTGGAAAGCTATCCCTAAATTTAGAAATGAAGCCCACCACACACTCTCTCAGGCACCCCCACCCACCACTAAAAAAAAAAATGGAAGGTATACCTTTCTGGCATTGTAATTCCCAGATTCCTAGAAGGCTAATCCTAGGGTCCAGCTATTTGATGCTGGAGGTGGAAACTCTGTAAGCCCCCTGTCCTGACTCAAAACTAAGTGCCATTTTACTGTCACAGAATCCAATAACCACTAAACGCCAGGATGTTTAAAGTTTCTCTTCTAGAATAGAGGGGTTGATGGGATAGAGGGGCACTGCGCTAGAAAGGTTAAATTTGCTCCTCGAATTAGGAAGCCAGGAGAGACAGAGCCCGAGCCCTCTCTGGAAATCTCCACACCTCTAGGCATGATTTTGAACAGCAGGATTATGCAGAGGTCTCCCAGTCAACATCCTTTTCTGACCAGTGGGAACCCTGAGCAGGGAGAGGGGTCACTCTGCTATTCTCAAACTAGAGAGAACTGGTTACCTCAAGGTTCGCCATCATGTTGCCACCTCCTGTGGGAGTCCCAGCCACCTCAAAACACAGAGATCCACTTGCAGAGGTGTGTCTTCCCTGGATGAGCCTGAGGCTCTCAACACTTTCCTAAAGGCGTCCGCCAATCACTATGCTTTCTGCACTGTTGCAGAGGCTCAGTGGCCAGAGTTCAGCCTATGCCAGGCCACACCACGCCTCCAATCCCAAGTGAGGAGCAGGGAAAGCAGCTATCTTCACATGCCTGATACTCTGCTCCAGAAAACCTGGAAGAATTTCATCATGCCACATGCTTTTCTACCATCTCCTTAAATGTATTCTCTGTTGTATAGTAGGGAAATACTGATCATTTCTAACAGGCTCTAAATAATTCTGTTCACACTAATTTCAATTTGTTTTATTTCTTTTCATTTTGATTTCTCAGTACATCTTTTTAGTTATTTTGCCTCCATGTTGCCTGTGACTCAAGAGTGTGCCTGATGCCTGTGCAGTCCAGAAGAGGGTTCGATTCTCATGGAATCGATGGTTATGTGCCATGTACTGGGAATGAATCCGTGTTGTTTGAGGAAACAGCCGACCCAATGTTCTTAACTATATGGTGTCAGAGGTGACAAAAAATAGAATATGACTCTAAAGGAGTATAGAAACCAGTCTATGGTTTTATAATTGGAAAGTGTAATTAAGACCAAATCTGAAAGAATATGTAAACTTAAATATTCTTCCCATTCAAATTGGAAGTAAATTATAAATTTGAAGTACATGTTTTATCTACATTTCTGATATATTCCTGTCTGGTCCAGAACTTTTGCTGTAGCTGAAGTTTCCATGTAAATAACTCTTATCTTCTTGACCTAGTCTCATTACATTTGCTTACCTACACATATTCAAGGATATTATTAGGTTTCCAGTCCATTATCCTGGGCATCAAACTCAGATTCTCATGCTTGCAAGCATTCACTATATCCCAGAACTCAGCTTAGCCAGCAGTCAAATTAATGTTCCAGTGTATTACATGAGCCTGGAATTGAAGTTTTTAAAAACAGTTTGTCTCTTTAGAAGAATACTCCAGGTAGGACAGTGTTTATGCAAAATCCCAGCACTGTTAGAAGCAGAAGAATGGGGAATTTGCTGTCACCCTCAGCCACAATGGGTGTCTCTAGCCAGCAGGCTTTATAGGAAACACTTTCTTAAAAATCATACCAAACAAATGAAATTATCACATCGCTGAATGAGCATCACCTGACAGTTTATATCTACAATTTCATGTCTTAAACTGCAGAAGCAGAAGGATTGCATTGGATTGCCAGCTCAGTGAATACTGGATTTTAGTACAGACCTTTGACCACAATATTGTTTCAAGACAGGTTGCCCCTACACTATGAAGTTTCACGGAAAAAAATCAAGAGGTATATAAATAAGGTAGTGAACACACAAACACAAACAAATGCAGCACAATATCAACTGAAATGTCAGAAAATAGTAATAGGATGAGTTTTCTTTGCTCCCAAACTCCAAATGTACTGATGATAGATGCATATGTTATTTGAAATGTATAACCTGAAAGAAAGAATGCTTTTCTCCCCAACAACTGTTTACATGATTTTCTGGGTACGCAGCTTAATATCTTGTTGTCTGGATTAGAAATCAGAATGGGAATAATATTCCTGTCTTGCTTTTTTTTTTGTTAAAAGAGCCTGTCTTTTTTTTGTCTGTTAAACAAACTGGAGACATATAGCAGCAGTTAAACTCTTTCCATGGAGGCCTTAGGACCTGAATTAGATGCTCAGATTCCCTGCAGGAACCACACACTCAAGGACCAGTGAAATGGATCAGTGAGTCACTGTAGTTGCTCCTTTACTGGGCAACATTTGTTGGATCCCTGGGAATGGCATTTTGAAAATAATGAAGAAACTCCTTCACCTTATGCGCTAATCCACACATATATGCACCATAGCATGCCACATGACATCTGAATCAATCACAAAAGAAACAATATATGGAAATAATATGTGGAGCATCATGATTTATAACAGTATTCCCTCATGTGGGAAGGCAGAGCTCAGAGAATCCCTGGGATATTGTAGTGGACAACTACCCTGGCCTGACTGCTAAGCCCCAGGTCCCTATTAGAGACTGATCTCAGCAGACATGAGGAAGATTCCTGATGAACAAGTGTCAGTGGTAACAGAGAGCATCCACATGGAAGAGGACAAACCTAACAGCAATCCTACACACACATGGGCACCTGTTCACATACTAACAGAAGCACACAGAGATGTAGCAACACCTTCACCATCATACACACACACACACAAGAGATTCTGGCAGAGAAGAAAAGAAAAATTAGGTTATTTGCACAGTGAGCATGTAATTATTCCTCATCCTCTTGCTCTGGGATCATTTTAGACCTCAAACTGTTTGCTCCTGTTTCTCCAAGAGGCCAGTCAAATGTACGTAGTAACTGATTTTCTCTGTGGCTCAGGAATAGACTACAATCCGTTTTATGGAAGGACAAACCAAAAGCATAGTGAACAACAAACCTGGTGTGGAGGCTGACACTAAAATCTTGCTCTAGCTGCAGACCACAGCAATGTAAGACAAAGAGGGCCAGCCTGTGCTGTGTATCCAGAATCTGCTGACATATATAAAAACCACTCAAGGTCTTAACTTGTTCAGAAGACGGGAGGCTTACTTTTCATATAGTACTTGGCTAGATTGCACCAAAGCACTGAATTTGATACCCAAGGCAGCACCTGATCCAGACAGACTGTACCTGCCTTGAATTCAGATTATCCCATGCTTCATGAACCAGTGGATGATAACCTTGTTAAAAGAAACGATACCATGTTATGTAAAAAAAAAAATTTAAATTTTACTTTAGGCACATGGCTTTGGAGACAAGACTACCTGCTGTTTTTAAGACCCTAGTTTTTCAGACCTTCTTTCCCATGCCTGCCCTGGTTCTGCTTTCTCTAATCTGAATCCTATATATCATTTCTTTTTTAATCTTTGGTTTTGTTTTGGAGAAAGGGTCTTTCTGTATGAAAGCTCAGTCAGAGCTCACATCCACAAATATGCCCTTGCCTCTGCCTAACCACTGCTAAGACTCAAGTCATATGCTACCATGCCCTGCAACCTCTCATTTCTTTCACTCCTTCTGTGTAATCCTGTTTCCAGCTCTGGGTCTAACTGTTTTTTTAATTCTGTGCTTCCAGTCAGTTACTCCATTTTCACCAATGTGCAGACACTCCTGTAACCTGCACCCTATGTAACTTGTTAAATATTTTATGCCATATTCACATTCATACTCTCAAAGACAGTCTCACACAGACACAAACACGCCCAGAGACAGTCGCGCACACTCACAGACACATACACACACAGAATACACAGACCCCCAGACACACAAGCACACAGACACAGGCACACACACACACACACACATGCACACACACAAACAAACTTTCCCTGTTGCTTTGAAGCCCTTGTTAATGCCAACAAATTACTGCTTAGTGGATAGACAGGGAATGTTCAGGGAGTGAAAGAAGGAAAGGCCTGGGCAGGAAGCGGCAGCAGGATTAAGCTGTGGCTTGTGGGATAATTGAAGTCTATATCCAGGCATGGGACAATAGTGATTTATACGAACAATCAAGGAAACCCATCCAACAAATGTTTATGCTCTACTTTTTCTGGCGTTTTAATTTGAGGATCCCTGGAAAGCTAGCCTTACATCCATGAATGATGCCCATCCCACACCATCCCAGGCAAACCCTCCTTAAAAAATCCTCTGTTATACCCTTTTGGCATTCTAATTCCCAGATTCCTAGAAGGCGATCCCTAGGCTCTAGGTATGTGATCCTGGAGGTGGGAACTCTTCAAGCCCCCTGTCCTTACTCAAAAATAAGTGCCGTTTTACTGCAGCCCAACCAATAACCATCAATAGCCAGGATGTTTAAAGTTTCCCTTCTAGAATAGAGAGGTTGATGGGGTAGAGAAGCACTGTGCCAGAACAGCTAAAAGCCCCTCGTCCAATGAGGAAGACAGGAGAGACAGAGCCCTAGCCCTCTCTGGAAATCTCCACAACTCCAGGCACGACTTTGAGCCGCCTGGGTTATGCAGAGGTCTCCCAGTCCTCATCCTTTTCTGACCAGTGGGAACCCTGAGCAGGAAGAGGGGTCCCACTGCTACTTTCAAACTAGATTGAACTGGTTACCTTCATGGTTCACCCTCAGGTTGCCACCTCCTGTGGGTGTCCCAGCCACCTCAAAGCACAGAGATCCACATGCTGATGTGTGTCTTCCCTGGACCAGCCCGAGGCTCTCAACACTTCCCTAAAGGCGTCCTCCAATCACTGTCCTTCCTGCACTGTTGCAGAGGCTCATTGGCCAGATTTCAGCCTATGCCAGGCCACACCACTCCTCCAATCCCAAGTGAGGGGCGGGGAAAGCAGCTATCTTCACATACCTGCTACTCTGCTCCCGAGAGGCATTTTCACAAAGTTCAACCTCTGGGATGGAAAACCTGGAAGAACTTCATCATGCCACAAGCTTTTCTACTGGCTCCTTAAATGTATTCTCTGTTGTATACTAGGGAAATCCTGATCATTACTAACGGGCTCTAAATAATTCTGTTCACACTAATCTCAATTTGTTTTATTTCATTTCATTTTGATTTCTCAGTTCATCTTTTTGGTTATTTTGCCTCCGTGTTACCTGTGACTCAAGTGTGTGCCTGATGGATGTGCAGTCCAGAAGAGGGCTCAATTTTCCTGCAATCGATTGTTGTGAGACATGTGCTGGGAATCAATGCATGTTGTTTGAGGAAACAGCCCTCCCAATGTTCTTAACTTTATGGTGTCAGAGGTGAGAAAAAAATAGGATTGAAAGAAAGATGAAATTCCAAGACCTGTAAGTCACATAATACAAAGTACTCAGAAATTGCTAGTAGTTTGTGAGCCTAGAGGCTGCCTGGGGCTGAGGAAAAAGAAAACCAAACCCAGGTGTGCCCCATAGTTAAAACAATCCTGGGAACAGCTTAACCTTAAAGATAAAGAGGAATGTGAGGACATAACAGGGCTATCTAAACTGAGTCAACTACTCACAGAACTCTGACACCCTGCACGTACATGTAATTCTTCTGCTGATGTTTGAATAAGCCAATACTGTGTTGCTATGCTGAATTCCAGACCCCTAAGGCCCTTACCCCATGACAAACCCTAGCTTTTGAGCATCCTGGTCGACATCCTTTATCTCCTGCGTGGGATGCATGTGGGTCCAGAGCTCTGTAATTAAACTACCTAGTCTAATTACAGCAAGATGGTCCTTCGTGATTTTTTTTTGGGGTGCACACCGATTAGGGAATTGAGTGGGGGTATCCCCAATAGGTTCTATCAGGATATGACTCAGGGGTTCTTAAAGGAATATAGAATGCAGACTATGGTTTTATAATTGAAAAGGGTAATTAAGACCAAATCCTAAAGGATTTTTAAACTTATATGTACTTCCCATTCAAATTGGAAGGAAATTATACATTTGAAGTACATGTTTTATCTACATTTATGATATATTTCTGTCTGGTCATGAACTTGTGCTGTAGCTGAAGAGTCTATGTAAATAACTCTTATCTTCTTGACCTACCCTCATTACATTTGATTACCTACACATATTTGAGGATAATATTAGGTTTCCAGTCCATTTTCCTGGGCATCAAACTCAGATTCTCATGCTTACAAGCATATACTATGTCCCAGAATTCAGCCTAGCCAGCAGTCATTTAATGTTCCAGTGGATTACATGAGCCTGGTATTGAAGTTTTGAAAAAAATAGTTTGTCTATTTTGAAGAATACTCCAGGTAAAACTGTGTATATGCAAAATCCCAGCACTGTTAAAAGCAGAAGAATGGGGCATTTCCTGTCATCCTGAGCCCCAATGGGTGTCTCAAGCAAGCAGGCTTTAAAGGAAACACGTTCCTAAAAACCATTCCAAACACATGAAATTATCACATCCCTGAATGAGCATTACCTGGCAGGTTATATCTACAATTTCATGTCTAAAACTGCAGAAGCAGAAGGATTGCATTGGAATTCAGGATCAGTGAATACTGGATTTTAGGACAGGCTTTTGACCAAAGTATTTTTTCAAGACACGTTGCCCCTTCACTCTGTAGCTTCATATAAAAAATTAAGAGGTAAATAAACGAAGCAATGAACACACAAACACATAAACAAATGCAGCACAATTTCAACTGAAAGGTCAGAAAATGGCAATATTGTAAGTTTTCTTTACTCCAAAACTCTATATGTACCGAAGAAAGATGCATAAATAACGTGAAATGTGTAACCTGACTTAAGAATGCTTTTCCCCCCAACAACTGGTCCCTTGATTTTCTGTGTATCCAGCTTGATGTCTTGTTGGGTGGATTAGAAATAAAAATGGGAATAATTTTCCTGGCTTTTTTTTTCTCTGTCAAAAGAACTGGAGACATATAAAAGCTGTTAAAATCTTTCCTTAGATGACTTAGGATCTGAATTAGATGCCCAGATTCCCTGCAGAAACCACACACTCAAGGGCCAGTGAAAAGGTTCAGTGAGTCACTGTTGTTGCTGTCTTTCTGAACAACCTAAGTTGGATCCCTGGGAATGGCATGGTGAAAATAATGAATCAACTCCTGTACCTTATGCTCTAATCCACACTTATATGCACCATAGCATGCCTTATCACAACTGACTCAATACCAAAAGAATCAATATATGGAAAAATATGTAGACCACCATAATTTATAACAGTAATCCCTCGTGTGTGAAGGCAGAGCTCAGAGAATACCAAGGATGTTGTAGTGGACAACTACCTTGGCCTGACTGCTAAGCCCCAAGTCCCTATGAGAGACTGATCTCAGCAGACATGAGGATGATTCCTGATGAAGAACTGCCAGAGGTACCAGTCAGCCTCCACATGGAAGTAGACAATCCTAACAGCACTACTACAAAACATGTGCAACTGTTCACCTAGTAACAGAAGCACACAGAGATGTAGCCACACCTTCACCATCATACACAGACACACACACAAGAGATTCTGGCAGAGAAGAAAAGAAAAATTAGGTTATTTGCAGTGAGCATGTAATTATTCCTTAACCTTTGGCTCTTGGATCATTTTAGACCTCAAACTGTTTGCTCGTGTTTCTCTAAGCGGCCAGTCAAAGGTACCTAGTAACTGATTTTATCTGTTGCTCAGGAATAGACTACCATGCATTTTATGGAAGGACAACATAGTGAACAACAAACCAGGTGTGGTGGCTGACACTAAAATCTTGCACTGGCAGCAGACCACAGCAATGTAAGACAAACAGGGACAGCCTGTGCTGTTGAAAGACCCCCGAAGGGAGACCCTCACTCAAGCACTCAAGCCCCGGGACAGCCGCGGACCCAAGAGGACACTGAGACCATACATAAAATGTAGAAGGTAAGATTTAATAAAGCAGCAACATGAAAGCACATAGACCAGAGCTCTGGGGTCGAAACTCATACACCTAGTGGTGTAGAGGAGAATCGACGACCAGCCAAATTTTTCACAGGCTTATATAGTAAAACTCAAGGGGGGAGAGCTGGGCAGGGAAAGTACAAGTTTACATCACTAGGGGGTTCTGCCAAGGGACAAGGGGTTCTGCCAAGGGAATCTACGTAACTAAGGGGTCATGTCCTATCATTTGGCATTGTACCCGGTTTATTTTGAGGTTGTTCCAGGAGGCCCTTATCTCAAGAATGTTCTTGGAACAGTCTTTAGTTGGGAGGGTTCGAACTCTAGGGTGAGGAGTTCAGGAATGCATTCTGGGGTGAAGAGTTCAGGAGTGTTACGGGAACAATCTCTAGATGGCAGGGGTCGGGCTCTGGGGTGAAGAAGAGTTCAGTAAAAATTTTTATTCTTCACTGTGTATCCAGAATCTGCCAACATATATAAAAACCACTCTAGGTCTTAACATGCTCAGAAGACAGGAAAGTTACTTTTTCATAGAGTGCTTGACTAGATTGCACCAAAGCACTAAATTGATACCCAGGGCAGCATCTGATTCAGATAGACTGTACCATCCTTGAATTCAAGTTATCCCATGCTTCAAGACCGAAAGGAAGATATCCTGCAGTGAGAACTTGTTAAAAAACAATACCATGGTAAGTAAAAAATTTTAATTTTACTTTAGCCACATGGCTTTGGAGACAAGATTACCTGCTATTTGTCAGACCCTAGTCAGACCTTCTTTTCTCATGCCTGTCCTGATTCTGTTTTCTCTAATATGAATCCTATATACCATTTCTTTTTTAATCTTGTTTTGTTTTAGGAGAAACGGTCTCTGTGTATGACATCTCAGTCTGGTCTCACATTTACAAACATGCGCTTGCCTCTGCCTCACCACTGCTAAGTCTCAAGTCATGTGCTACCATACCCTGCAACTTCTCCCCATTTCTTTCACTACTGTGTCTTCCTGTTTCCAGCTCCTGGTCTAACTGTATTCTTAATTCTGTGCTTCCAGTCACTTACTCCCTTCTAACAAGTGTAAAGACACTGCTGTTCCTGCAGCCTATTTAACTTGTTAAATATTTTATGCCATATTCACATTCATATGCTCACAAACAGACTCACACAGACACAAACACACCCAGATTCACAGTCACACACACTCATAGACACACACACACAGAATGCACAGACACACAGAAACACACACAAACACACACACACTTTCACTGTTTCTTTGTGTCCCCTTTTAATGCTAACAAAGTTCTGCTTAGTGGATTTCCAGGGAGCGTTCAAGGAGTGAAAGTTGGAAATGATTGTGCAGGGAGGGGAACCAGGATTAAGCTGTTGCTTGTGGGACAATTCAAGTCTATATCCAGGCAAGGGACTGTAAGACTCCAAAAATTGGGGAGACCTCAGCTCAAGTCCTGGGACAAGCTGGCTGTCATCCCAATGACTCATGAGAAAACCACACCTGATGCAAACTGCAAGAGGCTTTATTATCACCTAGCTGAGGACAAACTCATTTCTCTCCACAGGGAAAGGGATTTCGGCCAGATTGGTAACAGTAGTGGGCTTTTAAAAGATAGCTGAGGAATTGGGAGTAGTTGGGAGGAGTTGGGTTACCGCTCTTCTCTTTGTCCCTGGTAAAATTACAAGGAATGAGGAGTGGGGAGTGAGTTATAGCTCTTCTTTTTAAAATTTTATCTCTGTGTCCTTGGCACAGGGAGCCAGGCAACAGCCTGGCTATAGAGAAAAAAGAACTTCTTTCTGGCTGTATTTTTAAAGATCAGGCAAAACAAGCTTGGGGAACATCCAGGGGCTTTACCTTTCAGGGAGAAATGCTTTAAGTCTGTGTCTCTCATCCTCCACTCCTTCTAGTGCATAGTTCTAAATCTAGAAGTAGGAAAATTAAACCTCTGGCCCAGTTGTCAAAGAAAGCTAACGTGAGGTTGCAGCTTTAGGATTTGTAACTTTGAGAGCCTCAGTAGCCCCTGGAATGAGACTAAAGAGTCTCTCCCCAGTGGTAGGAGGGAGGGAGGAGTTTCCTGTGCCCACCCGGTGAGTGCAAGCAGGGCTGGGCTAGTGGGCTGTGGAGCAGATGGGATGGGGAGCCAGGAGCTTGCTGGAGGACTGGTGGGACTTGTCAGAAGCACCAGGTAGGGTCCTTTCCATCTTGGTTCAAGTTTGGCGGAGCAGTGGCACCGGACCAGGACAGGATACCCTATTTGAAATTTATGTGGCACCATTGCGGTTCCTGGATTGTACTTTTTTCCCTGCAATTCCCAAGTGTCTTTTCTGACCAGTTCTAGGGCAAGGTAGCAGGGGTTGGGAAAAAGGAACATCAGGGTCAAACATTTCCCCTGCTTCTGTTAAGAGGGGCAGTGTCCCATGGAGGAGTTCAAAAGGTGTAAGTTTAAATTTCAATAGGGTGTTCTGTATTCAGAACAAGGCCAAGGGAAGGAGAGCTCTCCACTCATTTCTGTAGGTCTCAAAATCAATTTAGTTAAGGTTTCTTTTAATGTTCTATTCACCTGCTCTACCTGTACTGAACACTGTGGTCTATAAGCATGATGTAACTTCTAATCGATCCCCAAATGTCTGGCTAAACCTTGGCTTACCTGGGCAACAAAGGAGGGGCCACTGTCCGACGAAAGTACCTTAGGGAGTTCAAATCTTGGGAAAATTTCTTCTAGTATCTTCTTTTCCACGACAGTGGCGGTCTCCTTCTCAGTGGGTAAGGCTTCAATCCACCCTGAAAAAGTGTCTACAAAAACTATTAGATAATTATTACGTTACTTGCCTGGTTTAACTCCAGTAAAATTTACTTCCCTATATGCCACTGGCTGGTCACCTCTTAGCCGCCTTCCAGGGGTGTTCTTGTGGTGCCCAGCATTTGTGAGGGCACATCTTGGCATTTATTTACAATCTCCTGGGAAATGTCAGGCAATTTTATAACATAGTAGTTTGAGCTCTTAACAGTTTCTTCGAGCTTTTTAGTTCCCAAGTACCTGAGCTGGTGTAGACTGGCTACATATTATTGCCCTAATTTAGTGGGCAGGACCGAGTGACCATCTTGGGTCTTAGCCACTCCCTGGGAAGTATACCCACATATCTCAGGTATTTTGTCTATTAGTTCCTGATCTTCTGGAGTGTACTCAATGCCTGCGTCTTTGAGTTCATAATGGTACTTAAGTTGTTTCTTTCTTTCTTTCTTTCTTTCTTTCTTTCTTTCTTTCTTTCTTTCTTTCTTTCTTTATTCCTTCCTCCCTCCCTCTCTCTCTCTCTCTCTCTCTCTCTCTCTCTCTCTCACTCTCTCTCTCTCTCTCTTTCTTTCTTTCTTTTTATCTAGCTATGAGGATCATAGCTCCGTGGGTCGCTTTCTGGTGACAGGGGTAATGTATGATGACCAAATTTTTCGCAAGTATATGGCTTCTAATAGGCTCAAGATTTCTTCTTTATTTTTAATATCTTCCCCAGCAGATGTGAGTAGCCCCCTTTGCCTATAGATCGCCCAATGTATGTGAGCGGTGGCAAAAGCATACCTTCTGTCTGTGTAGATATTGATGTTCTCCTCTTCAGCTAGCTGCAAGCTTGGTTGAGTATGATTAGCTCTGCTCTCTGGGCTGTCTTCCCTTCAGGCAAGCTGCTGGCCAAGATGGTTTGTTTTCCGTTGACCACTACTTTCCCCACTTTTCGCTTTCCTCTAACTAAAAAGCTGTTACCATCTGTGTCCCAGTTGGGGCAGCCTGGCCATGGCTGGTCAGTAAAGTCTTTCCTAGTTCTGGTTTCTTCTTCCAGGATGTCCATACACTGGTACACTGGTAGGGAGTCATGGGATTCCAAGAGCAAGATGGCAGGATTTAGGATAGTAGGGGGTGCAAACTTCAGTCTTTCAGTCAGTAAGAGGCTCTGATAATGGGTAATGTGAGCATTAGTCATCCAGCGATCAGGCGGTGGTTAAGGATGCTTTCTAAGCCATGGGGCACTACTACTATAGTTCTTTGACCTAGAGTCAGTTTTTTAGCATCTTTGAGAAGTAGCCCCACAGCAGTGATAGCTTTTAAGCAAGATGGCCATCCACTGGCCACTGGTTCTAATTTTTTGACAAGTAGGCCACAGGTGTTTTCTATGGCCCCAGAGCTTGGGTCAAAACCCCTCTCGCTATTCCTGTTCTTTCATCTACATAGAGAGTGAAAGGCTTGGTCAGGTCAGGCAGGCCTAGGCCATGTATACTGAGCAAGGCCTTTTTAATCTCTTTAAAGGCCTCCTGGTGTATGGGACACTTGAAAAAGTCCCAGTCTCTTTAGTAAGGTGGTAGAGTGGGGCTGCCAGGCTGGCAAAGCTTGGGATCCAGAGCCTACAAAACCCAGCCATGCCCAGAAATTCCCACACCTTCTTCGAGGTTGTTGGGGTTGGGATTTGAGTCGCAGTCTTTTTCTGCTTCTGGCAGCCACTATTTCCTTCCCCTGAGAGTATAACCCAAATAGGTTACTTCTGCCTGGCAAAGCTGGGCTTTCTTAGCGGATGCCTTGTATCCCAACTCGCTCAATTCTGCCAGTAATTTCTCAGTTCCCAGTCTGGCCTCTTGCTCAGTGGTGGCAGCAAGAAGCAGGTCATCAACATACTGAAGGAGAGAAATTTGGAGGTTTTCTGACCTGAACGGCGCCATGTCCCAGAGGAGGGCCTCATAAAAGAGAGTAGTAGAATTCTTGAATCGTGTAGGCAAAAGTGTCCAAGTTAGTTGTATAGCCTGGCCTGAATCTGGGTTTCTCCACTTGAAAGCAAAGATTACCTGACTCATGGGATGCAGTTTTAGGAAGAAGAATGAATAATTCAAGTCCATTACCATATACCATTGTCTGTCATGGGGGAGAGAAGTGAGTAGATTGTAGGTGTTAGGGACAGTAGGATGAATATCTTGTACTCTTTTGTATATTTCTCTTAAGACTTTGTACTGGCTGATTATCATTAGTGCCTGGCTTTTTAACTAGTAGCAACAGAGTATTCCAGGGAGACTGACAAGGGACCAAAACACCTAGTTCTAAGATCCTTTGAATGTGAGGTCTGATGCCCTCTCGGGCCTCTTTGTTCATGGGGTATTGTCATACACCAATAGGAGTCCCACCAGTTTTCAGCTTCACAATGATGGGGAGCAGCACTCTCTTTGTCTCTCCCATAAGCCGCAGTGTCTGCCCAGGCTTAAAGATATCTCTCTAACCGTGTCCCTTCTAGGACTTTTCTCAATGGGGTTACTACGGTTTTATTGTTTCTCAATTTCGCCATTTGCACTGTCAGGACTAAAAACTCTGCTCCAGTATCAACAACGAAATCTGTGGGGGTCCCCTCCACAGTTAGGGTTACCCTAGGCTCAGGGAGGGGGTCTGAGCCCCGTATCCCCTAGTGATCATCCTGTAGGGTAAGGACCTTGGGCAGTCTGTTATCTGTCATTTTTCTTGGGGCAATCTCTTGCACAGTGTCCCCTTTCTTTACAGTATGCACATTGGTCCTTATCTAGAGGTGGTCGTGAAGTTTCTCCAGAGTTTTGAGGTCTTCTCAGCCCTGTATTGCCCAGGTACCCTGCCTCCCTACTTCCTCCACCTTTTCTATCAACTTCCTTATCACCTGAGAATTTAGCCAAAATCCACCTTAAATTTCTTTCCTGCCTTCTATATCATCTACTTTCTCTTGCCTCCGCCTCTCTCTACACTCTTTCTCTTTTTACTTCTTCAGTCTCACTCTTATGGTACACTTTATCTGCCTCCTTAAACAGATCTTGCAAAGATAATGTTTGCAGACCCTCTAGATGTTGTACCCTTCTCCTAATGTCAGAAGCAGACTGCCAAATGAAAGCCATGGCAACCGCCACCTGCTGTCCCTCTGATGTAGGGTCAAAGGGAGTGTAATGCCTTTGTGCTTCTAAGAGGTGCTCTAAAAACACTGCTGGGGGTTCCTTTCCCTCTTGTAGGATCTCTCTTACCTTGGCCAAATTAGTGGGGCGCCTTCCAGCTCCTCTTAGTCCTGCTACCAGAGGCCAGTGGAAAACTGTCAACTGCTCCCTACCTTCAGGCCTGTTACGATCCCAGTCAGGACATGTCAGAGGGAAGCCTGCATCTATTTCATTTAGGAAATTGTGTCGGTAGTCCTTTGGCCCCCAGCACGTTCTTTCTTACCTCTAGCAGAATCCTCTAATTCTCCTCTGTGCTGAAAAGAACCTGTAAAAGCTGCTGACAGTCATCCCAATTGGGCTGATGAAAGAACATGAGAGAGTACATTAGATTAGTAAGGCTAGAGGGGTTTTCAGAGAAGAGGGCATGATTTGCCTTCCAATTATAGAAATCTGAGGAGGAAAAAGGCCAGTACTGAAGGGGCTGAGTTGTCTGGGGTCCACTGGAGGGTGTCCATAAGTATGTAAAGGCAGCTCGGTGATTGAGTCTGGTACCTCTGGGCTCTGAGCATACAGGCTTCAGGTCCTTGTGTCGCATCTCTAGCGGCACCCTGTTGAGGTATCTGGAAGGGAACTTGTTAGGGATATGGGGGTGGTGTGTTATGCCATTCTGGAGGTTCTTCTATCTCTGGATAGATCTTAGGAGGAGCCGAGGGTTGTTGTTCAGCTCCTGCTGTTTTTATCTTAGTTTGTTTTTCTCTGAGTAGCCGAGAGCTAAGACTCAGGGTCCTGGTTTGTTCTTCTGAATGCAAAGCTTCAAGCAGAATGGGGGATGGGGTTCCTGCGTTAAATTTTCCCAGATGAGAATGTAGGGCACTTGATCTTGTTGAGACCCTGGTCTCTTCTGCAAAAGAACATCTTTATCAGCAGAAATCACAATCAAATCGTGTGCCCTCTGCTGGCCAACCAACATAAAAAGCTGGCCATTCCATAGAGCAGAAAGTTCTCTAAAATCTCTTTCTGACATCTACAGACAGATTGTGAGCCCTAGTCTTAATTTCAGTCCAATGCTCGAGAGTCAGGCCAAGAGGAGTGCTACTAGTCTGTCCCATCTTCTGAGTCACATACGGGGAAACAAACAAGATATACACACACAAAAATTACAATAACCGAGACTAGGACCCAATCACATGGCCTAGTGAGCGCACTCTCACTTGGCACCCAGATGGGAGATCTCCAGGCGTCCCTGGAACTCCCTCAGACCTCCTGGGACATCTCCCAGGGTGGCAGCCAGTTACTTCTGACACGTCTGTCAGTAACCCTGCCCTCCATGCCAGACAGGGAGTTCATTGCTCTCACGAGTTCATAGGACTGCAGACCAAGAATACTGAATTCAAACACAGCTGGCAAACAAAGATATAGACATAGCCAGAGAACGATATTACCTCTAAGCATGGTCTCATAGACTGGTATAGGTCACAAATCCTGGAGGAGTCCATACATTTAAGACCCCAGAAACTGGGGAGACCTCAGCTCAAGTCCCGGTATGAGCTGCCCAGCACCCCAATGACTCGAGAGATAAACCACACCTGATGCAAACTGCAAGAGGTTTATTATCAGCTAACTGAGGATGAAGTCCTTTTACCCCATAGGGCAGGGGAGTTTGACCCTGAGCAGTAACAGTAGGGGGCTTTTAACAGCTAGCTGAGGAATTGGAGGGAGTTGGGAGGAGAGTGGAGAGGAGTTGGACTACAGCTCTTCTCTGGTGGGTGTCCTTGGTAAAATTACAAGGCACGCGGAGGAGAGTGGGGAGTGAGTTATAGCTCTTCTTTGTGAAAGTTTATCTCCATGTCCTTGGCACAGGGAGCCAGGCAACAGCCTGGGTATGGAGAACAAAGAGCTTCTTTCTGGCTGTATTTTTAGAGATCAGGGAAAACAAGCTTGGGGAATGACCAGGGGCTTTACCTTTCCGGGAGAAACACTTTAAAACAGGGTCTCACAGGACAATAGTGATTTACACAAACAATCAAGTAATCCAATCCAACCAATATTCATGCTCAATTTTTCTGGTGTTTTATATGAGGAACCCTAGAATGCTAGCCCTACATCCACGAATGAAGCCCACACCACACCCTCCCTGCCAACCTCACCAACTAAAAAAATTGTGTGGTATATCCTTCCGGCATTCTAATTCCCAGATTCCTAGAAGGCTATCCGTAGGCTACAGCTATGTGATCCTGGAGGTGGGAACTCAGCAAGCCCCTTGACCTCACTCGAAATTAGGGCCATTTTACTGTGGACAATTCCAATAACCATCGATCACCAGGATGTTTAAAGTTTCCCTTCCAGAATAGAGGGGTTGATGGGGTAGAGGAGCACTGCACCAGAAAGGCTAAAAGCCCCTCCTAGAATGAGGAAGACAGGAGAGACAGAGCCTGAGCCCTCTCTGGATATCTCCACACCTCCAGGCGCCATTTTGAGCCGCCTGGGTTATGCAGAGGTCTCCCAGTCAACATCCTTTTCTGACCAGTGGGAACCCTGAGCAGGGAGAGGGGTCATGCCTCTACTCTCAAAATAGAGAGTACTGGTTACCTTCAAGGATTGTCATCATGTTGCCACCTCCTGTGCAACTCCCAGACACCTCAAAGCACAGAGATACACTTGCTGAGGTGTGTCTTCCCCAGACCAGCCTGAGGCTCTCAATAATTCCAAAAAGGCGCCCTCTAATCACTGTGCATCCTGCACTGTTGTAGAGGCTCAGTGACAAGAGTACTACACAGCTGTTAAAAAGAATGAATTTATGAAATTCCTAGGCAAATGGATAGACTTGGAGGGCATCATCCTGAGTGAGGTAACCCAATCACAAAAGAATTCACATAATATGTACTCACCGATAAGTGGATATTAGCCCAGAAACTTAGGATACACAAGATATAAGATACAATTTGCTAAACACATGAAAGTCAAGACACTTTGCTCCTTCTTAGAATTGGGAACAAAACTCCCATGGATGGAGTTACAGAGACATCCTTTGGAGTGGAACGTCTCACTACAGTTGTTGTAGCACTGTGCAGAATTATTTTAAGATTTTTTAAATAGGAACAAAATTGTACTTTTTGTATCATGAGGTTCAACAATCCAATTGCTATATGTGCGTATGGATATTTTTGCATTTTATGCCTTTTCAAATTTCTCCAATGACGATGTATTAATTTTGTACCAGAAGAAATATTTTTGGGCTGAAGATGCAGCTCATTTGGTAGAAAGCTTAGTTGGCATGCATGATACTGTAGCACCTATAATCCCAGCTCTTGGAAGAAGGAGGTAGGAAGCCCAAAATTTCAAAGTTATCCTTGGTGTCATAGCAAAAAGGAGGCCAGCCTGGGATACGTGACACCCACGAAAGGATGGACTATACAGAGACTTCCCAACCCGGGGATCCATCCCATAATCAGTCACTAAACACAGACACTATTGAATATACCAGCAAGATTTTGCTGAAAGGAAACTGATATAGCTGTCTCATATGAGGCTATGCCAGTGCCTGGCAAATACAGAAGTGGATGCTCACAGTCTTCTATAGGATGGAACACATGGCCCCCAATGGAAGAGCTAGAGAAAGCACCAAAGGAGCTGAAGGGGTCTGCAACCCTATAGGTGGAACAACAATATGAACTAACCAGTACCCCCACAGCTCATGTCTCTAGCTGCATATGTAGCAGAAGATGGCCTAGACGGCCATCATTGGGAAGAGAGGCCTCTAGGTCTTGCAAACTTTATATGCCCCAGTACAGGGGAAACACCAGGGCCACAAAGTGGAAGTGGGTGTTTAGGGGAGCAGGGCAGGGGAGGGTATAGGGAAATTTCGGGATAACATTTGAAATAAAAATAAAGTAAATATCTAATAAAATAAAAAAACAAGAAAAGAGAGAAAGAAAGAGAGAGAGAGAGAGAGAGAGAGAGAGAGAGAATGAAATAGAGAAAGAGGGCGAAAACCCTATGTTCCTCCCTTTCTCAAGAGCAGAACAAATAAAAGAGAACACAATGAATGCAAAAAAATTAGAAAATACATAGAAATCTTTCACAATTCAAAATATTTTTTAAAAGGGAGAACAAACATTTGATCTCAAATTAACTGGCCATATAAATGATATTAGGGCAGGGCAGGACAGGGCAGGGCAGGGCAGGGCAGGGCAGAGCCAGGCAATCTATAATCCTTGGATCCGGGAGGCTGAGGCAGAATAAGCACAAATTTAAGGCCAACCTCATTTCTGTACATTATCTATGTAGTAAGGATTAGGTCTTTGCAATTAACATATAGCCAGTGCTTTAGACTTCAAATAAAATGAATGATCGCTTCATTTTTCAGTCCAATAATATAAATAATTGTAATCCACTGTTGTCAATTTTGTTAAGGAAACAGTGCCAATGTATAGACTTGAATTGGTCTTATGTCACCACACTGTATCTACTTTTCCACATAGAAACTACTCAATGTGAGAACAAGACTTCCTTTGTTATTCTTAAAAGTACTGGCCCTTTATTTACATTCATGTCACTGTGCTAAAAAAAGCCCAGATAAAGCTGAGCATGCTGGCTCATGCCTTTAATCTCAGGACTTGGGAGGCAGAGGCAGGCAGATTTCTGAGTTCAAGGTCAGCCTGGTCTACAGAGTGAGTTAAAGGACATCCAGGGCTATACAGAGAAACTCTGTCTTGAAAAAATAGACAAACAAAATAAAACAAACAAACAAAAACAAACAAACAACTCAGATAAAAGCAACTTAGGGAAGAAAGAAAGGGGTATTGTAGTTCACTTTTAAGGTTACAGAGTGTCAGGGTGATGAAATCAGAGCAATGGGAACTTAGGACAGGCATGAAAGCTTGTATTCATGCACTTTATCCTTTTCACACAGTAAAATCACAGCCCAGGGAATGATGCCACCCATACTGAGTAGCTCTTCCTACCTTAATGGACATACACAAGACCATCCTCGAGAAGCACATACCCTCTCCCAGTTGACTCTAGAGCTCATCAATAACTGAGATGAACCATCATACACACCTTCAAAAGAAATAAAATTACAGTGTCACTATTTGGAATGTATAACTGGGGGCTGAGGTCCAAATCATATTTTCATGATTCATCCATGGTAAGATTATTATTACTTTCTCCAAATATTTATAGTCAGGAAAGGAATGGCATTTGTATTTAAATGTTATTTGAGCTGGCAAGAGAGCACAATAGTAAAGAATTACCTGCCATGGTTAAGGCCCTGGTTCTTTATAAATTATATTTATTTTCTTTATTTTTTTTAAATTAGGTATTTTCTTCATTTACATTTCAAATGCTATTAGCTCAGTGGTAGAGTGCTTGCCTAGCAAGAGCAATGCCCTGGGTTCGGTCCTCAGCTCTGGAAACAAAAACAAAAACAAAATTTTAAAAATCCCCCCCCAAAAGCAAGGTAAATTACATTTTCTTTAGTGTTTATGGTGTGTGCACACATGTGTGTGTGTGTGTGTCTATACACATGAAGAATGTTAGAGGACAATTTGTAGGAACCAGTTCTCAGATTTGGTCAGGCTTGGTTTCAGCAGTGTTATCTCACTGCCCCACAGCCCTGCCTGGGCTCCTCCAGTCCTAGCACTGAAACAAAAATAAACAAATAACAATGCTCACAACTCTTTATTGACTTTCATGTGCATGCAAATCCAACAATAAAGGAAGTTACATGTAGAATTCTGACAAAAGTAAGAAAAAATTAAGTTGCTTTTCATGTTACAGTAAAATGGATAAGAAAAAAAAGCTTACTAGTGTAATACTCATACAGTTAAAGTCACTCACAAAGGTTGCTTTTGTGCATAAAACCTTATCACTTGTATGGGTTCCAGAGCTTAAGGATCATGGTAAATTAAACAGTTTCACTAACAGTGAAAAAAAACAAAAAACAAAACATGTGTTTCTGAAAATAGCTGATTTCTTAGAACAACCCCATTGAAACCAGCTTTCTTCTTGCTCATCTCCTTGTTTTTGTTTTTATTTTTAATGCAAACAGTGCTAAACACTTTTTCTTCAAATTGCTTAGTGTGAACAGAATCCTGACATTTAATCCTAAGAAAGTTCATTAACAAGAACAGTCAAAACTCCAACATTATATGAATGTACGTATGCTCTCAAGTGTGGTTCAGTGCAATTATCTAGTAGCCAACACTGGACAGGAAAAGGTAGTTTAGTTTTCAGGACTAGAGAGGGGGCTCAGGAGTTAGGACCTGAGGTTATTTCCAGGCGCTTACATTAGGTAGCTCACATGTGGCTGCAACTGCAGTTTCAGGGATCAGGAAGTCAAGATCAAACACACATGCTCACAGTGTGAGAGGGAGAATGATAGTGTAGATAGATGGATGGATAGACAGGTAGGTCGATATATAGACAGACAAACAAACTGACTGAGAAAGAAACAGAGACAGACTCAGAGATAGATGCACAAAGACAGAGAGGCAGACAAAGATAATCATAAATACACATAAAAGAGGTTGGCTTATTTTCTTTTCTGTCTCTCACAAAGGCAGAGAACAGGAAAAGATTCCATGTGTATTAAAGGGTTCTCATGTTTCCTATATGTAAAAGATAACTTTATTGATTTCAAGTTGACCTAAAATAAACACGGCTTCTTTAATATCTAGTGAGCAAGAAATTCTGCAATTTCATCATAAGTACATGGTTAGTCTGCGCTCCAATATCAAAGTTCAGTCTCACTCCTTTTGGGTGACATGTTAGAGTCTTAATTGTGGTGTATGTACCATCAACAAACTCAGCATCAATTTCAAGTCCCCAGCAACTGTCAATTATGGCACAATAATTAGTAAGTCACTATAGTGGCCTCCTATCAGATAAGCAACTTTGGGGCCTTCAACTTTGTGTCTTAAAGTCTCATTTCTAGAGGTCTAAAAGGAGAAGGTACAGTCAATTATCATCTCTCCTGCCTGTAGAACCCATATTCTGAGTCATGGAGTATGTCTGCAGGCTTTTCTCTGCTGTTGAGAAAACTCAGGCCTCCAATGAATTAACTGTGTGCTTTACCACTGAATTATACTCCTAACCCTAGGTATTATTATCAATTTACTTTACATCTTTAGGTGAGTTTTCACCTGTTAGATAGGAATCCAGTTCTACTCCTTTTTAAGTGTAGTATATTTTGGAACAAAAGTAATCAAAACGTCCATAGGAAGAAAATGGATTTGTGAGTGTCTTGGACTAGGATGCAGAGAACATGGGGCAAGAAAGGTCTGCGTGAGGAGTGTCTCAAAAGGAGCATGGCAATTTGGAGGCCAACAGTGAAAATGTTCAAAAATTACATCAGGATGAAGACTGCACATCTCATAATCTACTAAAAGCCACACAACTGAGTAGTCTAACTATATAATATAAAAATTGTCACTTAGTAAAATTCCTCAAAGCTGTGCCTATAATCTTAGTTCTTAGTAGATAGAGGCAGATTGATCAGGAGCTCATGAATATCCTTAGAAACAGTGTTTGAGGCTATTCTTGGGTATGAGACCCTCTAAAAACAAAACAAAACAAAAAACAAACAAAGAAACAATCATACCAAACAAAACCAAAGAAACAAAGCAGTTGCTTGCTGATATGTATGACTATACCTACCTACTTTTCTGTGTCCTAATGTCAAAAGAGTTAACATTTCCTTTCCTCATTATATTACTTTGTAAATAGTGGTTAAACTCCTAAGCCTGTTCTGACAGTCTGGCCATTCTTATTCTTTCTCTGCATAATTCCCACACAGCTGATAAGTATGTTTGCTTTCTTGGACCCTATGTTAAAAGACAGGAGGACTTCCTCTCTTTTGCTTCTCCATCTCCCTCCTCCCTGCAGCTGCTGATTTTTGCAACTCATCTGCCCTGTCTCTATGTCATTTTTCTAACTCATAAAATGATTCTCAAAGTTAAGCAAAAAGGAAGAAAATTACAAAAATGTTAGCCGTAGGTTTGAGAGTGCAAAGAAATGTTCGAACACTAGCTAGATTGAAACCGGAGTCCCATTCTTTTTATTTTTTTTTTTTTGAGTCCCATTCTTAACACCATAAATATTCCAATTAACATGGGACCAAAACGTCAAAGAGGGAGCATATATCTATAATTCCCTAAGCCTAGAGATTGAGGCATCTTATTATATCGAGACCTAGAGGTCTCTTACCCAATAAAAGACAATGGAAAACAATGTGGTTACACGTACCAAGAATTCCCCAAAACAAGATTTAGGTCAAGAGGATCTTAAATTTGAGGGCAGCCTGGTTATATAGGAATTAGTACAAAAGTCAGTTAGGCTTCCTTTGATATTTGTTGCAAAAGGCCTCATGTATGGCTGCTAGTGGCTCTGGGTTATGCATTCTTATAATAGGGCTTCATGTCAGTAATCAGTACAGAAAAAAAAATTAGACATTGTCTCATGTATCCAAGGCTGGCTTTAATCTCATTGTATACATGAAGATGGCTTTGAACTTTGGATACTCTTGCCTCTACCTCCTGAGTGCTGGGGTTGCAGACATAGACCAGTAAACCTGCTATTATGCATTTCTGGGTAATGAACTAAGAGATTCATACATGTTAGACAGTATAACAACTGGACTATATCACTAGTCTAAGAAGGAAGTTTTTATTGTGTAGGTAAAGAAATCTTAGGGACAAGGTTTATCATATACAGTTTCACTTTGCCATAAAACAACAAATGTCCAAAGGCTGTGTTGCTCTTTTGGTATAATAATTTGAGTTGCTGTAGTGAGTAGTTCTGCATAAGCAAGGTACGTTCTGTAACCACTTTCTGTCTTGTTATAAATACTGTTCCTTTTAGGCTTTGGGTGGACTAAAGAATGTTTGAGGAGGGGATAGGAGTTCAATGTTAGTTCAATGTTAGTAATATTTATCAATTAGATAAATATTACTTTCCTTCCTCCCCTTCCTTTTCCTCTCCCTCCATCCTTGCCTCCCTCCCTATTTTTTCAGTGCTAACCATGGAACTCAGAGCTAGAAAATTCTAGGCAAGCACTCTACTGATTA
This sequence comes from Mus musculus, assembly GCF_000001635.26. Classification (NCBI taxonomy): domain Eukaryota; kingdom Metazoa; phylum Chordata; class Mammalia; order Rodentia; family Muridae; genus Mus; species Mus musculus. The sequence continues at coordinate 148,143,877 of NC_000086.7, read as the reverse complement.
CTTTCATATTAGTTTCCTTATAACAATTTCCCTTCCTTCCTTCCTTCCTTCCTTCCTTCCTTCCTTCCTTCCTTCCTTCCTTCCTTCCTTCCTTCAACAATATACCACCAAGTCGTACTGGTGGTGCATACCTTTAATCCCAGCACATGGGAGGCAGAGACAGGCAGATCTTTGAATTCATGGCCAGTCTGGCCCACAGAGTGGATTCCAGGACAGTCAAGCCTACATAGTGAAACCCTGTCTCAAAACAAAACAAAACAAAACAAAACAAAACAAAACAAAACAAAAAAAACAAAACAAAAAACAAATTAATAACCCACCAATATCTCCCCCCAAATCAAAAACCAAACAAAAACATTACACCAATATATACCTTGGTTAGCCTAATGCAATCAATAGGACAAAGATAGAAATGGAAGCCAGGAAGGACAGTAAGAGGGTTGCAATTTCAGCAGAAATATGTATGGGTTATTTTGAAGACAGAACTGGTGTCTTACAAGAGGGAGAGGGAGGTAGTTCAGGTTTATGTTTTAAGAGAATGGCTCTGACAAGCAGCAAGAAACAAGATTCTTCCAACAGCTAGAATGATGTAGGAAGTAGATACTTCCCCAGAACCTTCTAGCCAGAGGGCACTCCGGGCAAAACTACAATTTCAGGCATGTGGGTCTCTAGCAGATAAGAGCCACCAAACCTGAACATGCAACCTACCAAGCTGGGAGATGATGGATGGGTCCTGTACTAAGGTGTTAAGTGAGGTAATGGTAGATGCCAGGCAGGCATGTTTTGGGGCAAATTCTTATGTGTGGGGGTGGTGAGAGGACTAGTAATGTTTTAACTCTTTAAATAACCCTAGCTTTCAAATATGTTTGCTGACCTACTACTTGAGCTGAAGCCTTTAGAGAAATTTTTACTCTGTTACTCCTTTACTTCAGTTGAATCTGGGAACCCTTTTTATTATTGTACTAAATTCTCCATCTAGAGACATTTTAACAGCATTTTTGTTTTGTATTTTAACATATGATACATCATGATCTTTGAGCATGTGTTCTAATATGCTAGGCTCCAAAAGTCTGAGAATGTTTCTTCTGGAGACCAAGGACATCAGAAGAGATTTATATTTCCTGGTTTCTTAGTATCTCTTAGTCCTGCCTGGAAGCTCTGCAGGAAGAAATGACTTGAGAGTGTGAGGATGTGCCAGACACCTCATATTGGGTGCCCTACTGGACTGACAGTTGTGTTTCCCTCCCTATACCTCACACCAGCTTTTGTCCTAAGTTCTTAAACTAGTCCCCTGCCGCAGACCCTTTTTGTTCCCTGTCTGCATAGAATGGGTCTCTAGTTACGGGGTGACAAGGAGTCAGCGAATGACAGACAAAATCAACAGGAGAGGTTATGTAGAATCTGAATGTATTATCACAAAGTGACCACCAGTCTTATATAATATAGAAAACAAAGAGGTAGGATGTCACAGCAGGTAAAGTACATTGAAGTTACCTGACACAAAACAAAGGAATGACAGCAGGTAAAGTACATTGAAGTTACCTGACACAAAACAAAAGGATTTACAGGAACCATGTCATATTTCAGTAAAGATAAAACAGCTCTGCTTAGGGTCAGCTAATCACAGGTAAGGATTTTACACCCTAATTACAATTTGTGCTACTCCTTTGAGCCTTGTGAAAGCTAGCACCAGGGAGTTCTGCTCTAGCAGACCTTCTCATGAATAATGCAATACCACAAACATCCTATTTCCTAGGCCTTGATAAATTCTTGTATGAGTAAAATTGGATTTTCTCTTAAGTATATGTGGAGAATCTCCAGTTGTCAGAAGAATTCACCAACTTGCTTCTAATATGCAATGTTGCCTGTTATACCTGGCTGTAGTGAAGTTTCCTGTCTCAGTGGGATTCCCTAACTCTTACATGGTAAACCTACCTATTAGCTAGGCCATTGTACATTCCCTTATTTGGGTGAGACTGGCTACTGTCCTAAGTAATCACCCTGCAGACTATCCCTGAGCTATTCTAGCTCTGTTTTTTGTAATGCCTAATTAGTTTCACCATCTCTACTTGAAGTAAATTTGAATATTAATAAATAGATAATATTCTCACTGAATTCCTACTGAATTCCAAGTTTGTCAGCTTCAAGGATTTTCTGGGATGTTGGAACACTGGTGAAGGCTTAGCTATGTCAGAACTCAATCCTTAAAGGCACTTATGATAAAATAGTACTAAAAGAGAGCACATGGATCCATACACCAGACTAACTCCGGGATAGGGTATGAGTATACGGGCTATGAGAATGCCAAGGTTCCAGGAGGTTGAGTTTGCTTGAAACTCTTTGCCTCATGAGTGCTTCCAGTCCTCTCAGCCTGCCAAACAGACTTCACTGGAGTGTGCATAGCAGTCCCCAGAGTATCATTTCAGTGGTCCCCTGTCGCCAGAGACACATCCTTCCTCTGTAGGAACCATGCCTTCTTGTAAGTTGGCCACAATAAAATGCTTCATCCTAACCCTCCCCTGCCACCCCACGGCCCAGGAATTTCATTTTTCAAATCTGCAAGACAAGATCTAGAAATCAACTGTCTTTGGAAGATACTGAGTTTTCTTACCTGTCTAAAGCTGAGTTCACCAAGAACTGAGAAAGGCTGCACTCCCAAAGATACGACAAACATTTCCTCTATAACTTACCTGTCTGAATAATCAACCCCTTTCCACTCTTGCTCCCTGGTTGTGATTATCCTTTTCCTACTCACCAAGACTGAATCCACTGTCTACAGCTATAGAAACTGTTTAAGCAACAAAATGTACTGAGCATTCTAGTATTGTAAGAATCGTACCTTCTCTGTACTTGTAGTTACCCATATATATTTGTAGAAACACAAACTGTGTTTGAATATATCTTCAAGCTTTTATTAATTGTATGTTTTGGGTGAAGTTAAAAGCCAAAACAACACAAAAGAAAACACCCCCTTCCTCGGGTGGTGTAGAGCTCATGCACAGCTCCGTGATATATCATTTCACTCAGTGTGTGCACGTGATGCTACAATTCGTTCCCAGTAGTGCCAGAAACAAGCAACAACCAGCACCAGTTCCTCAGTTTCAATCTATCCTTCTGTAATATGGAAATGGTAGTATCTACCCACAAAGGAATTCTAAGGCTAGATTAAACCATGATATAAAAGTATTTAGAGCTTTCAATTAAATCACAAGTTACCTTTGGTTAGGTATATTTCAAAGGTAGTATAGAAACATATTTCTCATTCCCATTTTTATAAATTCTCCTGGTATCTTTGGTAGAATTTTATAGAGCCATCCCAAAATACCACCGTAGGAGGCCAAAATATACCATCCATAAACTCGCCTTTTATCCCATAACTGAGTTAATCCTTTTGAGAAACACAAGGCACAGGCAGTTGTAGAAACTAAATGAAAAGTAAAAGTCACACTTTTATGACAGCTAGTCACCATTTAGAAGGGTTTTTTTCTTCCTGTCCTATGAAAAGGCAGACAAGCAATAAAGGCAGCCCTTGTTTCCCCCTCTTTTCCTGACCATCTCCCTGAACAGGCCTTTCCCTACATCTTTGTTTGCTTCAGGGAGGGTGGTCTTTAATACAAAATATAATAGTGCATGTTCAACTCTGTTCTTATGGTCTACTTGTGCTGATGACCCTCAGTACCTGCCACCTGTACCTGCTTTTCAATAGCAGCACAGTGTTTTTACTTACTGAGTCTGCTCTCCAGCCTCTTCTAATGTTTCTTTTTCATTCTCCTCTTTTCTTCTCCTGTCCTCTACTATCTTCTCTGTCTGTCTCTGTCTCTGTCTGTCTGTCTCTCTCTCTCTCTCTCTCCCTCTCTCTCTCTACCTCTCTGTCTCTGTCTCCCTCTCTCTGTCTTCCTGTCTCTCTCTGTCTCTGTCTCTCTGTCTCTCTCTCTCTCTCTCTCTCTCTCTCTCTCTCTCTCTCTCTCTCTCTCTCTCTCTGAGATAGGGTTTCTCTGTGTAGCCCTGGCTCTTGTGGAACTCCCTCTGTAGACCAGGCTGGCCTTGATCTCAGAGATTTGCATGCTTCTGCCTCCTGAGATCTGGGATCAAAGTCATTGTGCCACTACCTTGCTTCTACTGAACTTCTTATTACCATTTACGTGATCAGTTCCTCTGAAACTAATTTGACATTTTAATGGTTTGCACCTCATTACAAGATTTCAATTTGCTATGGTGCCCAGATTTGTTTCAAAGTTAAGTGCTCAAATTATCCTTTTAACTTGACTTTCAGATATGGGGATTGCTGGGTGGAATTGATTTTTTTGTTTGTTTGTTTGTTTTGGTTCTGAGGAATCTAAGCTAGAACCTTGTACATGCTAGGAGAGCTCTTTATCACTAGGCTACAATTCTGGTTCTAGAATGCCCTGTATACATGTAAGGTAGCAGGTGAGCAATCTCATTAAATGAGCCTGAAAGCTCGTTCATAATAGGTGTGGTTTGATTCTCTCTTTAATCTCTGTGAGTTTTAATGTAATTTCTCATATCAGAATCGCCTGAGGAACTGTGCAGCTATGAATCATTTAGCACTTAGTTTTTCTATTGTCTAAAATCAGAATGTCGCTTGTGTGTTTATTTATATAGAATAGAACTAAATAAAATTTTAAAAAAGATACTGCATCATTAAAGTAGCAAAATGTTTTGTGTTTAATGTGAGATATCAATTCTGGTGATAGAAAGGTATGCAAAGCTGAAAGTGTTTGGACCACAAGGTTGTATTTCATTGCCATTAAGCTTGGGCAAATCACCACTTTTAGCAAGTGTCTCCATTTGACAAGGCCAAACCCCATTATTTACAGCTCCTCTTCTGTATCTCTCTACTTGTAACATCTTGCTTGCTTAAACTATTTTCACACAAACCTTGTTATCATATACATCACTGCCTATTTAAAATAAGGAGGGCTTGGGAGATGGCTAAGTTCATCAAGTGTCTGCGTACAAGCACAAGACCCTTGTTTTAGACCCTCGGTATGCATACAAAAGCCAGGTGTAATGGTCACTATCTCTAACTCTGACTCTGGGCACCTAAGGAAGTAAGAACAATTACAGGAGGTTAGTTAACTTGCTAAAATCACATTGCCATTTGTTGCACGATGTAGGGCATAAATCTTAACATTTCTATAAGTAACAACACCAGTGATTCCTATCTTTAAAAAAAATATATAGCTCTTTCCCCTGAAATAGTTACCTTATGCTATATACCCTAGGTCATGAACTGCTGTATATTGAAGTTATACTTCAGAAAGAACATAGTCTTCTCTACTATTTTCTAATCCAAACACAGGTCTACATTTTCTGAAGACTTTTGTTTGTTTGCTTTTCCTTTTAAAGGTGCTAATGAAAGATAGTGCTTGCTTATGAAGGCATGCCTGAAAGCAAGGTACAATTTTAATGGGTTAGCAGGGATGGCCAACCTTTTTCTTAAGAATCATATATAGACTTTTAGGAATATAGTTTCTGTGACATCCACTCTGCGTTTGTACAGGAGGAATGATAACAATATGTGAGCAAGTGAATAAACATGGCTATGTGTCACTACACCCTCACTTATCCAGCTATTGTATTTGACTGGGGAAATGGCTCAGTGGTAAGACACTTGCTAGCATTGATGAGGCTCTAGGGTTCAATCCTACGTACCATGAAGCAAAGAAAAACAAATAAAACATCTACTATCTACACAAAATCTAACCCCAAACAGACTGTTCAAATTCAAGTCATAGTTTCTGGCCTCTGGATGACAACAGCTAAAGTCTGTTGCAATGGTGTAATGTTGTAAGACCTAACCTACTTATGTTTGTGTCTGACTATGTAGTAGGGTCCTTATGTATGTGTGTGGGTATGTCTCTGTGTGTGCATTTGTGTACAGGTGTGAAGGCCAGAGTTCAATGTCAAGTGGCTCTCCTCATTCCTTTTGTATTATGCATTTAATTATTTTTAGTTTCTATTTTTATTTGTGTGTGTGCACCCACTTGAGAGTGCACATGCTCCTATGCCAAGGCAAGTATGTGGGAGTCAATTCTCCATTTCTACCATATGGGTCCTAAGGATGGAACTCTGGTTGTCAGGTTTGATGGAAGGTTCCTTCACCTGATGAGCTATCTTGATGGACTTCACTTTCCTTTTTGAGACAAGAGCTCTCTATAGACCACGGAGGTAGTCAATTTGTCTAATCTGGATAGCCAGCATCCTCTAGAGATTGTCCTTTTTCTACCTTAGTAACTCTGTGATGGGAGCCCTGCACAGTCATTCTTGGTTTTTCATGGGTATTGGGTATGGATTATTGTTTTCATGCTGGTCCAACAAGCATTTTATTTATTGAGCTATTTCCCCAGTTCTCATTGATAACGTCTTGCTAATATACTTTTTGATTGAATTTTTAAAAATTTATTCATTTTATATGTATGCATGTTTTATATATATATGAGTTAATGGAAGGGTGTGGAGCTCTATATGGATATCCTGGAAACTGAACCAATGTCCTAATGCAAGAGAAACAAGTGCTTTTAACTGATGAACCCTTTCTTCAGCTCCATGTTTTGTATTTTATGTAAATATATTATCATATCCCCCTCGGTCAAAAATATAAATACTCCTTATGAGAAAATATAAATTATTACTATAGGTAGAGAAAATTGAAGGAGAAAGAACTGGTTTTAGTTTTTTGTTCAGTTATTTTATTTGAGGCAAGATCTTCCTATATAGCCCTGGGTGGTCTGGTACTCACTACAGAGCACAGACTGTTCTTGACCCTACAGCAGTGTTCCTGCCTTAGACTGTCCAGTTCTTGAATTCAAAATGTGTATCATTATGTTAAGCTGATTTCAAAGTTTAATCTTTCAATTCATCTGCCACTTCCTGTCTGATCTTGATCTTTTTACATTAATCAATTGAGCATTAGTTTTTTGGTACCATTGAATGCACATGATAACATAATTTCTGTAAGGTTATTGTTATGATCTGTCTTCAATGTCCAGACCCCAGCTTTCATGTTGAAGCCTTGATCCTTAGCCAATGGCACTATTGGGAAGTGGTAGCAAGTATCTGAGGTGTGGCCTTTTTGGAGGAAGTAAATGAAATGTCCCAGTGATGGACATTCCTTTGAAGAGTACAGTAGGCCCCTATTCCGTCTTCTCCCCTTGTGCTTCCCAGCTGCAGTGATGTGGTGATGTGGGTAGCTTTACTAAAATATTTGGTCTCATCGCCGACCCAAATGATGAGTTTAAGTAAGAATGGAATGATACTTCTGAAATGTTGGGTTAAAATATCTGTTTCCTGCTTCTACATTGTTTCTCTCAGGCATTTTATCACTGCAGTGGGAAACCGATTAACATAAATTTATTTGAAACATACAATGAATCTTCATTCATTTCCAAAGCAACTGAATTGCTCATTTGCCCGATTCTTTTGATAATTGCATCATAATGAAAAAAAAAAAACAAAATCCCATAGTGCTCTTAGTGGTATTTACTCTGAAAATATCAGCTGTGCTCATTGAGGTATTTAATAAGGCATGCACATGAAGAAACATTCTTGGAGGGCTGGGTTGTAATTGAGTTCAAAACCTGTTTTCCTAGCAATCTCTAAGCCCTAGATTCCATCCCCAGCACCTCATAAAATGGGTATGATGATGCAGTCCTATAATTCCAGTACTCCAGATTTAACAGGTAGGAGGATCCGATGATCAAAGTCACTCTTGGCTACTGAGCAGGTTTGAGCCCAGCTTGGTCTACATGAAATCCTAGATAGATTATTGGTAGATAGATAGATAGATAGATAGATAGATAGATAGATAGATAGATAGATAGATATGCACTTATATAGGTAGGTAGGTAGGTAGGTAGGTAGGTAGGTAGGTAGGTAGATTAAAATAAAGGATTCTCAGAAGATACAAAGTTTGCCTGGAAACTCTATAGGAGGGCTTGCTTAGATTTTTTTAAATCAACTAGAATCTTCCATCACTATCTCTTAACACTTGAGCACTTCAAGGCATACCTGATTGTGATAGTAAATTATGTCTAATAACAAACAAGTACAAAATTCATTTTATCCTTTTTTTCCATTTTTTATTAGGTATTTAGCTCATTTACATTTCCAATGCTATACCAAAAGTCCCCCATACCCACCCACCCCCACTCCCCTACCCACCCACTCCCCCTTTTTGGCCCTGGTGTTCCCCTGTACTGGGGCATATAAAAGAACTTCACATAAAACCAGAGACACTGAAACTTATAGAGGAGAAAGTGGGGAAAAGCCTTGAAGATATGGGCACAGAGGAAAAATTCCTGAACAGAACAGCAATGGCTTGTACTGTAAGATCGAGAATTGACAAATGGGACCTAATGAAACTCCAAAGTTTCTGCAAGGCAAAAGACACCGTCAGTAAGACAAAAAGACTACCAACAGATTGGGAAAGGATCTTTACCTATCATAAACCAGATAGGGGACTAATATCCAACATATATAAAGAACTCAAGAAGGTGGACTTCAGAAAATCAAATAACCCCATTAAAAAATGGGGCTCAGAACTGAACAAAGAATTCTCACCTGAGGAATACCGAATGGCAGAGAAACGCCTGAAAAAATGTTCAACATCCTTAATCATGAGGGAAATGCAAATCAAAACAACCCTGAGATTCCACCTCACACCAGTCAGAATGGCTAAGATCCAAAATTCAGGTGACAGCAGATGCTGGCGTGGATGTGGAGAAAGAGGAAGACTCCTCCATTGTTGGTGGGATTGCAGGCTTGTACAACTACTCTGGAAATCAGTCTGGCGGTTCCTCAGAAAATTGGATATAGTACTACCGGAGGATCCAGCAATACCTCTCCTGGGCATATATCCAGAAGATGCCCCAACGGGTAAGAAGGACACATGCTCCACTATGTTCATAGCAGCCTTATTTATAATTCATTTTATCCTAACAGGGCAGCATCCTCAGCACTCCTTCCCTCTGGAAGGCTAGGAAGACCCAGAATATGAAGGCAAAATTCAGTGAGAGCCTTTTTACAGTATTCTCACACAGCAAAGGGGAGTTCATGCAAGATACATTGATGCCTGTGGATGCAAGAAGATTTTACCATATTCCCTAGAACTAGAGATACAGATGAGTGTGAAGCACCATCCTCTGCAAGTGTAACAAGTGCTCTTAAACTGTGGAGCCATCTTTCCAGCCTGCCTTCTTTTTTTAAATGCAAAACTCTCACTAAATAGAAAAGGCTAGTTTTGGACTGATAGCAATCCTCCTGCAACATGGTCCAAATTCTGGGGTTACTGGTGTACAATATTGTGTTCAATTAAATGTTTGCTATCTTAATTACTAAATCTGTTTCCTGTTGTACATAATTTGGAGTCAGAAAACATGAAAATATGAGAAGTATATAGTACTAAATAAGACTTCTAGAGTACAAACTACACTCACCAAATACTCTGATAATGTAACTGTTTGGCTGAGTCATTTGGCTGAGCAGGTTTGAGACCAGCTTGGGCTACATGAAATCCTAGATAGTTGATTAGATAGGGAGAGATTTACTTATGTAGGTAGGTAAGTAACTATATACTTCTTCTTTCATGGTGGAAGCACAGTCTCTGTGTCCTCTGTGGCTTGCTAGTAGGGATTATCCTGCCTGCGTTTCTTCCTCTTTTCTTTTCTCTTTTCTTTCTTTTTTTTTCCTTTCAACACTCTTCTCTCTTCTTTTTTTGTGAGGTTCAGTTAAAAGTGTCCATTGATTCAAATGTTTTGTTGTTGACTATTAGCAACAAGGAAGAAAACAGAAATGTGTATATATTTCAGTGTGTACTTTTGGTTACTTCAGGACACGATTTGTTCTTAGAATAGGATATTTATTTCAACCATTCTCTTCCAATTCCCTCCACAAAACTTGAGATCTTCACAGGTTTAAAGAGCAGAGTGTAAGAGATGTTAACTAGGAAGTTGACAGAGATGTGTTCATTTTCCTTTAACATATTCTCCTGGCCCAAAAAGGCAGGACTACTTATGTAACTAAATATTGCCCATGTTTCTTATTTTTCTCATTACTGTCCTTCATAGGCTGAAGCTTTGTCTTTGAAATTCACCTTACTTTCTACTATGAGAGATCCAAGGACAACCACACTGAAAAATCTGAGTTCAAAACCATGCATAAGGTAGCAATGTCTAACTGATCCTGTCAACCAGGAGCCTAACCTCCAGAAGCTGCCCATTGCTTGTCTTTTAGCTTTTAGCTTTTTCAAAAAAGTGCTGGGAAGGTAGCCATGGTCGTACAGAAACATCTTCTACTTCTTTGCCTTGCCCTTAGCCCTGTCTTCTTCCCTCAGCCTCCTGTACCCACAATCCAGGTGGGACAACTGTTAGAATGCTGGTAAATAGGAATTAGCCTAGAACTCTAAAGCAGTTAATTATAATACACAAAATTCTCTGCCATCCTAACTGATTGCCTTGTTGCAAATTCTTCGAAACTGCTCTTTATCCGGACCCTTGACCTACATAAGCTTACATAAGCTAGTCTGGAATCTTGTTTTTATCATTCTTCCTGTCATTTCAGTCATTTTCTCTTTCCACATCTTCTCATGATTTACACTGGACTTAGAATCATCTCCCATTGTGTATTATCTCTTCGTTGTATTTCATCTCCCGTGAGCCAGTATTTTTTAAAAAACATTATTTTAAGTTATGTATACATGTGTATACCTGCATGGGTTTATTGGTATCAGATGCATGCAGGTACCTACAGAATGCCGAAGAGGGCATCAAATCACTCAGAACTGGTGTTTTAGGCATGTGTGTGCTGTGTGATGTGGCTGCTGGTAAGTGAAAGGACTGTGTTGGTTTGACTAGTTATGATGCCCATAGATGAGTTATAGGTGCTTGTGAACTCTACAACTTGAGTTTTGGGAACCAAACCTGAGTCTTCTTAATTGCTGAGACTTCTAGCTAGAGCTAAAATTTATTTATTTATTTGTTTGTTTGTTTGTTTGTTTTTATGAGTCATTCTATTCGTTTACATCTCAAATGATATCCTGCTTCCCAGTTACCCACTCCACCAATCCCCCCATCCTACATCTGCCCTCCACCTACCTTTTGTCTGTATTAGAGTTCTCCCTTCATCTACCCACACTTTCCCGCTCCTCAGCTCCAACATCCCCCTATTCTGGAGCATCCAGCCTCCCTGGGTCCAAGGGCTTCCCCTCCCATTTCTGGCAAGGTCATTCTCTGCTACATATGTATCTGGAACCATGGATTCTTCCTGGTACCCTTCTTGGTTGGTGGTCTAGAATCTGGGATAACTGGGTAGTCAGGCCAGCCTCGGTTGTTCTTCTAATTTGGTTGCAATCTTCCTCTTCTTCTCCAGTCCTTCTGCCAGCTCCCCCATCAGGTTCTCTGAGTTTTTTTCTTGCATTTTCAATATAACACAAAATTGCATTTCATAGAACAGTGGATTGGGGTCATTGTTCATTTGGTAGGTGCCTCACTAGCATCGACAAAGTCCTGGGTTTGAAGTCTAGAACTGCATAAAACTGGATGTAGTAGTACATGCCTGTAATCCTAGCACTTGGGTAGAATTGGGAAGACCAGAAGTTCAAGGTCATCTTCTGATATGGAATTAGAGCACAGCTTCAGTTACAAGGCACTCTTCCTCTACATGTGTAACATAAGACATTTCTTATAATACAATGAAGCTATACAGACAATGAAGACTGTTTTGGAGAGGCAAGAGTCATTGCATTGTACTGTATATTGTAACTGGGGCATAAAAGAAACAAACTTCAAGTGTCTGAGGCTGCTATGCCTGCTTTAAAACCCTAAAAAGAGAAAAGGTGCTATTAGAGTGACTATCATCCATAAAAGTTTAGGTATACTTATTTACATATTTGTTTATTTATTGCAAGGGCCCTTATCTTCTGTGGTATGCTGAGGGAGGTCATAGGATAACTTACAGGAGTACTTCAACCATGTCCTCCTGCAGCAGACGGGAATAAATGAAAAGACCCATAGCCAGACGTTATACAGAGAGCGACACTGGAATTCTCAACCTTAAATGAAAGTTCTCTATCAAATCCCTCCCTTCATTGCTCAAGAAACCCCTTAGAAGAGGAGGGAGAAGATGTGGGTAAGCCAGAGTACTGGAGGACATGAGAACAAGGCCGTGTAAAACAATGGGTCTAAGCTCTTACACACTCACAGTGAAGGAAGTAGTAAGAAAAGGGCTTGCACAGCTCTGCACCAGGTCCTTGGAATATATATTATAGCTTTTAGCTTTAGAAGTTTATGAGACTTCTGAGTGTGAGAACAAGTGTCTTTTTTTAGGACTCATTTCCTCCTGTTGAGTTGCCATGTCCAAATTCAATATGATCATTTTTGTTTCTTGAAAATTTTATTTTGCTACAAATAAACTTAAAATGCTGAATTTTTATTTATTTATTTATTTATTTATTTATTTATTTATTTATTTATTTGTTTGTTGGGAAGGCATGTGCATTCCATGGTGAGTGGTATGCTTTGAGAGGTCAGAGGACAACTTGCAATCATCAGTATGATTTCAATATGTTGGTCCAGTGGATTAAAATCAATAAGTCAGGCTTGGTATTGGCAAGCATCTTTATCTCCTGTGCTGTTTCATTGGCTGAAATTCCTTTTCTTTTTGTTGTTGTTTGATTGTTTGCTCCTTGTTTTTTGAGACATGGTGTCAGTGTGTGTACCTCATTGTCATGGAACTCCCTTTGTAGACCAGATTGGCATTGAACTCACTGAAATTCACTTGCCTCTGCCTCTGCCTCAGCCTGGGAATAAAGGCATGGGCCAACATGACCCACCCAAATGCTTGTTTTTTGACGTACTGTTTAAATGAATATTAAAGTAATAAACTGTCAAGCGATGAACCAAGATCTTTATTTTATCTTGTTTGATAGTTTTTAAAGATATATCTGCTTTATTTTTATAGCCCTGGATGGATTTGAAATTATGACAATCTTGCTGCCTCAGCCTTTAGAGTGTTGGAATCAAAAGCTCCCATAGTGTGTGAAAATTTTATTCCTAAGTGAAATATATAGACACAGTTTATTGATAAATTATCACTTTCAATGTCTTTTGGAGAATTTAAGTAGCCAAAAATATGAGTAAACCACAGAGTAATGGAAACACAGTCTCCCAAGTTATGAGGTAAATACAAATGTCAATCTTATCTTGACACTTTCAGTATTCTCTGAGATACTGCCTGATAAGAATAACATTCTGTCACAATTGTTTGCTACACAGAAGCATCTTTGTTTTTTAAAAAATTATTATTCTTTTTATTTTTTTACAGTTCAGTCATTATCCCCCTTCTGGTCCACCCTCTGACTATCCCACATCCCATTCCTCCTCCCCCTCCCCACTTCTCCCTGTCTACAAGAGGATGTCCCCAGTCCCCCACCACTATTCCACCAGACCTCCCCACTTTCTGGGGCCTCCAGTCTCTTGAGGGTCAGATGCATCTTTTCTCACTGAGTACAGATGGGGCAGTCCTCTTCTGTATGTGTGTCAGGGGCCTTGGACCAGCCTGTGTATGCTTCCTGGTTGGTGGCTCATTGTCTGAGAGATGCTGGGGGTCCAGGTTATTTGATACTGAGAAGCATATTTGTTATCTTGTATCACATTCTATAGAAGTAGAGTCAGAGACAGGTATTTGGTTGCCTATGGAGGTAAGAGAAATAGAAATCAAAAGAATAAGGAAAATGTGCCATTTAGGAACATCTAGGCTTCTCTGATTCATGGAGGGACAGTTGTAGAGAACAAAGCACAAGGTAGAATTCTCCCCACTGGGGAAAGAAATCAGTTATGCTCCTACTCTTCCTGTTCCCCCTTCCTCTGTTAAGTTACTGTTGTATTGCTGTGAAAAGACAATATAACCAGTGAAACTTAGAAATCACTCAATTGGGGCTAGCTTACAGGTTTAGAGAGTTAGTCCAAGGCCATTCCACTGGAGAGTGGTAGCAGGCAGGCAGGGAGGGAGGCAGGCAGATGTGGCACTGGAGCAGTAGCTGAGAGCTTACATCTTGACAGCATAAAATAAGGAGAGAGAAGAAAGGCGGTGCTGGGTCTGCTGTAGGTTCTGAAATCTCAAAGACCACCGCCAGCACACCCCCTCCAAGGCCGTGCTTCTACTTCTTTTTAAACAGAACACCAACTGGGGAGGAAACATTCAAGTCTATACTTCTTTTTGTTTGTTTGTTTTTGGTTTTTTTTGTTTGTTTGTTTTTTGAGACAGGGTTTCTCTGTGTAGCCCTGGCTGTCCTGGAAATCACTCTGTAGACCAGGTTGGCCTCAAACTCAGAAATCTGCCTGCCTCTGCTTCCCAAGTGCTGCGATTAAAGGCATGCACCACCAATGCCCGGATCAAGTATATACTTCTATGGGGGTCATTTTCACTCAAACCATCACATTCTCCTCCTAAAGGTGGAGCAGGGTCTTACTTTGTAGCATTGACTAGAAGAGAACTTGTTACATTGTACTATCTAGGCAATTGTGAGGCTGGTTTGTCAGGAGATCAAGGTTATTTTCATCTATGTAGTCAGTCTATAGTATATGCGACACAATTTCAATGAACAATAATAACAGCAACAACAAACAAAACAAAACCTAATGGAGAGTTGGAGGAGTGGGGGAGATGGAGAGGGAGAAGGAAAGGGAGGAGAGGGGAGATTTGAGTTCTTGTTATGGGCTACTCCACATTGGAAGTGAACTTCCTGGTAGATGTGGTTTTGACAGCTGAGGGCAGTTCTTCAGCCAAAAGGGGGACAGCTGGAATGCTTTAGAAGCCAACTGCCTAGCAGCTGTAAGATGGACACTCTGCTGAGATGTGCATGGAATACTAATGGAGCTGTCTTTATCAGACCTTTTCAGTGCCACCCAGAAAGTCTGCTAAACAGATTTCAGAGTCTAGAGAAGGAGGAAGGGAGGGAGGGAGGGAGAGGGGGGAGGGAGGGAGGGAGAGAGGGGGATTGTTAGTTTAGGATTCCTTTGGCTCTCAGAGTCTAGAGAAAGAGGGAAGGAGGGAGGGAAGGAGGGAAGGAGGGAGGGAGGGAGGGAGGGAGGGAGGGAGGGAGGGAGGGAGGGAGGGAATGTTAGTTTAGTATTCCTTTGGCTCTTCTGCTGTGATGTATGAGAATCTATATTGGCCCCAAGTTTCAGGTTCTGCTGCTGCTGCTGCTAGCCCTAGTATTCCCATTTAAGGAGCACTGCTTTGCGCAGGCTGCCCACTCACAGTGGGTATCCAACCAATCCCCATGAACTGAATTGGATACCACATAGGCTTGTCTAATAAAATATAAGTGCTCATTAAATTTGAAGTACATGTAAATGGTGAATAATTTTAGTACAAATATATCCTATATATTGTCTGAGACAAAAATTTGTTGATGTGAAATCTACATTTAAATCTAAATATATCTGCTATATGAGATGGCTCTGATTCACCTTCGGCATCTGTATGAATGTAATGAAAACATTGCCAGTTTTACAAGATGAAAATTACAGTGAGAAAAAAAGGCATGGGAACATTCGTCTTTAATGCCAGCAGCACTAAGGTGGCAGAGGAAAGGGGACACCTGAGTTCAAGGTCACATAGCAAATTCCAGGTCAGTTGCAGATAGATCGTATGACCCTGTCAGAAAAAAAAAAAGAAAAAAAAGTAAAAACAAACTGGAAAAATTGAAAAAAAACTGAAAGTGGTGAGAAATGATCAGGGAGAAGAGATGGAATTTACTTGAGGAAATGGATCCCTTTTGACGTGAGACTGGGAGTCCTGCTTCAGTGTTATGGGCCTGTTAGTACAAAACTAACTTCAGGTGGTTCGTGCTTGCTTACCAACTCAGAACCTAATCCTGGTATAAATGCTCTGAATGAGACTCTGGTTTCCAGAAATAAGTGACTTGGGAGTTGACATTTTATCTTAATGAGTACAAAGCTGATTAAAATGAAATGCCTGCTATTATCTTTAGATCCCAAAGAGTAGAACGCACCAGGCAAATGGCTACTTCTGAAAGGTACAGACTGTATAGAGAATCTCCACTTGCCAGAGCAGAAACCAATAATTAGGAACCTCTGTGGGAAAATGTATGGGTTTAGAAGTACCTGTCCACTCTCATTGATGTACTGAGGGAGGAATCAGGGTGTCGGGTACTGAGGGAAGGATCAGGATGTCGGAATCTGAGAGTTGAACACTCTCACATGATTTGGGCATTGTCCCAAGCTGGGCATCCTAGAACTTGGGGAAGGTTAAGTAGGTGGAACCCTTGAGCCCAGGAATTGGATACCTGGCTAAAGAACAAAGCAAAACCTCATTGCCTCAAAACAAATTCTCCTGGTGGGGACCTACCTTCGGAGAGGGCACAGTTATGTGAATTTTTCCTATAGGAGCTTCATCTGTTTCTTTGTAGTGACTATGGGGTTGAGGGTAGGGTGGGGGTGGGAGGAAGTTCCCTTGAAATTCTAAGGGAGGAAAAACAAAAGAAACAGCATGACCCTTCATTTAACTCCACAACCAGTACAATCTTCTGGAGCTTTATCAGAGCCTGGTTGACCTGAGACAAGGGACATATACAACACCATGTCCCTGTAGCCATCCTCAGCACCCACTTCTAGAGGAGGTTCAGGTGAGTTAGGAAGCACAGCTAGAGCTAAAGCCTAAAAAAGAGCATTCCTTCCTCGAGCATATTGCCACTGCTTTAGAAAAGGTTTTGTCTCAGAAGTTTTGCTTTGTTTTGTTTTTTTGCTGTTGTTTGTTTTTGTATTGGTTTTAATTCAGTAAGCAATGTTTATCTCAAAAAAAAAATTACAAGGCACAGAAAATCAGTATATAGACACAATATTTTATCCAGGAAATGATGTGTGCCTCCAAGAAAAACAATACAAGGCATGAAAAAGCAGCATATAGAGACAATGCAGTATTTGCCATAGTTCTAATAGAACTGAACATTTTTAATGGCTGGGGTTGTCATTTAGTGGTAGAATATTTGATTAGCATGTTTCATGTCCTTGGTTTAATCTTCCATACAACAACAAAAAATAAATAAATAAAACAAAGCAAAAACAACTGAATAACAGCAAAACCAACAAAAGCCCCCATCATCAGACAACATGAAGAAAATGTAAGTGGACATCACATGCTTATGACAGATTTTAAAAGCTGATCTGAGAAAGCTACATAAAATGATTTCAGTCATGGAGTATACTGGAAAAGATAAAACTATGGATCAATATAGGATCAGAACTGAGGAGAACACAACATCAGCCCCAACACTGGGAATAACTGGGACCAGTGGGACTCAGGAATTCAGGAACTCCACCAGACCAGCAGCACAGGTTCCTTCTAGTCTGTCTGGACCGGTGCCCTAAGCAGACCTTGGGTACAAACTCCAAAGCCAGCCTAACACCCAAAGGCAGCTCCACTTGAAGGGGCTCTAACACACCCAGAATCAAAGGATTCCAGTATCCCAGGACCTTGGTCACCACCAGGACTTCAGGGTCCAATAGGCAGATTGAGTCCCAGAAACTTAGATACACCCAGGGTCTCAGGATCACAGGATCCCAGAAACAGCTTGACTATGAGGAGTTCTTACACAACCAGGATCACAGGAAGGATAGGCTCGACTCAGACATAGCCAGGTAAGGTAGCACTAGAGATAACCAGATGGTGGCAGGCAATAGTAAAACCATAAGCAATAGAAAACAAGATTACTTGCCATAATCAGAACCCAATTCTTCCACCATAGCAAGTCCTGGATACCCCACTACACCGGAAAAGCAAGAGTCACATCTAAAATCACTTCTCATGATGATGATAGAGGACTATAAGAAGGACATAAATAACTCCCTTAAAGAAATACAAGAGAATACAGGTAAACAGCTAGAAACACTTAAAGAGGAATCACAAAAATCTTTTAAAGAGTTACAGGAAAATACAATCAAACAGGTGAAGAAAATGACCAAAACAATCCAGGATGTAAAAACAGAACAAGAAACAATAAAGAAATCACAAAGGGAGACAATCTTGGAGTTAGAAAACCTAGGAAAGAGATCATGAGTCATAGATGCAAGCATCATCAACAGAATACAAAAGATAGAAGAAAGAATCACAGGTGCAGAAGATACCACAAAATCCATTGACACAACAGTCAAAGAAAACGCAAGAAGCAAAAGGCTCCTAACGCAAAACACCCAGGAAATCCATGATACAAGGAGAAGACGAAAGCTAAGTATAATAGGTATACAAGACAGCAAAGATTCCAACTTAAAGGGCCGGTAAATATCTTCCACAAAATTATAGAAGAAAACTTCCCTAACCTAAAGAAAGAGATGCCCATGTACATATAAGAAGTTTACAGAATTCCAAATAGACTGGACCAGAAAAGAAATTCCTGCCATTACATTATAATCAAAACACCAAATGCACTAAACAACAAAAGAATTTTAAAAGCAGTAAGGGAAAAAGGTCAAGTAACATATAAAGGCAGACCTATCAGAATTACACCAGACTTCTCACCCGAGACTATGAAAGCCAGAAGATCCTGGGCAGATGTCATATAGACCCTAAGAGACCACAAGTACCAGCCCAGACAACTATACCCAGAAAAACTCTTAAATATCATAGAAGGAGAAAACAAGATATTCCATGACAAAACCAAATTTACACAATATCTTTCCACAATTCCAGCCCTACAAAGGATAATAGATGGAAAACACCAACACAAGGAGTGAATGTACACCCTAGAATAAGTAAGAAAATAATCTTTCAACAAACTCACACAGACATAGTGCCACCTCTAACAACAAACATAATAGGAAGTAACAATCACTTTTCCTTAATATCTCTTAATATGAAAATTAATATTACCAACATATCCTAATCAATTGAAATTCAAAAATATGTGGAATTAGAAATTAGTTGGATATCACCCAGTGGTTTCTCTAATTTGGTAAATGGAGAAATAGGTCCAATACTGTACAATCCATACACTTTCTGCTTGTTTGTAAGTGACAGTATCTTTCTGTGTGCTACATAATGGTCTTGAAATCATGCTTCTCCTATCTCAGCCTCTTTATTAGTAGCATTTTTATTTGAGGTTTTCCCACTATACTATGGTTTTCAGAACAGATTACTTATTTCAAACTTATTCACACAGCCAAAAGAAACAGACAATTAATTTGGAAGGGGGCTTGTAAGAGAAAAGCAAAGAGTGAGACATGATTTGCTTGATATTTATAATTATTGTATCAATTTTGAAGAAGAGGACTTTATAAGTTACTCTTATTCTGAAATGAATGCTTTTCAAAATCATCACAGCCAATGAACCAGAATCTTACCCTCACCTAACCTGTGTGTCACTCTCCAAGCAGAACATTGTTCATTGAAACAGTTAATGGATGACTTCATACATAGACCATCTTAATACACATGCCATTTCTTAAATGAATGTAACCTATTCTCTGTGGGCTGAGAATAACAAAAATCATTCAAGTCAAATAGCCTTGACCATAGCAGAAAATCTATCCCAAAATCAGCCTACAATTCATTCCTCGGCACAGCAGAAGTCTCAGCTCTTAGCTTAGCTGCTATGGAGGTAAAATCCTTTGGTGATATGAGGGACATTCAGGTACAGCCTATTACAATGAACTCTAATGTCCAAAAATTGTTCTTATTTTGGGTTTGAACCACAATAAGAGCAAAGATTTTAAGCTCTACTAAAAACAAAATAAAACAAACAAAAAAACTTTATCTATGTATGTTCATTAAAAATTGTGATGTATTATTTTAAAATATCATACAGTTAATATATTTGACATTATTTAAAATTTATATTGAGAAAATATGTATTTTAAGTATTTTTGTAGACAAGCATCTACAAAAGACTGTTCAATTGATTGTTTTATATGAAATAAATTTTATAATACTCATTTTTATTGTCCTAATACTTTATAAATTTTAAAGAATATGATAAAAAATGAAAGGTATAGCAGGTATTGAATGGGCAGTCCCTGGGAGGAGTTGGGGTCCAAAAGGGAAAAAAGAATGTGATATAAGTCTATTTACTCAAACTATGTTTTTAAATGTTAACAAATTCAGATGAATTGAAATTATGTATGTTTTCTCGTTACAAATCAATAAAAGTTAAATTTAAAAAGAATCTCTTTCCTTTATACTTTCTTTAATACACTCTCACCAAGCAGTACATTCAGCCTTTCTTATGTCTCTATAGAATAATTTTCTGAGTACAAATACAAGCATGTATTTTTAGTGTACCCTGTACACATAGTCCTAAAATAAGGGCAGTTTTGAAATCTCTTGGCTTTGTAAGATGAAAGTAAGATAAGGTTGCCCATGTCCTAAAACGTCAGACCTTAGTGTTTAGGAAATACAATAGCAGAGAAGGGGAAACTTAGAGTTGTGGTAGAAATCTGCCACATTGATTTACCTATATGAACCAGGATGCCATGTAGTTGACATACTGGATGATCTTGAAGTTTTCTAAGATTTTCAATGCATTTTGTCCTTTAGGTGATAGGTTTCACAATAAAATAAAATGTCATCTTTAAAAAAAACAAAACAAAACAAAAAACAACTATGAATCAAAGAACAATGGTTGTCAGTGTTCAGGAAGAGAGAGGTGTAGAGCTCAGAGGAATTTTAGAACAGTATAATTGTTTTAGATGAATTTATAATGGTGGTTACATCTCATAACACTTTTATCAAAAGCCATAGAATGTATAATGAGAAGCACCCCTATTTTTGATTCAAAGTTTTGGGTGACGATGGTCTGTCAGTGTCTGGTCTCAGATTTGGAGAGTGGGGAAGACTGCATATGGAACATTGGGCTTTATGGGAAATGTTGGTAGCTGAGAACTTAAAACTATTGTCAAAACCAAATGTTTTATGCTGACTCCAGGGACGGACTGGCTCAGGGCAGTGAGGGAATGAAGTCAAGAAAAACGGCAACAGAAAGCTGCAATGGAACAGTCTGCCTCTCTACCTGGGAAACCACAGTTCCCTGCGAGCGCAACACGTTTATTATATGGTCTCCAGAAGCCATTTCCCTGTCAAAGCCACAGAGAAGCCATTTCTCCCAAATCCATCAGATGCTGTGAAGCCTATATGGCCACATTTACCCCCCAGAGAAGTAGCTGGAGGCACCTAGAGAGACACTGTGGAGTTCAAAGGTCATGCTTCCGGTGCTTCCGGTCCCCATAGTACAAAGTGGCCGCATATCCTTGCCCCCCCCCCAAGTAGCTGGAGGCACCTAGAGACACTGTCAAGTCCAAAGGTCACGCTTCCTGGTGCTTCCGGTCCCCACAGTACACAGTGGCCACATGTTCCCCTAGAAGTAGCTGGAGGCACCTAGAGACAGTGTAGAGTTCACAGGTCACACTTCCGCTGCTTCCGGTCCCCACAGTACTTAAAGGCCCATCACTGGCAGGTGGCATCACTCGTATCCTGAGCCTTGAAGGTGAAATGGCGGCGGCAGGTGGAGGCGTCAAGTCTGTGGCTGGTGAGGACTTGGCTGTGCCTTTCGACCCTGAGGGTAGCAGGGGCCCAGACATAGAACTTGGACATGGTAGACCCATGACGAGAAGCCAGAGAGGAGTCAGCCAGACCCCGAAAGGCCGGAAAGGGGGCCAAGGTGGCCAAGGCGGGAAAGGCAACAAAGGCCACAGCGGGCCCCCGCCTCCTCAAACCCAGAGCAGTAGCAAGGGGAAGCAGCCCAGCCAAAACCTAAGGGCAGAGCATGCAGGCGGGCCCCCGCTTCCAGGAGCCCGAGCAGCGCCTACTCGGTCTCAGCCCCAGCCATCGTCCTCTCGGAGCTCTGGGCTGAGCAGCAGCCACCATTTTGAACGATCTGTGGGGAACCTAGAAGCCCCGGAGAGCACCCTCATTAGCACCACCGCCACTGCTGCCGCCACCTCGCTGGGCTTTGTGGCTTTCCACCAAGCCCTTCGCACTGGCGCTGGTCCTCGCAGCCATGTCCCCGGGTCCAGCCATGCTGGGAGGGACCCGTCCACCCCTGCTGGCCAAGAATGGCCACAGGCCAGGGCGCACGAAGAAGACGATGACAGTGATGGCGATGACAGTGAAGACCCCAGAGGTAGCAGCAGCACCGAAGGCCTGGTTCTCCGCTCCTGAGTCGTCCCTCATCCAAGCAGTGCAGCAGAGGTGGTCTTCCTCGAAGCTTGCCCTGAAACCCAGCGTGCTAGCTGGAATTTACATCCTAGGCCCACTGCACGGGTTCCTGTTGCTCACAGCAGTAGCACAAGGTCCAGGTCCCAGAGAGGCAGCAGCCATGCCACCCCGAGCCAAGGCCGAAGCACAAGGTCCAGTTCCCAGAGAGGCAGCAGCAGTGCCACCCTGAGCCGAGGCCGAAGCACGAGCTCCAGTTCTCAGAGAGGCAGCAGCCCTGCCACCCCGAGCCGAGGCCGAAGCACAAGGTCCAGTTCCCAGAGAGGCAGCAGCCATGCCACCCCGAGCCGAGGCCGAAGCACAAGGTCCAGTTCCCAGAGAGGCAGCAGCCATGCCACCCCGAGCCGAGGCCGAAGCACAAGGTCCAGTTCCCAGAGAGGTAGCAGCCATGCCACCCTGAGCCGAGGCCGAAACACGAGCTCCAGTTCTCAAAGAGGCAGCAGCCGTATCACCCCGAGCCGAGGCCGAAGCACGAGGTCCAGTTTCCAGATCAGGTCCAGCCTGATCCGAGTGAGCCAGTCCTCCTGCAATAGGCCTGCAGTTCCAAGGAGAGCCTCCTGAGCAACCAGTCTCTCCTCCTCCAAGGCGCCCAGTTCATATGGGAGCCTCTTCCTCTTTCCCTTCTTGTAGTCTAGATCCCTTCCCTGGGCAGTATTATAAAGGTGCCAGTTCTTCCTCCTCACAGTTCTCCTGTGTTTCAAGTTCCTATTCATTCCCAAATAAGTCACAAGATCGAGGATCCTCACCTGCATTAAGCTCTGTCTTGGGTCCTAGTCCTAACACCCTTTGGCAGGCCTTGATACCTGACCTGGATTACCTTGATTCTTCCTCTTCTGGAGAGTCAGAGGAAGAAATATAGGATGTTCCTCACTCTCTTACAGAGGAGGACATGTAGAGGATATCCCCTTATTCCCATACTCCGCCCTGGCTGTAATTCATTGTGAGGGTTCACACAGTCTCGTAAAAGGAATTGGCACTTACCCACTATTGGCTGTGCAATTATCTGGGAGGTTTCTAGAGTTTCTACCTATTCACCAGTAGTCTGAGCAGTTTTGAAGTCCCCTGTTATTCTCACCCCAACTATCTAGCACTTATAAGACTTTGATTCGCTTCAGTACCCCCTTTTATCTTTAAAACAGCCTGGGTTGTTTGTTTGTTTTTTGGTTTGGGTGGCTTTTTTATTCCAAGTTGCTTTTCTGTAATTAAGTACTTTAATAAAATAAGTTCTATTTTAAAACAAAACAAAACATGTTTATTATATAGATTTGAACAAGGAGGCAGAAATATTATATACAGATAAACAAGAAGACAGGATTTATAGGTTCAAGGAGATAGGTTTAGCTAAGGTAGGTAGGAGCTGTCTCTATAGGGGAGCTACATCTGGAGAGCTATGATGGACATATTTTGCATATGTTATCAACATTCATTCTCAGCCCCTTAATGCATTCCAGATAAGCTACATCTTCAGCCCAATGTGAGTCCAAGTTAATGTGTTACCTTTCTTTTCACTCTCGCTTTTTTTAAAACAGTATTTGATATACTACTTAGTTATAATACATAATGTATGGCAGGATATTATTTACAGATTTAATATGTTTGTTCTTTCCTCCATGCTGGAACACATATTCTGTGGAGCCAAGATCTTTATTTTGTTGATTGATGTAGGCGAAGTGGTCAGTACAGCCATAGACACATGCAAAGCATTTAGTACATATTTTTTGGATGGGTGGATGGATGGATGGATGGGTGGGTGGGTGTGTGGATGGGTGGGTGGATAGATGGGTAGGTGGGTGGATGGGTGGGTAAGTGAACACATGGCAAACAGTGGCTTGTCTTTGGGTTAATGGTTAAGTCCACAACGAAATGGAGAGAGCTGGTGGTGAGTAGCTGACAGAGGAGCCACATTTGTCTGAAACCCTAGGTCTATCAGAGAACACAAGGGCTGAATTTGAAGAGGGGTTCATTTACCCCAACAGGATTTCTATACATTCAAATCTGACCTGTGTAGAAAAAAATATGTCTCATATGAAGGAGGGAAGGGGCCTGCTGGTCTTTTGAGCTGACAGTAATAGTCCTCTACAAACATATCTCTAGTAGATGGTGCTTGATCAAGATGGCAATGCTGTCCCCACTTGTGCAAATGCAATGGAACCTGGGCCTTCTCTGAATGCCAGGGTATTGAGGTAGGATAGGGGGAAGGAGGATGGGATGGGGGGGGTCTGAAGGGGAAAGCAGGAAAGCAGATAACATTTGAAATGTAAGTTAAAAAAATATCCAATTGTGGGAACTAAAAAAGGGGGCCCTGGGGAAGAGGAGGAAGGGGGGAAGGCCCACTATCTGCCAGAGTTCCACCTATGCTCTGGACAGACATGTGTGGGAAGGCTGCCTGACTATTTCCACTCAGCCCCTGGTGGGCATACAAGCCTCTGACCCATTTTCGGGAGGTGGTCAAGGGGCAGCTCAACCTAGGAGCCCCTGGGCTACTTTCCTAAAGCCTCGGGGTTATGGGAGAGAGGGATGAGGGAAGAGAGGTTCTCACACCCATGAGAGTTAGCACAGCGAATTTTGACTCGAGCACATGAAGGCCTTCCATCGAAAAATTAGAAATGGCTCATTAGGAGACCAGTAGTAGATGCTCACAGTCATCTATGGAATGGAACACAGGGCCCCCAATGGAGGAACTAGAGAAAGTACCCAAGGAGCTGAAGGGGTCTGCAACCCTATAGGTGGAATAACAATATGAACTATCCAGTACCCCCAGAGCTTGTATCTCTAGCTGCATATGTAACCAGAAGATGGCCTAGTCATCCATCATTGGGAGGAGAGGCCCCTTGGTATTGCAAAACTTATATGCCCCAGTACAGGGGAATGCCAGGGCCAAGAAGTGGGAGTGGGTGGGTAGGGGAACAGGGCAGAGGAAGGGTATAGGGGAATTTTGGGATAGCATTTGAAATGTAAATGAAGAAACTATCTAATAAAAAAGAGGATTAGATAGAGAACACAAAGTAAGGATAACCCTCTTCCAGTTCTAAAGAGAAGAAAAAGTAGATACATTTAAATGTTCTTTGGAATGATTCAAAGCTCAGATATTTTCTTACCTAAATTTCACATCAACTAAACTTATAGCCGCTTTGATGACTATAGAAGTATGCTTTCCACTTTCAGTATTTACGAATCAGAAAGCAAGCAAATAGACTTTATTGTCAATCACCAAAGAGAAACTTTACTACTCTGCCAAACCCATATTTCAAAAAAAAAAAAAAAGATTTTTGCTGCTGGTTCTATCCAAACCTGAATTGTCCTTTAGACAGGTGAAGTAATTTTCTAATAAATATATTGCCTCAAAAAAAAAAAGAAAAAAAAGGAGAAAGCCTATCCCATCCTCCTATCCTCCAAGTGCAGTGGGCCTTGATGAGCAGAGACATTCTATGGTTTTAGAGTTTTGTTAGAAAAATACAGGGAGAGAGAGAGAGAGAGAGAGAGAGAGAGAGAGAGAGAGAGAGAGAGAGAGAGAGAAGGGAATAAGAGGGAGAGAGGAGAGGAGGGGGGAAGGGGAGGGGGGACGGCGAGGGGAGGGGGAAGGGGAGGGGAGGGGGGAAGGGGAGAGGAGAGGAGAGGAGAGGAGAGGAGAGGAGAGGAGAGGAGAGGAGACATGAGAGGAGAGGAGAGGAGAGGAGAGAAGAAGACAGAGGAGAGAGGAGTGAGAGGGTGAGAGTGAGAAGTAAGAGAGAGGTGAGTAAGAGAGCAAGGAGTGGCTGAACAGCCCCTTTTATTGTCTTTACTTTTGCTAGGTAATTGGGGAGGAGTTTAGCCTGAATGTCAGAAGCTTGGGCCATTGCCTACATGACTTCTAGCCATGCTTCTCTTGTGGGGGCTGTGGTGGGCAGTAACTTAGGCAGGGGCAGGAGTTCCAGGAACATGAGGGAATGCCTACCTTGTCATGTAGATGAATTATCATGCTTCTAGGATTCAGACCTCAGTTCAACTGGAGACAAACCTGTCTGTGCATAGCCTAATGCACCACATCCAATAAAAACTAAAAAAAAATAAAAGAAAAATCAGCAAATGCTCTTAACTGCAGAAACATTTCTCAAGCTAGCCCCCCCCCCCAACATTATATTTAAAAAACATACTTTGTAGAACAAATTTTCACCCTGGTAAAATTCCTGCTATCCATTTAAAAGGCACAAGAACAACTTTGGAATACTTTTTAAAAAGGGAGGAATGGTTTATTTGGTAACAAGGAATACAAAGAAATTTTTTTTTGAGGTTTCCCATCACATATGGTTTATTTAGTCAATTTTTCCATTTTTATTAGATATTTAGCTCATTTACATTTCCAATGCTAAACCAAACGTCCCCCATACCCACCCACCCCCACTCCCCTAACCACCCACTCCCCCTTTTTGGCCCTGGCGTTCCCCTGTACTGGGGCATATAATGTTTGATAGTCCAGTGGGCCTCTCTTTGCAGTGATGGCCGACTAGGCCATCTTTTGATACATATGCAGCTAGAGACAAGAGCTCCGGGGTACTGCTTAGTTCATATTGTTGTTCCACCTATAGGGTTGCAGATCCCTTTAGCTCCTTGGGTACTTTCTCTAATTCTTCCATTGGGGGCCCTGTGGTCCATTCAATAGCTGACTGTGAGCATCCACTTGTGTGTTTGCTAGGCCCGGGCATAGTCTCACAAGAGACAGCTATATCTGGGTCTTTTCAGCAAAATCTTGCTAGTGTATGCAATGGTGTCAGCGTTTGGAAGCTGATCATGGGATGGATCTCTGGATATGGCAATCACTTGATGGTCCATCCTTTTGTCACACTTCCAAATTTTGTCTCTGTAACTCCTTCCATGGGTGTTTTGTTTCCTATTCCAAGAAGGGGCAAAGTGTCCACACTTTGGTCTTCATTCTCTTGAATTTAATGTGTATAGCAAATTATATCTTATATCTTGGGTATCCTAAGTTTCTGGGCTAATATCCACTTATCAGTGAGTACATATTGTGAGAGTTCCTTTGTGATTGGGTTACCTCACTCACGATGATGCCCTCCAGGTCCATCCATTTGGCTAGGAATTTCATAAATTCATTATTTTAATAGCTGAGTAGTACTCCATTGTATAAATGTACCACATTTTCTGTATCCATTCCTCTGTTGAGGGGCATCTGGGTTATTTCCAGCATCTGGCTATTATAAATAAGGCTGCGATGAACATAGTGGAGCATGTGTCCTTCTTACCGGTTGGGGCATCTTCTGTATATATGCCCAGAAGCGGTATTGCTGGATCTTCCGGTAGTACTATGTCCAATTTTCTGAGGAACCGCCAAACTGATTTCCTGAGTGATTGTACAAGTTTGCAATCCCACCAACAATGGAGGAGAGTTCCTCTTTCTGCACATCCTAGCCAGCATCTACTGTCACCTGAATTTTTCATCTTAGCCATTCTGACTGGTGTGAGGTGGAATCTCAGGGTTGTTTTGATTTGCATTTCCCTGATGATTAAGGATGTTGAACATTTTTTCAGTTGCTTCTCTGCCATTCGGTATTCCTCGGGTGAGAAATCTTTGTTCAGTTCTGAGCCCCATTTTTTAATGGGGTTATGGAGTCTACCTTCTTGAGTTCTATATATATTGGATATTAGTCCCCTGTCCGATTTGGGATAGGTAAAGATCCTTTCCCAATCTGTTGGTGGTCTTTTTGTCTTATTGACAGTGTCTTTTGCCTTGTAGAAGCTTTGCAATTTTATGAGGTCCCATTTATCGATTCTCGATCTTACAGCACAAGCTGTTGCTGTTCTATTCAGGAATTTTTCCCCTGTACCCATATCTTCGAGGCTTTTCCCCACTTTCTCCTCTATAAGTTTCAGTGTCTCTGTTTTTATGTGGAGTTCCTTAATCCACTTAGATTTGACCTTAGTACAAGGAGATAGTAATGGATCAATTCGCAATCTTCTACATGATAACAGCCATTTGTGCCTGCACCATTTGTTGAAAATGCTGTCTTTTTTCCACTGGATGGTTTTAGCTTTCTTGTCAAAGATCAAGTGACCATAGGTGTGTGGGTTCATCTCTGGGACTTCAATTCTGTTCCATTGGTCTACTTGTCTGTCGCTATACCAGAACCATGCAGTTTTTATCACAAATGTTCTGTAGTACATCTTTAGGTCGGGCATGGTGATTGCACCAGAGGTTCTTTTATCCTTGAGAATAGTTTTTGCTATCCTAGGTTTTTTGTTATTCCAGATGAATCTGCCAATTGCCCTTTCTAATTCGTTGAAGAATTGAGTTGGAATTTTGATGGGGATTGCATTGAATCTGTAGATTGCTTTTGGCAATATAGCCATTTTTACTATATTGATCCTGCCGATCCAGGAGCATTGGAGATCTTTCAATCTTCTGAGATCTTCTTTAATTTCTTTCTTCAGAGACATGAAGTTCTTGACATACAGATCTTTCACTTCCTTAGTTAGAGTCACGACTAGGTATTTTATATTATTTGTGGCTATTGAGAAGGGTGTTGTTTCCTTAATTTCTTTCTCAGCCTGTTTGTCCTTTGTGTACAGAAAGGCCATTGACTTGTTTGAGTTAATTTTATATCCAGCTACTTCATTGAAGCTGTTTATCAGGCTTAGGAGTTCTCTGGTGGAATTTTTAGGGTCACGTATATATACTATCATATCATCTGCAAAAAGTGATATTTTGACTTCTTCCTTTCCAATTTTTATCCCCTTGATCTCCTTTTGTTGTCTAATTGCTCTGTCTAGGACTTTAAGTACAATGTTGAATAGGTAGGGAGAGAGTGGACAGTCTTGTCTAGTCCCTGATTTTAGTGGGATTGCTTCAAGCTTCTCACCATTTACTTTGATGCTGGCTACTGGTTTGCTGTAGATTGCTTTTATCATGTTTAGGTATGGGCCTTGAATTCCTTATCTTTCCAAGACTTTTATCATGAATGGGTGTTGGATTTTGTCAAATGCTTTCTCAGCATCTAATGAGATGATCATGTGGTTTTTGTCTTTGAGTTTGTTTATATACTGGATTACGTTGATGGGTTTCCGTATATTGAACTATCCCTGCATCCCTGGGATGAAACCTACTTGGTCAGGATGGATGATTGTTTTGATGTGTTCTTGGATTCGGTTAGCAAGAACTTTATTGAGGATTTTTGCATCAATATTCATAAGGGATATTGGTCTGAAGTTCTCTATCTTTGTGGGGTCTTTTTGTGGTTTAGGTATCAGAGTAATTGTGGCTTTACAGAATGAGTTGGGTAGAGGTCCTTCTGTTTCTATTTTGTGGAATAGTTTGTGAAGAACTGGGATTAGATCTTCTTTGAAGGTCTGATAGAACTCTGCACTAAAACCATCTGGTCCTGGGCTTTTTTTGGTTGGGAGATTATTAATGACTGCTTCTATTTCTTTGGGGGATATCGGGCTGTTTAGATCATTAACCTGATCTTGATTCAACTTTGGTACCTCGTATCTGTCTAGAAACTTCTCCATTTCATCCAGGTTCTCCAGTTTTGTTGAGTATAGCCTTTTGTAGAAGGATCTGATGGTGTTTTGGATTTCTTCAGGATCTGTTGTTATGTCTCCCTTTTCATTTCTGATTTTGTTAATTAGAATGCTTTCCCTGTGCCCTCTAGTGAGTCTGGCTAAGGGTGTGTCTATCCTGTTGATTTTCTCAAAGAACCAGCTCCTCTTTTGCTTGATTCTCTGAATAGTTCTTCTTGTTTCCACTTGGTTGATTTCGCCCCTGAGTTTGATTAATTCCTGCCGTCTACTCCTTTTGGATGAATTTGCTTCCTTTTGTTCTAGAGCTTTTAGGTGTGTTGTCAAGCTGCTAGTGTATGCTCTCTCTAGTTTCTTTTTGGAGGCACTCAGAGCTATGAGTTTTCCTCTTAGAAATGCTTTCATTGTGTCCCATAAGTTTGGGTATGAGGTGGCTTCATTTTCATTGAACTCTAAGAAGTCCTTAATTTCTTTCTTTATTCCTTCCTTGACCAAGGTATCATTGAGAAGAGTGTTGTTCTGTTTCCACGTGAAAGTTGGCTTTCTATTATTTATTTTGTTATTGAAGATCAGCCTTAGTGCATGGTGATCTGATAGGATGCATGGGACAATTTCAATATTTTTGTATCTGTTGAGGCCTGTTTTGTGACCTATTATGTGGTCAATTTTGGAGAAGGTACCATGAGGTGCTGAGAAGAAGCTATATCCTTTTGTTTTAGGATAAAATGTTCTGTAGATATCTGTCAGATCCATTTGTTTCATAACTTCTGTTAGTTTCACTGTGTTCCTGTTTAGTTTCTGTTTCCATGATCTGTTCTTGGTGAAAGTGCTGTGTTGAAGTCTCCCATTATCATTGTGTGATGTGCAATGTGTGCTTTGAGATTTACTAAAGTTTCTTTAATGAATGTGGCTGCCCTTGTATTTGGATCATAGATATTCAGAATTGATAGTTCCTCTTGGAGGGTTTTTCCTTTGATGACAATGAAGTGCCCCTCCTTGTCTTTTCTGATGACTTTGGGTTGGAAGTCAATCTTACCAGATATTAGGATGGCTACTCCATCTTGTTTCTTCAGACCATTTGCTTGGAAAATTGTTTTCCAGCCCTTCATTCTGAGGTAGTGTCTATCTTTTTCTCTGAGATGAGTTTCCTGTAAGCCGCAAAATTGGGTCTTATTTGTGCAGCCAGTTTGTTAGTCTATGTCTTTTTATTGGGGAGCTGAGACCATTGATATTAAGAGATATTAAGGAAAAGTAGTTGTTGCTTCCTGTTATTTTTGTTGTTAAAGTTGGCATTCTGTTCTTGTGGATGTCTTCTTTTAGGTTTGTTGATGGATTACCTTCTTGTTTTTTTCTAGGGTGTTGTTCCCGTCCTTGTATTGGTTTTTTTCTGTTATTATCCTTTGAAGGGCTGGATTCGTGGAGAGATAATGAGTGAATTTGGTTTTGTCGTGGAATACTTTGGTTTCTCCATCTATGGTAATTGAGAGTTTGGCTGGGTATAGTAGCCTGGGCTGGAATTTGTGTTCTCTTAGTGTCTGTATAACATCTCTCCAGGCTCTTCTGGCTTTCATAGTCTCTGGTGAAAAATCTGGTATAATTCTGATAGGCTTGCCTTTATATGTTACTTGACCTTTTCCCTTACTGCTTTTAGTATTCTGTCTTTATTTAGTGCATTTGTTGTTCTGATTATTATGTGTCGGGAGGAATTTCTTTTCTGGCCCAGTCTATTTGGAGTTCTGTAGGCTTCTTGTATGTTCATGGGCATCTCTTTC
This sequence comes from Mus musculus, assembly GCF_000001635.26. Taxonomy (NCBI): domain Eukaryota; kingdom Metazoa; phylum Chordata; class Mammalia; order Rodentia; family Muridae; genus Mus; species Mus musculus. Next base: position 148,112,351 of record NC_000086.7, on the reverse strand, counting down.
TTTAGATTTGGGAAGTTTTCTTCAATAATTTTGTTGAAGATGTTTGCTGGTCCTTTGAGTTGAAAATCTTCATTCTCATCCACTCCTATTATCCGTAGGTTTGGTCTTCTCATTGTGTCCTGGATTTCCTGGATGTTTTGAGTTAGGAGCTTTTTGCATTTTCCATTTTCTTTGATTGTTGTGCCGATGTTCTCTATGGAATCTTCTGCACATGATATTCTGTCTTCCATCTCTTGTATTCTGTTGCTGACGCTCGAATCTATGGTTCCAGATTTCTTTCCTAGGGTTTCTATCTCCAGTGTTGCCCCACTTTGTGTTTTCTTTATTGTGTCTACTTCCCTTTTTAGGTCTAGTATGTTTTTGTTCATTTCCATCACCTGTTTGGATGTTTTTTCCTCTTTTTATGTAAGGACTTCTACTTGTTTGATTGTGTTTTCCTGTTTTTCTCTAAGGACTTGTAAATCTTTAGCAGTGTTCTCCTGTATTTCTTTAAGTGAGTTATTAAATTCCTTCTTGATGTCCTCTACGATCATCATGAGATATGTTTTTAAATCCGGGTCTAGCTTTTCGGGTGTGTTGGGGTGCCCTGGAATGGGCGAAGTGGGAGTGCTGGATTCTGATGATGGTGAGTGGTCTTGTTTCCTGTTAGTAAGATTCCTACCTTTACCTTTCGCCATCTGGTAATCTCTGGATTTAGTTGTTATAGTTGACTCTCTTTAGAGATTGTTCTTCTGGTGATTCTGTTACTGTCTATCAGCAGACCCGGGAGACAGACTCTCTCCTCTGAGTTTCAGTGCTCAGAGCACTCTCTGCTGGCAAGCTCTCTTACAGGGAAGGTGCACAGATATCTTGTGTTTGGACCACCTCCTGGCCGAAGAAGAAGGCCCAAAACAGGACCTTTCCCAGAAGCTGTGTTGCTTTGGCAGTTCCCAGAAGCTGTCAGCTTCTGTGGTGCAGACTCTCACCTGTGCAGACTAATTTCCTAAGTTTGGCAGAGTCCCAGAACCAAGGTGGCGCCTGCAGCTCCTGAGGCTGAGGCCTTCTGATCCAGGTGGACACCTGTCCTCTGGTCGGGAAGGTGGCCGACTGTCTGCGGCCTGAAAAGGGTGCTACCTCAGCGGCTCTGTGGCTCTGCCTGTCCCAAAAGCTGTCCGGTTCTGTGGTGTACCCTCTCACCTGTTCAGACTAATTTCCTAAGTTCGGCGGAGTCCCGGAACCAAGGTGGCGCCCGCTGCCTAGTCAATTTTTTAATTAGATATTTTCTTTATTTACATTACAAATATTATCCCCTTTCGTAGTTCCCCCTCCGAAAATCCCCTATCCTCTCCCCCCTCTCCCTGCTCCCCAACCCACCCACTCCTGCTTCCTCCCCAGGTATTCCCCTTTACTGGGGAATAGAACCTTCAAGGGCCAAGGGCCTCTCTTCCCATTGATGACTGACTAGGCCACACTCTTCTACATATGCAGCTAGAGGCACAAGTGCCTCCTTGTGTTTTCTTTGATTCATGGTTTAGTCCCTGGGAGCTCTGGGGTTGCTGGTTAGTTCATATTGTTGTTTCTCCTAGGGGGCTGAATACCCCTTCAGCTCCTAGGTTATTTTCTCTAGCTCCTTCATTGGGGATCCTGTGCTCAGTCTAATGGATGACTATGAGCATCCACTTTTGTATTAGTCAGGCACTGGCATAGCCTCTCAGGAGACAGCTATATCAGGCTCCTGTCAGCAAGCTCTTGGCATCTGCAATAGTGTCTGGGTTTTGTGGTTTTTTACAGTATGGATCCCCAGGTGGGGCAGTCTCTGGATGGTCATTTCTTCAGTCTCTGGTTCATACTTTGTCTCTGTAACACCTTCCATGGGTATTTTGACCCCCCTTCTAAGAAGGATCAGAGTATCCACACTTTGGTCTTCTCTCTTGTGGTGGTTGGACTGCAGGGGCCAGATGGATGGTTCCACTCAGGAATCACTCCCTCAGACCAGATCTTCTGAGATTCAGATGCCATAGTTGCATGTATCTTCTAGACAGAGGGGCTGGCCTCTGTGCTTTCTGGGGTACCAGTTGCTGTTGCAGTTTCCTTCTTGTCTTTAGGCTGCATGGTAGGAAACAGAAATACTCCCTTGATTTTGATGGAATCTGTGAGAAACAGGGTGAGTCGACCCATACCCATGCCCCAGCCAGCCGTTGGGGGCAACCCATATTCCAGGGCAGCACAGAAGTTTTCATCTATGAACATGGAATCATCATCACCAGCAGCCTGGGTCTTGGATTGCTCTTCAAACTATAATTTCTGCCATATGGGATCGTTCAGCTTAGTGTAGGCATCACATACATCCTTCTCAGGACAAACAGCTCAAAATGCTCAGTTAAATCCTCTTTGGAGTGGTGCCATTTGGTCTAAGGACTCATAATCTGTGGGTGATCACAGAAGAATGTAGGACTGATGCATGTCACTTCGAGGAATGTTCCAACAAGCTTATCAAGGAGCTTGGCTGTGGTCCTAGGTGGGGGGCATTCAACAGCTTTTGCAACAGAAATATCAAGAATTTTTCAAGTTTCTTCTATTTCAAAGAGACTGGTTTCTGGCAGCTTCATACCTAGGGCTTTCTCAAACACTTCTACCATGCTGATTCTCCTGAAGGGTGGAGTGAAGTAAGTTTCACAGGCTTGGACTTCTGGCCTGTCTGGGCGGCAGGTGATCTTGTAACTGCTGGTAATGCTTTCTACCATCCCTGACAGCATCTTCTCTGTGATTTCCATGAGGTCATGACTGTCTGCATAGACCATGTAGAACTCACAGGTGGTGAATTCAGAATGTGAGTCAAATCAATCCCTTCACTCCAGAACTGGTGCCCAATTTCATAAACCCTGTCAATGGCACCAACAGCCAGCATCTTATGGTAGGGTTCTGGAGCAATTCTCATACATAAGTTCATTTTCCTGCTCATTGTGATAGGTGATGAAAGGCTTGGCTGAAGCTCCCCCAGGGATGATGCTCATCATGGGAGTTCCAAAGTCCAGGGATCCCAGCTCATCTAAGAAACTTCTTATATCTGTGATTATCTTTAGAGAAGATGACAAATTTCTATCTCACAAACTCCTTCAGTATCAAGCCCAAATATCTCTGAAGAGACCTTATTTCCTTGTCTTTGAAGGCCAAAATGAAGCTGAGGCACATGTGCAAGCAGAGGGACAGAAGTGTGATCTCCTGGGGGATGGTGCTCAGCTTGTCCTTCTTGGTTTTCCCTGGATTACCCTCAACTCTAATTATATCTCCCTGATGCAGTTTTTATTGAGATGCACACATTCTTCCTCTGATTTATAATTCCTGGAGTTGGCCATGACTTGTAACTTGACCTCCTCTCCTCAAAGGTCATAGAAGATGAATTTTCCCCAGACACTCTCTTGGATGTGACCTGCCACTTATGTTGTTAGTCAGGTGATCCCCAGGCTGCAGGTGACTGTATTCTTGAATGAACCGAGTGAATGAGATGTCCACATGGTACTTGGGTGGGTATGAGTCCTCTGTACTGAACTTCAGCTGCTGGACTTTGGATCCTGTAATATTGATTTGGGTCCAGAGTCTCCTCCTCAGCACCCACACCAATGTCAGCAGTGGGGTTGGTGGTGACAGCAGCAGTAGTCTTGTTTAGCTGTTTCTCATTGAGCTCTTTCCACTTGGCCTTTCTCTTCCAGTTTCTTCTCAGCTTTCAGGTGCCTCTTCAGCTCATTTTTGCTTAATTTCAACTCAACATCCACTTTGACTTTACTCTCCTGCAGTGTGGCCATTTCCCCCACTCTGTATTCTCACTTTTGAAAGTCTTTTTATTGCCTCCTAGTCTTTGCCATAATTGCATGTAAAAACTTATGTTGTGAAAATGTTTATTTCCTATTACTGTTATGCCCTGAGACTATCACCTGACTGTTTTCATTGTAGCCATCATAACACAATTATTTCAACTACAATGATTCTGTTACAAAACCTTATACTTACTAAAAAGACAGTATCTTTTGGGAACATATTTTTAAACGAGAAAAGGGAATTTTATTGACAAAATGAACTCATATATCTGCATGTCATGTATTGTTCAAATGAAATCATACTCTGCATTTTTAGTAAACTTTAGTGTGAAGTAATACAGTTCATATAAAATACTAGAAGGGAATGAAAGGAATTCATTTTAAACAATATCAGTGAGAATTTCCTAAATTATAGAGCAATGATTACATAATTATCTAACATAAAACTTATAGTTATATGATATGAGGTAACAAATGAAAGTTTAGTCCCATCATTATTTTATTAAATCCAATGCAATAGAAACTATCTGTATTTACCAAAAGTCAGCATAATTAGCATAATAAATTTTTCTTAATATCTGCACCAGATTTCATATGATCCCTTGTTTTCTGCCCAGGAGGTCTGCAATCTCAATTAAACTTTGAGATGAGTTGACATGTCTATTTTGTAAGGTGGGAAAAGCAGAAGTATAAAAGTAGTACTATCAGATATGGTTTGATATAGATCAAGTTTAAGAAAAACTTGAAAAAAATGAAAAGTCAATCAAAAAGAGACAGAACAAAGGCTGGGGATGTACTCTGTTGATAGAGTGCTCCCCTCTTGGTATCCTTCCTGGCCCTGCATCATGGATGTGGTGGTGTATTTTTGTATTCTCAGCAGTTGTGAGGTAGAATAGGATGATTAGAGTTCAAAGATATCCTCTGTTGCATAGTGAGTCAAATGTAAAGGGCAGGCACTGCATGTTAATCATCTCCATGTCTTCATGATATATATATATATTAAGTTTTCAAGACAAGGTTTTCTGTGTTTCCCTGGCTGCCCTGAAACTCATTCTGTATACTAGGCTGGCTTCAAACTTACAGAGATCCACCTGCATCTGTGTCCTGAGTGCTTGGCTTAAAGGCATGTGTCACCCCAACCCAACAAATACTATAATATTTTGAACATAGTAGTTGTTCAACATAGGGTGTGTTTTTGCTTTTAAGTGCTGAGGATGGAAATCAGGACCTTGAGCATGCCAGGCAAATATTTTTCAACTGTGTCCTATCTGCAGTCCACCAAATAGGTTTTAAATGACTAAAGGCTGAATCTCTAGGAAGAAAGTGTATGTCAGGCTTAGAGAAACCTTAAGTATCCCCTCTCCTTTGAGGTCATGGATCATTCATTCCAAATAATTTGACAACAAGGCTTTTAAAAAGTAAGGACTCTGGAGCCTTATAAAAACAGTGCATATAGTGTCCTGTGTATGGAACTAGACTCAATAGAACTCCTGAGTCTACTAGCCACTAGAGTATACACTGCAAAGCAGTCAATAGCAGGGATATGAAGACATTAGGAAAATGAGATCATTTTAAAACTAAAGAGAATAGAATCTGGCTGCTATAGAGACCAAACAGTGGTCACAATGGTTGACTCTAGGGGACAATAGAACAAGAGGAAGATAAAATGAGCAATAAAAGGCCATTGAAGGCACACCTGTTCTATTGGGAGACAGGCCTCGGGCAGGATCTGGTTACATGCCTAGAACAATTTCCCTCTTATTTATTTATTTTAAACTCTGAGTAATCTAGGGATAAATTTGGTCTTGGGTGAGGGATTGTTTTAATGTTCCCTACAGGCAACATTCTTTCTTTGTATTGTTAAGCAAAAGAAACACACACACACACACACACACACACACACACACACACACACACACTCACTCACATTCCAAGACAGGTCACAGTCAATTAGCCTTTTAAAACACAGTGACAATGTAAATAATATAAGAAAAAGAAAAATAATTTTGACACTAGACATTCAACTCAATTTAAACCCTTCTCTCTCTCTCTCTCTCTCTCTCTCTCTCTCTCTCTCTCTCTCTCTCTCTCTCTCTCTCTCTCTTCATCTCTCTGTTTTCCTCTCCAGTCCCCCTTGGATTTTGCAGATAAGTTCTCAAGTGTATCAGGTTGGCTTCCACCTCCCTATGTAGACAAGGCTGCCATTGGCTGCATACTTTCCACCTCACAAGTGTTAAAATACAGGTGTTCATCAATAGGCACATCTTACATGGTATTCTCCACTGCTAATCATTTTCTTTCTTTTTAAAAGTGTTTGTTTTATATGTATGAATTTTTCTCAAATGTATGCTTGTGTACTATGTATGTACCTGTTGTCCATGAAGAAGAGGGAATGGGGATTCCCCTGGAACTGGAGTTACAGATGATTGTGAACCATATGGATACTGGTAATTGAATCTGGATCTTTTTCATGAGCAACAAGTTTTATTAACCCGTGTTCCATCTTTCCAGCCCCTGCATAATTTTATTATTACATTCTCTGCCTAGAAGACATATTGCTATATGAAATTGATACCTAGGAGATAAACATGGCAGGCAAAAGCATTAGGTTCAAAATAAAGATGTGTGAAAGTGTCATTTCCACTTGATTGAGATTGAAAACACATTTGAAAACATATTTTTAAATATTTTACTGATAACGTATGCATTCCTAGTAGGAAGAAGATCTCCTTTTATAGGGATTTTAAACTTGTTTATTTATTTTTGAGATTATAATAAGATTACATCAGCTTTTCCTTCCCTTTTCTCCCTTTATATTTTTCCCTATAAGCCTACTTGCTCTTCTTCAAATCCATGGCCTCTATTATTCATTAATTGTTGTTACACACATTTATGTATATGCATATATTCCTCAATACATGTTTGGCTTCTTTTTCATACAGTTGCTCTTATATGGACCAAAGAATTTCCTTGTTTAGTTAGTCTCATTTATAGTTTACGTTCGTATCTATAATAGAGTCTCACCCTACCAGATGTGCACTGGTGATGGTACCCAGGACCTTACACATTCTAGATTCTAGGTAAGCCTTTTATCCTCTGATCTCTGTCTTCTGCATTATAGAGGCATATACTATTTCAGTTGAGTATTAAACTATTAGTGGCGGTAGACAGTATGGAAGGATGTTTGGTAGCATGCTCAGAGAACCTGAGATGGTAAAGAGTCCTTGATAGAGGAGGTTCTGGAAAGGAGCTAGAATTATAGAAGTCCAAGGGGTACAGACAACAGTTTTAGCTTGAAGTGACTCACTTTCCTTACGTTTGTGATAAAGAAGTCAATAAAAATATCTCAGAAAAGGAAGAGTTACTTTGGTTTATAGTGTGAGATTATAGAACAGTCGTTCTCAACCTCTGGGTTGCGATCCCTTTGGCAGTGTGTATAAGGACTCTTTCACAGGGGTCACCTATGATCACCTATGATCACCTGAAAACACAGATATTTACATTATAATTCAGAATAATAGCAAATTACACCTCAAGGAGTTGCAGCATTTGAATGGTTCAGAACTGGGATAGATGTTTTTATGACATTGACAATATGATGTGACTGGTCACATTGAATCCATAACTCCTAAGTGAACAGTGATGAAGGCAGGAACCCAGATCACATTCTCCTTTTTATTCAGCAGAAGGCTCCAGTCCATGGAATCCTGCCTCTCACATTTGGGGTGGCTATTCTCTGTTCACCTAAACATTTCTAGAAGTTTCCTCACATCCTCACATATATGCCCAGAGGTGTGTCTCCTAGATGACTCTAGATCCTGTCATGTTTTCAGTTTCAACCAACGTAGGCTTTTTTTCTTATAAAGCAATAAGAAAACACTGCATAGTTTTCATGTGCAAAAAATGACAAATAACCTTCAGTTCCAACTGGATTATGGGACTGAGGAAGGATCATCTAGAGGCAGTGATGCTTCTTGCCTTGCTCCAGAGTCCTAGCAATAGATGAGGAGAGAAATAAATACCTGGACTTGATGGAAGTATGATAGATGAATTAGACAGATTTACTGGTAAACTGATGTCAGTAAACGATCTTCAACACTGAGGAGAGTTTCTGCTTCCCTTGTTTGATCCACTGACCAGAGTATGGCACCTTTGCCTGAATGTACATCACCTAAGGATAATGAGGAACTTAGGGATGCTGCTACATATCTTGAACCCACTCTGTTGTCCTGGATATTGGTATCAGGAGATATACATAGCAGTCAAGGGTTGGGTTCAGAATAGTGATGTATGGAAGTGTCATTGCCACTTGATTATATAGGGATTGATGAAATAAGCTAAGGTGTATATGCTATACCCTGAGGAACACCAACACTCCATGTTTGCTCAAAGATGGAGAAACTGAAATATGGTCTTATGGCCAAAAACTGTAATCACAGAACTTGGGAGGTGGATGTGGCAATATCAGACAGGCATTCAAGACCACACTTAGATACCTATCAGACTGAGTCTAGCCTGTACTACATGAGACTTTGTCTCAAAAAAAAGCAAAATGAAAAACATGAAAATGGAGAAATAAACCAGATGAATGCAGGGAGGGAAAATTTCTCAGAATCAAGATTCAGTTTTTAAAAGGGGAAAACCAAAAATGGCCACCATTCTAGAATGCAAGCGTACACGGTTTCAGAAAAGGGGTAATGACCTTGTAAGGTCAACTCATCATCCCATCGTACCTCTGACTTCCCTCCTGAGTAATATGCAATGAACCCAAGAGCGAGGTGGTTTGTTTTAATATATATAACTGGGGCCCATGGAAAATATTATCCTCCCTTTTAATATAATATAGCTTATTGAGAAATATGCTGGGTGTTTTTCCACAGGCATATGCACAAGCTATCTTATTTTCTTTGTCTGGGGAATCAAGCTTCCTATTTCTGATTTATTATTACACCAATGGGCCAAACACACTAGAATTCACCAAATAAGGAATCAGATTCCTTTAAACGGGGAGAAATCCTACAATTAATTTAAGGGGGAAATGTCCACAGGGATACCAATATTACTTCTGTGTTTGTCAAGCATACACAGGAGGATGATCAAAGGGTAGAACACATTGTAAAAATGTACCCTGTGCTAAAACTGGTTGAAGTCTGTGAGTTTCTGGAAACACAAAGCCCTTTGAACAAAGAGCAGTAACTGTACACAACCTTTGGGTTCACTTAGGGTCAGATATCAAAGATGATCTTACTTACTTTAAGTAATAGAACTGGACACTGGCTGGAAAAGCTTAAGCTAAAAACAGCCCAGAACTGCTGTGACTAACAGGAAGTTTCCAGAAGGAATGAAAGAAAAATGTAAAAGAGGGTGAATGGTTACAAGTTGCTGCTTACTTTGCCTAAAATTTATCCCAACAGTGAATTCAAATAGTGAAGATATTATCTCAGAAAACCAAGTTTCATTTAAGAAAAATTATAAACTTTATAATTTTCTAAGTTCATGATATTAATAAATCTTGGGAATCAGAGAAAAGGAACGGGGAGAATGAGAAACAGAGAGTCTAAGAAATGAACTCTGTGTCTGCCTGACAGCCACTGGATGAAATCAGAAAGAAAACACTGGAAAGAGATCAGGCCTCCTGTAACCCATTAAATATAAAGAAGGAGGAAACAGAGTTAATGTTGGTTATGGCTCCACTTGCTAGATCCAGAGCTGAGCCGAGCTGTTTAAGGCTGAGCAGATCCAGCAATAAAATTTCATAATAAGCATCCATAAAATAACAAGAACAGAAGTTTGCTGGGTTACAGATCAACTACTGCTGCTACCCCAGAGTCTAGCATATACCAGGCAAACACTCTACCCCCACCATCATGCAAGCTGCAGCCTCAGCCTCCATGTGCCAGCCTTAACCAGAAACAAAAATGTTGATGGAACTTTTGAGCTATCTTTTAGTTGTAACTTTAAGTTTTTCAAACGTTACTTTTAATGATGGTTCCTACATGCTTTAATCTCCCTTGTAGCCCACCACCCACCAGAGGTAGTGGAAAAGAAAGGATACAAGGCAGGTGTACCTGTTTAGAAACGGTCTTTGGAGCAACTCCCACTTATGTTGTCTGGAAATCAGGCAGTTCTTTTTGCAGGTTAGGAGGCAGCTGCAGCTTGATCTATCACAAACATGTCATGGATACAAGAGCAGTTCAGACTGGTAGAGTTGGGTTAGCCACAGTGGTGATGTGACCAAGCAGAGACAGCCCAGCCTCAGACTTGGCTCAAGTCAGCAGAAGGGACACAGAGGGATGCCAGGAGAAGTTCTTGGCTGTGCCTCTCTCAGGGAAGCCAAGATCAGTTGAGAATCTAGACCCACAAGCATTGCACAGCTATCTGTACCAGCAAGCCAAGCTCTGTCTCTGTCACTCTGTGGAGTCCTTTTTATACCCTCCAAACATCAGTTGTCCTTCACATGCCTTGACTCAGCATGGGTCTTGCTTCAGCACATGTCTTGTCTTAGCGTGGCTCTTGCCTCAGTATGTGCATCCAATGAGCCAGAGTCCATGGAAGTGGCAAGAAACTGCACCATACCACCAGAAGTTTTTTGGTACTTTAGTTTCTATGGAGTCCTGTCAAATGCAGCTCACCTATGAAATGTAAGACACACCAATACATACAGGTTGTTAGCAGGAATCCTTCATCATGAGTCCTTTCACATGCTTACTTTAGCAGAACATCCTCTTTCCTGTATCTGCTTCAGCAAAATGTTCCTTCACAAGTCTTCCTTAACCTTTCACCCTTTTCTACTTTAATGAGATGTTCCTTTATGTATTTGCGCCAACAAAACACCATCCAACCAACTTTCCAAAAAACCCTTAAGTTTCAATTTCACTAAGGTTTTTTTTTTTTTTTTTTGGTTTTTTTTTTGTTTGTTTGTTTTTTTTTTTGTTTTGTTTTTTGTTTTGTTTTGTTTTTTGGTTTTTTTTTTGTCTCTAAAAACAAGATAGTTTTCATAATGCCTCCAGGAACTACTAGTCATTGTGGCAGTCTTAGAAGGTGTTCTCAGAAGAAAGTGGGATCTTTCAAGCCATTTAAACACAGAATTAGAATTCAAATTTTCACTAGCCTATTATGGTGGTTCAAGTGAAAATAGCCTCCACAGGCCTTTAGGCAATGGCACAATTAGAAGGTGTGGCTTTGTTGGACTAGGTGTGTTCTTGTTGGATAAAATGGGGCACAGCTGGGTGGGCCTTCAATCTTTCTCAGATGCTTTTGACAGACCCAGTGTGACAGTCTGTTTCTGCTACCTGTGGATCCAGATGTAGAATTTTCAGCTCCTTCTGAGCACCATATTTACCTGCATGCTACCATGCTTCCTGCTATGATGATAATGTACTAAACCTCTGAAATGTAAGCCAGTTCAAATGAAATGTTTCCTTTATAAGAATTGGTCATAGTGTCTCTTCTGAGAGATAATATCCTAAGTAAGATCCCTACAGTATGAGATCGTTGCACTGGCAGTCATGTCCTTCTGCCTGGAACTCAGTTGGTGGAGAGGTAGATAGTTGGTATAACCTATAACAGCAAAAGATTCAGAGAATAGATAGAGGTTGGACAGGCAAGTTGCTGAACAGAAGTAAGCTAATAGGATGAACAGAGTCTTGAGTAATCTAGAAAAATGGCTTATGATGTTTTAAAAAACATTTTAGTGATTCTCTGAGCCTTTTATATCTTTTATATATTTTGATCATATTCATGCCCAATCCCCAACTTTGACCAAGCCCCACCCCCATACCCTACTCTCCTAACTTCATAGAATCTCTTTATTTTTACTTTTTGATTAAGTCCAATTTGTATTGCCCACGTCCAGTCAGTGGATTGTGGTTGACCTAGTAGTGATTATATATTTAGAGAAAAATAACTCTTCCTCTCCAGTAGCCATCAACTCTCTATGATTCCTCAGCAAGGGGTGGGGTCCATGTTCTAATGTTGACTGGCCTATTTTAAAATGTTCGAGTGAAGAGTCAGGTTCTGTTTTATTGTATAAAATTATATACTGGTTGGTGTTTATTTATTAATATGTTCTTTTATCTGTTTCCTCCTCAACATACATGGCTGAAAGAACAAAAGAGATAAATATTTACTCATCGGAACTGAAGCATCACATGCCAGTTCTCAACAGAATATTAAGCAATGCATAGAATTTGTGGGGGTTCGCTTTAAAAAATGCAATCCTATCTATGCATTGCTTCACAAACTGATAAATAAAACAGCTCCAACGTCTAGGACAGCTCCCTAGTAATGCATTTTCTCATCTTTTTGATGTCTAATCTACATGCAATAAAATTCATCTTTTTTTTCTGCTTTGTTTTATTTTGTTTTCAGATAGGGTCTCGTGTAAACCAGACTGGCCTCAAGCTTCCTATGAAGCCATGGTTGCCCTTCATTTTTTCATCCTATTGCTATAATCCCCCAAGTGTTGAGATTGTAGGTCTGTGCCACTATGCTCACTCTACTGGCTAGTTTTGTGTCAACTTGACACAACTGGAGCTATCACAGAGAAAGGAGCTTCAGTTGAGGAAATGCCTCCATGAGATCCAACTGTATGTCACTTTCTCAATTAGTGATCAAGGGGAAAGGCCCCTTGTGGGTGGGACCATCTCTGGGCTGGTAGTCTTGGGTTCTAGAAGAAAACAGGCTGAGAAGCTGTGGAAGCCAGCCAGTAAGAATATCCCTCCATGGCTTCTGCATCATCTCCTGCTTCCTGACTTGCTTGAGTTCCAGTGCTGACTTCCTTTGGTGATGAACAGCAGTATGGAAGTGTAAGCTGAAAAACCCTTTCCTCCCCAACTTGCTTTTTGGTCATGATGTTTGTGCAGGAATAGAAACCCTGACTAAGACACTCACTTTAAAATTTGCTTTTAATTCAATGGTACATGCAAACTGTTAGGTAGCACTGTTTCATTTTTGCAGCAATTTTCTTCAACTGGCCTGAGTAAAGCCACTTTACTTCCATTACCAGACACTCTACCTCTTCTCTTTCCGCTCAGTGCCTCCCAAGCACTATGAGCCTTCTGGCTCTGTGGATATATCTATTGAGTACAACTGGATGCCTATTATACCTGGTCTTTTAAAATTGGCTACTTTCATTTAGCATGTTTCAAAGGTCAGTCCATGTAATAGAGTATACAGCTATCCCATTCCTTTTCATAACTAAACCTCATCCTATAGTTTATGAATTCATCAGTGGAGAGTAGACATTTGTCTGTCATGAGTATGCTCTTATAAACTCCTATTCACAGATTTCTGAGTCTCTGTGATTTTAATTCACTTGCTTCCATACTCAGTGCTTAACATGTGTGATGGGGATTGAACTCAGGTCCTTATACTTGCATAAGAAGCACTACTCATTGAATGATCTCCCTGTCCCCAAACTGAATTTCAAAGCAGCTGAACCCTTATCATTTCTATCAGCAAAATTTGAATGGTTCAGTTGAAGTGGAAACTTCTAGTTCTGAACATATATGTCTTAGTTAGGGTTTTACTGTGGTGAACAGACACCATGACCAAGGCAAGTCTTATAAAAACAGCATTTAATTGGGGCTGGCTTACACGTTCAGAGGTTCAGTACATTATTATCAAGGTGGGAGCATAGCAGTATCCAGGCAGGCATGGCGCAGGAGGAGCTGAGAGTTCTATGTCTTCATCCAAAGGCTGCTAGTAGAAGACTGACTTCCAGGCAACTAGGCTGAGGACCTTATACCCACACCCACAGTGACACACCCATTCCAACCAGGTCACACCTATTCCAACAAGGCCAAACCTTGAGGTGGTGCCACTTCCTGGTCCAAGGATATACAAACCATCACAATATACTAATAACTTTTTGGGCTCTTTCTCTAGCAATGCTGTAAATTCAGTTGAGACTGTTTTATAATTAATTAGTTATTTAATTAATCAATGAATGAATGAATACGTAATTAATAAAAGGTCTTACTATGGAGTCTGGGTTTTAGAAGCACTAAAAACTTTTCCACTACCTCTTCTGGATGGTGGGCTAGAGGATAGGTTGAATCCAAGTAGGTTGCAAAGAATATATGCCTACATTCAGTTTCTTCACTTCCTCATTAACATCCGTTATTCTCTCTTCCAATTATAGGTACGTTAGTGCACGTGAAGCAGCCATGTCAGGTAGTGTCCTCATGCATATAATATACAATACAGAAATTCTCTTTCATTAAGGACATGTCTTAATGCTATCTATTTGTTATGGTTAAGGAGACAATATTGACATGTCATTATTGATCCAAGTGCATAAGTCACATAAGCGGTCACACTGGATGTTGGACATTCCCTGAGACATTGTATTTAGCTTTCTTTAGCCATTGTTATTTTTTGTGATGGGATCACATGATGCAGTCCAGGCTTATCTTGAATTCTCAACATTTTTGATTCAGTCTTTAAGCCCAGGTATTGAAAGTACATACCACTATATCTTTATTTTTTAAATTAGGTTAGTTTTATTTTTTTAATTGATCTGTGAATTTTTCTTATAATTTATAAATACATTTTTTTTTATTTTTGGCGTTTTGAGACAGGTCTTTCTATGTGTAACCTTGGCTGGATTAGAATTTGCTTTGAGGACCAGGCTGGCCTCGAATTCACATAGATCTGACTGTCTCTGCCTCCCCAGTCCTGTGATAAGGACATATGCAAGTATGTCTTTCTCACAGATATCTCCTTAGATATAGGTATTGCAATATTTTCTCATACAGTATATATTAGCATTGTACATTTTGTGCGACTGAGATAGCTACATGCCTGCCTTGTACTTCCTTGCATTTTTGTGGTGTCTTTCTTTGGAGTAATGAATTACTTGAATATATGAGGTTCAAGGATAAAGTTTGAGCATGTTGGTATATGGCTATAAATCTGCTGCTCAGGAAGCAGGATAGAAGGATTGTAAGTTTGAGAACCAATGGATAAAGTTGAGGTGCTTGGGGTGTAGCCATGTGGTACAGCACTGATCTATCATGCTCAAGGCCTTGGACTCTAACAATGCTGTAAACACAGTTGAGATTGTTCAATCAATCAATCAATCAATCAATCAATCAATCAATTCCTAATTAAAGGTCTTACTATGAAGTCCTAGTTTTGGAAACACTGTGTAGGCCAAACTAGCCTTTATCTTTTGGCAATCCTCATTCCTTATCCTCTGGAGTTCTGGGATTACAGACATGTGACATCATGCCAGCAAAGACTGATCTAGTTAAACACATTAAAGCCATTTATATAATATAATGATGTTGTCCATACCCAGTATACTGCCTGGGATCACATTGATTCTAAATACAATACTGCTGTCTACATTTTTTTTTTTGTTTTTCAAGACAGGGTTTCTTTGTATAACCCTGGCTGTCCTGGAACTCTCTTTGTAGACCAGGCTGCGCTCGAACTCAGAAATCTGCTTGCCTTTGCCTCCCAAGTGCTGAGATTAAAGGCGTGCACCACCACACCTGGTCTTACATTCTTTACCAAGAGCTAAGTAAGAGTCCAGGAGCACTGCTCTAGAGTGTCCCAGAGTCAGACTATAGTGTATTTCAGAATCACTAGGAGCTCTCTCTCCTTAAGCACGCAAATTGTACCCCACATTCATCAGACTTTCATATTTAGTAGGTGTGAAGTAGAGAGTAATATCTGTCCTAAATTTTCTCAGAATCCTCAGAGGAATAACTGATGCTGACAAGTACTGAGCCCCAGGGTGAGAACCAGGCACACAGCTACCTTTCCCATTGTGCCTGTGGTTTGCAAAGCTGTTGAATGGTGAAAGGATTTTACCAATTTTCCAAGTACCTCCTCCAAGCTTTTAATCCACAAGTGTGAATTTCTATGTCCTAAGGTGATACATGTTGTGCTGTCACCAAATTTTTGAATGTGGTATGAGTCTTAGAACCCCTTCATTATATTATTGGTATGGTTGCATTGTATGACTGAAGATATATTATTTGTGTCTTATTGTGTAACAAAGCTGTCCCCCCACCATGTAAAGTTAGCACCAATAAATGCAATATATCTGAAATTATGATCACTTTGTTCTTCAGTTGACACTGTCCTACAAACCAAACCTTTTCTCCACTCTCAGTTATTTTCAGTGGCAAGACTATTAATTATGTTGACCTAAAACTAGAGCTGAATGTAAGCAAGTTACCCAAATTATGTAATGGTTTTGAAACCATAACCTTTAGGCATGCCAGTATCTGTACTATCTTGAAATCAAAGCAACTGTGGTTTTTCCAAAACAAGATGCTTCAGAAACATTATCCCTTACTTTAATGTTTCATGGCTTTTTTTCTTTACAAACTACTTGCCCAAGCCATTCATTCATTCGTGGGTAAAAAAACTTTTGCATGCTAAGTCAATCACTGAGCATTTCCAACTTTACTTTTCCGTTTAAAAAGTGAAATCTGCTCTCTCTGACACAGCAGGAATTAAGCACATAAGAATTCACAATGACTGGCAATATGCACAGGGCCTGCACAGGTTCAAGCTAGATCAAGTCCCAGCACTGAATCTGATAAATGGACAGAGACTTCCACTGTTAACCAAGAAGCTACGTGTAATTGCTATCCACTTCAAAGGCAAAATCCGTTTTCTATAACAGAAACTCAATAAATTCATTAACCACAGATCAGGGCATGTCCCAAACACTGAAGTAGATTACTAACTCAAAGTGAATAAAATAAAGTGAAATCTGTTGTTAAAGAAGAATGTTTTGGGGATGGAGCATGTAGATTAGTTGGTAGAGTTCATGCCTAGCCAACATCAAGCCCTGGTTTGATCCTAAACACTGCATAAACTAGCTGTGCCTAGAACCCTGTTCCTGGTAAGTGGAGGCTATCTTGTGATATTGAGACTGTCTACAGAAAAAGTTAATGGCATTATCTTCACTATTACAGTATGTGGGGGACACGGATGAATGCCTGTGCTGTAACCAACACCCCTTCATTTTATCACATGAAGCCCAATTTTGGCTCCACTAGTTTTGCTTTTGTGACATGTTTTAGTCACTATATTACCTACTAAGTAAATCCTTATTTATCTGAGTACATCCTAATCTTTGTGTTGTTGGAAATATGACCATGGCCTTCAACTTTCATTTACTATGAAAATGCCAAGTTTTTTTTTTTCTAAAACAATTTTTCTGATCTGTGAATAGCATTCACAAGATGCTATGGTCTCTTCTTCACTGGCTGTGGCTACATATAGATGTAATGGATCAGGCTGCAGTAATTACCTTGAGGTCATGAGAAAGAAAACCCTGAGGACAAAACTGATAACACAAGCAGAGCAGACACATTGAAAAGACCTTGTACTTGCTTTATTCTCTGAGACACTACAACATATCAAAACCAAAAACTCCAAAGTGTGTCCTGCCTTTAGGAGTTGTAGGGACAAAGATGGATCAGAGACAAAGGAAATAGCTGACCAATGACCAGCCCAAATTGAGACTCAACCCATGAACAAGAACCAATCCCTGAAACTATTAATGATACTATGTTATGCATGTAGGCAGGGGCATAGCATAACTGTCCTCTGAGAGTCTCCACCCAGCAGCTGACTGAAACAGATACAAAGACCCAAAGCCAAACATTAAACAAGAGCTCTGAAAATCTTGTGGGAGAGTTGAGAGAAGAACTGTGGGACTCAAACAGGATAGGGACTCCACAAGAAGAAACAATAGAGTCAACTAATCTGGACACTTGGGTGCCTCCAGAGACTAAATAGCCAACTAAAGAGCATACATGGGCTGGTCTGAGGCCCCCTGCATATATGTAGGAGCTGTGCAGCTTGGTCTTCTTGAGTCTCCCCAACAATTGGAGTGGGGCCTTATCCTGACTCTATTGCTTGGTTATGGAGAGGCCTCAGTGAGAAATAACTAGTTCTGCAGAAACATGATGTATGAGGGTGGATTGGTACCCAAGGGGGCCTCCCACTTCTTAGAGTATAAGAGGAGGTGTGATAGGGGAGGGCTGTATGAGGAGGTACTGGGAGAAGGGGTCTATGATCTGGATGCAAAATGAATAAATAAAAAAATTCCTGGGAAGAAAAGATTCTCATGACACTACCCCTTATATGGATTAATTTGTTCTTGAATAAGAAGTCTACTATAAAATCTTGTTTTCTTAGGTCTCATATGATCTTTTAGACACTCATCGGGCTGTCTTGGAGGTCTTCTAGCTTGAATGCCATAACCTCTCAGCCTGAAGGAACAAACCTACAATATTAACTACCCAGGAGACTCAGGCAGGAGGATTAAAAGTTCAAGGACTATCTGGACCATGTAGTGAGTCCAACTGAAAATGAAACAACACGTTTTTCTGTAACAAATGAAAAAGTGAAGAAGGTTGAAAAAACCTGGGGCTATAGGTGAAACCAGAGAACTTGCCTGTCAATTGCATGGGCCTAGCTTCACTATCCAGCATGGCAAAAGTCCAGAATTAATTAATTAATGAAGAGCCAAACTGAACATCTTGTCTTTTTTTAAATTAGATATTTTCTTTTTTTACATTTCAAATACAATACCCTTTCCTAGTTTCCTCTCTGAAAATAAACTACCCCCACTCTCCTCCCCCTGCTCCCCAAACCACCCACTTCTTCTTCCTGGCCCTGGCATTCCCCTATACTGGGGCATAGAATCTTTACAAGACCTAGGGCTTACCCTCTCATTGATGGCCAACTAGGTCATCCACTGCTACATATGCAGTTAGAGACATGAGTCCCACCATGTGTTTTCTTTGATTGGTGATTTAGTCCCAGGGAGCTCTGGGGGTACCCTGATATGCCACCTCACACCAGTCAGAATGGCTGAGATCCAAAATTCAGATGACAGAAGATGCTGGCCAGGATGTGGAGAAAGAAGAACATTCCTACATTGCTGGTGGGATTGTAAACTGATACAACCGCTCTGAAAATCAGTTTGGTGGATGCTCAGAAAATTGGACATAGTACTACTGGAGGATCCAGAAATACCAGTCCTAGGCATATATTCACAAGATGCTCCAACTTGTAATGAGGATGCCTGTTCCACAATGTTCATAGCAACCTTATTTATAGCAGCCTGAAGCTGGAAAGAACCCAGATGTCCCTCAACAGAGGAATGGATACAGAAAATGTGACCCTGTACTTACACAATGGATTACTACTCAGCTATAAGAAACAATGAATTTATGAAATTCTGAGACAAATGGGTGGATCTGGAGGATATCATCCTGTGTGAGGTAACCCAATCACAAAAGATCACACATGATATGCACTCACTGATAAGTGGATATTATCCCAGAAGCCAGAATACCCAAAATACAATTTGCAAAATATATGAATCTGTCTTTTAATGTACCCAGTATTTATGTTATTGTGTTAACTATCAACACAAAATAGGGATGGCCCTAAAACACATGAATGCAGCACAACCCTAAGTCAGATACCTAAGGCCAAAAATTAAGCCCCCCAAAAAATTAGTAATAGAAAATAAAGACGAAGATTTGATATTAACTGGCACGCATTGAGATTTGCATGCTGATAACTGTGGAGGCTGAATAATGACTATACCAAAGTTCATCATCGTTATATTCTCTACATTCACATTTGTGCAAATGGTTGTATCAGGAGGATATCATCCTGAGTGAAGTAACCGAATCACAAAAGACTTCACTTGATATGCACTCACTGATAAGTGGATATAAGCCCAGAGACTTAGAATCCCAAGATACAATTTGCAAACACAAGAAAATCAAGAAGAAGGAAGGCCAATGTGTGGATACTTCATTCTTCCTTAGAACAAAATACCCATGGAAAGAGTTAAAGTGACAAAGTTTAGAGCTAAAATGAAAGGATGTACCATCCAGAGACTATCCCCCCCCCCGCCCCGGATCCATCCCATAATCAGTCACCAAACACAGATACTATTGCATATGCCAGCAAGATTTTGTTGACAGGACCCTGATATACCTGTTTCTTATGAGGCTATGCCAATGCCTGGCAAACACAGAAGTGGAGGCTCACAGTCAGCTATGGGTTTGAACACAAGGCCCCCAATGGAGGAGCTAGAGAAAATACCCAAGAAGCTAAAGGCATCTGCAACACTATAGGTGGAACAACAATAGGAATTATCGAGTATCCCCAGAGCTTGTGTCTCTAGCTGCATATGTAGCAGAAGATGGCCTATTCAGCTATCATTAGAAAGAGAGGCCCCCTGGTCTTGTGAACTTTAGATGCCCCCATACAGGTAAATGCCAAGGTCAAGAAGTGGCAATGGGTGCATATGGGAGAAAGGCAGGGGGAGGGTATAGGGGACTTTTGGGATAGCATTTGAAATGTAAATGTAGAAAATATCTAATAAAACCTAGAAAAATACATTATGAAAAAAAGAAAATCTATACAAAATTCTGAGATAGGTATTAGTAGTTGTTGATGACTAATTGTAATTGCAGTGAAAATTCCCTGTCATTGGTTCCTACCAGTGTGAAAGGAGTAAAGTTTACATTAAAAAGCACAGCATTCACAGTCCTCCTGGGAAACTCACTCCTCTTTTATGTTTTTGTTCTTTTTTTCTTTTTAAATGAAAGGGGCACCCTCCATAAGATATTATAAAGAAGAACTTCCCACCCCAATTGAGGCTCTCTGATTTCTGTGAGTTCCCATGAGTCCCAATCAGTTGATTCAGTGATATCCCAGAGACTACTTGTTCTTCTGATCCTTTCTCCCACACCTCTACAGGACTCCCAGAGCCTATTATTTGGCTGTGGAACTCTACATCTGCTCCATTTGGTTGTTGGGCAGAGTCTCTTCAGTCTGTCTGATGATGGTTATGCTAGACTCCAGTGGTCCCAGAATACTCTTCAAGCAGTAAAACTGTAAGTCAAAGGTTTTGTGTCTGGGTAAAATATCGTCTCTCATTAAAACCCAGGCTGGCCCAGAACTCACTATTTTGCCTCAGCAGGACTCAAAGTCTAAGTGACCTTCCTGCTTGGTTTCCCAAATATCGGAAATTGAGTGGGGGTTTCCCCACTAGGTTCTATCAGGATATGACTCAGGGGTTCCTAAAGGAGTATAGAGTGCAGACTATGGTTTTATAATTGGAAAGGGTAATTAAGACCAAATCCTAAAGTATTTTTAAACTTAAATGTACTTCCCATTCAAATTGGAAGGAAATTATACATTTGAAATACATGTTTTATCTACATTTCTGATATATTCCTGTCTGGTCATGAACTTGTGCTGTAGCTGAAGAGTCCATGCAAATAACTCTTATCTTCTTGACCTAGCCTCATTTCATTTGCTCACCTACACATATTGGAGGATATTATTATGTTTCCAGTCCATTATCCTGGGCATCAAACTCAGATTCTCATTCTTGCAAGCATGCTCTATGTCCCAGAACTCAGCCTAGCCAGCAGCCATTTAATGTTCCAGTGTATTACATGAGCCTGGTATTGAAATTTTTAAAAACAGTTTGTCTATTTTGAAAAATACTCCAGGTAGGATTGTGTCTATGCAAAATGCCAGCACTGTTAAAAGCCAAAGAATGGGGAAATTATTGTCATCCTAAACCATAATGTGTATCTACAGCCAGCCGTCTTCAAAGGAAAAACTTTCTTTTTTTAAAAATATTTTTAATTAGGAAGTTTCCTCATTTATATTTCCAATGCTATCCCAAAAGTCCCCCATTTCCCACCCCACTCCCCTACCCACCCACTCCCCCTTTTTGGTCCTGGTTTTCCACTGTAGAGGGGCATATAAAATTTGCATGGCTAATGGGCCTCTCTTTCCAGTGATGTCCAAGTAGGCTATTTTTTGATATATATGCAGCTAGAGACAAGAGCTCCAGAGTACTGGTTAGTTCATATTGTTGTTCCACCTAGAGGGTTGCAGTTCCCTTTGGTTCCTTGGGTACTTTCTCTAGCTCCTCCATTGGGGGCCCTGTGATCCATCCAATAGCTGACTGTGAGTATCCACTTCAGTGTTTGCTAGGCACTAGCATAGTCTCACAAGAGACAGCTATATCAGGGTCCTTTAAGCAAAATCTTGCTAGTGTATGCAATGGTGTCAGCGTTTGGAGGCTGATTATGGGATGGATGCCTGGATATGGCAGTCTCTATATAGTACATCCTTTTTTCTCAGCTCCAAACTTTGTCTCTGTAATTCTTTCCATGGGTGTTTTGTTCCTAATTTTAAGAAGGGGCAAAGTGTCCACACATTGGTCTTCATTCTTCTTTAGTTTCATGTGTTTCCTGAATTGTATCTTATATCTTGTGTATTCTAAGTTTCTGGGCTAATATCCACTTATCAGTGAGAACATATCAATTGAGTTCTTTTGTGATTGGGTTACCACACTCAGGATAAAACCAAACCAAATAAACGAAATTATCACATCCATGAATGAGCATTACCTGACAGATTATATCTACAATTTCTTGTCTAAAACTGCAAAAGCAGAAATTGCATTGTAATCCAGGCTCAGTGAATATTGGATTTTAGGGCACTCTTTGACAACAGTATTGTTTCAGGACAGGCTGCCCCTACACTGTGAAGTTTCACATAAAAAACAAGAGGTAAATAAATAAAGTAATGAATTCACAAACACATAAACAAATGCAGCACAATTTCAAATGAAAGGTCAGAAAATTGTAATAGGATGTTTTCTTTGCTCCCAAACTCTAAATGTACCGATGAACGATGCATTAATTACTTGAAATATATAACCTGAAAATAAGACTGCTTTTCCCCACAACAACTGGTTCCTTGATTTTCTGTGTACGGAGCTTAATATCTTGCTGGCTGAATTAGAAATCAGAATGGGAATTATTTTCCTTTCCTTTTTTTTCTTTTAAAACACAAGAGACATATTGCACTGGGTAAATTCTTTCCATGGATGCCTTAGGACCTGAATTAGATCTCCAGATTCCCTGCAGAAACCACACACTCAAGGGCCAGTGAAATGGCTCAGTGAATCACTGTAGTTGCTGTCTTTCTGGACTACCTAAGTTGGATCCAAGGGAATGGCATGGTGAAAAGAATGAACGAACTCCTGCACCTTATGCTCTAATCCACACATATATGCACCATAGCATGCCACATGACATCTGACTCCATACCAAAAGAAACAATATATGGAAATAATATGTGGAGCACCATGATTTATAACAGTAATATATCTGGAAATAATATGTGGAAAGCCATGATTTATAACAGTAATCCCTCATGTGTGAAGGCAGAGCTCAGAGAATCCCTGGGATGTTGTAGTGGACACCTACCCAGGCCTGACTCCTAAGCCCCAGGTCCCTATGAGAGACTGGTCTCAGCAGACATGAGGAGAATTCCTGATGAACAAGAGTCAGAGGTAACAGTGAGCATATACATGGAGGTAGACAAACCTAACAGCACAACTACACACACATGTGCACCTGTTCGCATACTAACAGAAGCACACAGAGATGTAGCCACATCTTCATCATCATGCACACACACACAAGAGATTCTGGCAGAGAAGAAAAGAAAAAGTCCAGAGAATTACTTTTTCTTTGAGTGCTTGACTAGATTGAACAAAGCACTGAATTTGATACCCAGGGCAGCATCTGATCCAGAAAGATTGTGCCAGTCTTGAATTAGGGGCATCCTATTCTTCATGACCCAAGGGATGATGACCTGTAGTGAGACATTGTTTAAAAATGATACTATGGTAACTAAAAAATTTAAAATTTTACTTCAGGCACATGGCTTTTCAGAGAAGATTTCCTGCTGTTTGTCAGACTCTAGCCAGACCTTGTTTTCTCATGCCTCTCCTGGTTCTGTATTCTATAATCTGAATCCTCTATACCTTTTCTTTTCTAATCATTGTTTTTGTTTTAGTAGAAAGGGTCTCTGTGTATGATAGCTCAGTCTGGTCTCACATTTACAACCATGTACTTGCCTCTGCCTCACCACTGCTAAGATTCAAGTCATGTGTTACCATGCCCTACAACTTCTCCCCATTTCTTTCACTCCTGTGTTTTCCTGTTTCCAGCTCCTGGTCTAACTCTATTCTTAATTCTGTGCTTCCAGTCACTTACTCCCTTCTCACCAGTGTGCAGACCCTCCTGTTCCTGCAGCCTATGTAACTTGTTAAACATTTTATGCCATATTCACATTCATACTCCCACAGACAGACTCACACAGACACAAACACACCCAAATACACAGTCGCACACATTCACAGAAACATACACACACAGAATACAGAGACACTCAGACACACACACACACACACACACACACACACACACAGAGGCACACACAGATACACACACAGACACACACAGACACACACAGACACACACGCACAACCACTTTCGCTTTTCTTTGTGGCCCTTGTTAATGCTAACAATGTGCTGCTTAGTGGATTGCCAGGGAATGTTCAAGGAGTGAAAGACAGAAATGATTGTGCAGGGAGAGGAAGCAGGATTAAGCTATCACTTGTGGGACAATTCAAGTCTGTATCCAGTCATGGGACTCTAAGACTCCAAAAACTGGGGAGACCTCAGATCAAGTCCTGGGATGAGCTGGCTGGCACTCCAATGACTCGAGAGAAAACCACACCTGATGCAAACTGCAAGAAGCTCTATTATCAGCTAGCTGAGGACAGACTCTTTTCCCTGCACAGGGAATGGGAGTTCGGCCCAATCGGTAAGAGTAGTGGGCTAATAACAGCTAGCTGAGGAATTGGGAGGAGTTGGGAGTAGATGGGAGGAGTTGGGTTACAGCTCTTCTCTGGTGGTTGTCCTTGGTAAAATTTCAAGACATGAGGAGTGGGGAGTGAGTTATAGCTCTTCTTTGTGAAATTTTATCTCTGTGTCCTCGGCACAGGGAGCCAGGCAACAGCCTGGCTATAGAGTACAATGAGCTTCTTTCTGGCTGTATTTTTAGAGATCAGGGAAAACAAGCTTGGGGAATGTCCAGGGGCTTTACCTTTCAGGGAGAAATGCTTTAAGTCGTGGTCTCACATTCTCCACTCCTTCTAGTGCATAGTTCTAATTCTACATGTAGGAAAATTAAACCTCTGGCCCAGCTGTCAAAGAAAGCCAACATGAGGTTGCAGCTTTATTTGACATTTATTTGTATTTGTAACTTTGAGAGCCTAAGTAGCCCCTGGAATGAGACTATAGAGTCTCTCCCCAGTGGTAGAAGGGAGGGAGGAGGTTCCTGTGCCACTCCCAGTGAGTTCAAGCAGGGCCAGGCCAGTGGGACATTGATTGGAATGCGAGGGGGACCTGGGCATGTGCTGGATGATTGGCGGGGCTTATCAGAAGCACCAGGTAGGGTCCTTTTCATGTTGGTTCAAGGTTGCAAGAGCAGTGGTCCCAGAACAGGACAGGGTCCCCTATTTGAAATTTATGTAGCACCTTGGTGGTTCCTGGTTTGTACTTTTTTCCCTGTAATTCCCAGGTATCTTTTCTGACCACTTTTAGGGCCTCCAAGCAAGGTAGCAGGAGTTGGGAAAAAGGAACATCAGGGTCACACATTCCCCCTGCTTCTGTTAAGAGGGGCAGACTCCCATGGAGGAGTTCAAAAGGTGTAAGTTTAAATTTCCCTGGGGTGTTCAGTACTCAGAACAAGGCAATGGGAAGGATAGCTGTCCAGTCTTTTCTGCCAGTTTCTAAATCCAATTTAGTTAAGGTTTCTTTAATGTTCTAATCATCTGTTCTACCTATCCTGAACACTGGGGTCTATAAGCATAATGTAACTTCTAATCGATCCCAATTGTCTGGCTAAACCTTGGCTTACTTGGGCAACAAAGGAGGGGCCATTGTTAGAGGAAAGTACCTTAGGAAGTTCAAATCTTGGTAAAATTTCTTCTAATATCTTCTTTGCCATGACTTTAGAGGTGTCCTTCTTAATGGGGAAGGCTTCGACCCACCCTGAAAAACTTTCTATAAAAACTAATATATTTATTACCATAGTTGGCTGGATTAACTTCAGTAAAATTTACTTCCCTGTATGCCACTGGCCGGTCATCTCTTAGCTGCCTTCCGGGGTCGTTCTTGTGGTGCCCAGCATTGGTGAGGGCACAGGATTGGCATTTATTAACAATCGCCTGAGCAATGTCAAGCAATCTTATAACATAGTAGTTTGAGCTCTTAACAATTTCTTTGAGTTTCTTAGATCCCAAGTGCGTGAGCTGGTGTAGATATTGTTGCCTTCTTCGGTGGGCAGGGCCGAGTGACCATCTTCCGTCTTAGCCACTCCCTGGGGAGTATACCCACATATCTCAGGTATTTTGTCTATTAGTTCCTGATCGTCTGGAGTGAAGTCAATGCCTGCTTCTTTGAGTTCATAATGGTCCTTAAGTTCTTTATTATTATTATTTTTCTTTATCTATTATGAGGATCATAGTTCCTTGGGCCACTGGTTTGGCAGCCAGGTCAGACATCTGATTTCCCTTTGCAATGGCATCAAGGCCTTTCTGGTGACTGGGGCAATATATGATGGACAGCTTTTTTGGAAGTATATGGCTTCTAATAGGCTCAATATTTCTTCTTTATTTTTAATATCTTTCCCTGTAGATATGAGTAGCCCCCTTTGCCTATAGATTGCCCCATGTATGTGAGCAGTGGCAAAAACATACCTGCTGTCTGTGTAGATATTGATGTTCTTCCCTTCGGCCAGCTGCAAGGCTTGGGTGAGTGGGATTAGCTCTACTCTCTGGGCTGTCTTCCCTTCAGGCAAGCTGCTGGCCCAGATGGTTTGTTTTCCATTGACCACTGCTGCCCCGGCTTTTCGCTTACCTTTAACTAAAAAGCTGCTACCATCCCTGTCCCAGTTGGGGCAGCCTGGCCATGGCTGGTCAGTGAAGTCTTTCCTAGTTCCAGTTTCTTCTGCCAGGATGTCCATACACTGGTAGGGAGTCATGGGCTTCTGGCAGCAAGATGGCTGGATTCAGGATAGCAGGGGGTGAAAACTGTACTCTCTCAGTCAGTAAGAGGCTCTGATAATGGGTCATGGGAGCATTAGTCATCCAGCAGTCAGGCGGTTGTCTAAGGATGCTTTCTAAGCCATGGGGGGCTACTACTATAGTTCTTTGAACTAGATTCAGTTTGTCAGCATTTTTGAGAAGTAGTGCCACAGCAGCAATAGCTTTAAGCAAGATAGCCATCCACTGGCCACTGGGTCTAATTTTTTGACAAGTAGGCCACTGGTCATTTCTATGGCCCCAGGCTTGGGTCAGAAGCCCTCTCACTATTCCTGCTCTTTTGTATACATAGAGAGTGAAAGGCTTGGTCAGGTCCAGCAGGGCTAGGGCAGGTGCAATAAGCAAGGCCTTTTTAATCTCTTTAAAGGCTTCCTGGTTCTCTAGCTCCTCCATTGGGAGCCCTATGATCCATCCATTAGCTGACTGTGAGCATCCACTTCTGTGTTTGCTGGGCCCCGGCATAGTCTCACAAGAGACAGCTACATCTGCGTCCTTTCAATAAAATCTTGCTAGTGTATGCAATGGTGTCAGCGTTTGGATGCTGATTATGGGGTGGATCCCTGGCTATGGCAGTCTCTACATGGTCCATCCTTTCATCTCAGCTCCAAACTCCGTCTCTGTAACTCCTTCCATGGGTGTTTTGTTCCCAAATCTAGCTAAAGGGATCTGCAACCCTATAGGTGGAACAATATTATGAGCTAACCAGTACCCCGGAGCTCTTGACTCTAGCTGCATATATATCAAAAGATGGCCTAGTCGGCCATCACTGGAAAGAGGGGCCCATTGGACTTGCAAACTTTATATGCCCCAGTACAGGGGAATACCAGGGCCAAAAAGGGGGAGTGGGTGGGCAGGGGAGTGGGGGTGGGTGGATATGGGGGACTTTTGGTATAGCATTGGAAATGTAAATGAGTTAAATACCTAATAAAAAATGGAAAAAAAAAAGGCTTCCTGGTGTATGGGGGCCCATGAAAAAGTCCTAGTCTCTTTAGTAAGGGGGTAGTGTGGGGCTGCCTGGGTGGCAAAGTTTGGGATCCAGATCCTACAAAACCCAGCAATGCCCAGAAATTCCCTCACCTGCTTCGAGGTTGTTGGGGTAGGGATTTGAGTCACAGTCTTTTTCCGAGCTTTTGGCAGCCACTTTTTCCCTCCCCTGAGAGTATAATCCAAATAGGTTACCTCTGTCTAGCAACGCTGGGCTTTCTTAGCGGATGCCTTGTATCCCAACTTGCTCAATTCTGCCAGTAATTTCTCAGTTCCCAGTCTGCCCTCTTACTCAGTGGTGGCAGCAAGAAGCAGGTCATCAAACATACTGAAGGAGAGAAATTTGGGGTTTTTCTGACCTGAACAGCACCAAGTCCCGGGGGAGGGACTCATCAAAGAGAGTAGGAGAGTTCTTGAATCCTTGAGGCAAACGTGTCCAAGTTATTTGTCCAGCCTGGCCCGAATCTGGGTCTCTCCACTCGAAAGCAAAGATTACCTGGCTCATGGATGTAGTTTTAGGCTGAAGAATGCAAACTTCAAGTCCAGTACCATATACCTTTGTCTCTCATGGGGGAGAGAAGTGAGTAGATTGTAGGGGTTAGGGACAGTAGGATGAATATCATGTACTCTTTGGTTTATTTCTCTTAAGTCTTGTATTAGCCGACTATCATTAGTGCCTGGCTTTTTAACTGGTAGCAACAGAGTATTCCAGGGATACTGACAAGGGACCAAAACACCTAGTTCTAAGAGCCTTTGAATGTGAGGTCTGATGCCTTCTCAGGTCTCTTTGTTCATGGGGTATTGTCATACCCCAATAGGAGTCCCACCAGTTTCAGATTCACATCGATGGGGAGTACCCTCTTTGTCTCTCCCATACCCCCAGTCTCTGCCCAGGCTTGAGGATATCACTCTAACCAAGTTCCTTCTAGTACTGTTCTCAATGGGGCTTGATGCTCATGTATGTAATCTATATCCTTCTTCTAATTTTAAATCCAAAATTATAGATAGGGGCTTGCCAAGAGATTGATGTTCCTTCCAAAGAGAAGCTAATTTGGGCTTTTAATTTTGATAGTAAGTTTCTCCCCAACACTGGGATGGGGCATTCAGGAATGACAAGGAAGGAATGAGTTATTTGGCTTCTTCCTAGATCAACTTTCCTATCAGTGGTCCACGAGTATGGATTCTGACTAGTAGCCCCGATTACTAAGGTTTTCTTGTTCTTCAATTTCCCCAGTGGCTCTTTCAGGACTGAAAACTCTGCTACAGTATCAACAACGAAATCTGTGGGGGGACCCTCCACAGTTAGGGTTACCCTAGGCTCAGGGAGGGGGTCTGAGCCGTGTCTTCCCTAGTCATCATCCTCTAGGGTAAGGACCTTGGGCGGTCTGCTGTCTGTCTTTTTCTTGGGGCAGTCTCTTGTCCAGTGTCCCTTTTCTTTACAGTATGCACATTGGTCCTTATCTAGAGATGGTCATGAAGTTTCACCGGAGTTTTGAGTTCTTCCCGGCCCTGTGTTGCCCGGGTACCCTGCCTGCCTACTTCATCTACCTTTTCTATAAACTTCCTTATCACCTGACAATGTACCCAAAATCCTCGTTAAATTTTTTTCCTGCCTTCTATATCATCTACTTTCACTTGCCTCAGCCTCTCTCTACTCTCTTTCTCTTTTTACTTCTTCAGTCTCTCTCTTATGGTATACTTTCTCTGCCTCCTTAACCAGACCTTGCAAAGATAATGCTTGCAGACCCTCTAGACGCTGTAATCTTCTCCTAATGTCAGAAGCAGACTGCCCAATGAAAGCCATGGCAACTGCCACCTGCTGTCCCTCTGATGTAGGGTCAAAGGGAGTATAACGCCTGTATGCTTCTAAGAGGCACTCTAAAAACACTGCTGGGGGTTCCTTTCCCTCTTGTAGGATCTCTCTTACCTTGGCCAAATTAGTGGGGCGCCTTCCAGCTCCTCTCAGTCCTGCTACCAGAGCCCGGTGGAAAATTGTCAATCGCTCCCTACCTTCAGGCCTGTTACAGTCCCAGGCAAGGCATGTCAGAGGGAAGCATGCATCTATTTCATTAGGAAGTTGTATCGGTAGTCCATTGGCCCCCAGCACATTCTTTCTTGTCTCTAGCAGAATCCTGTCCTTCTCCTCTGTGGTGAAAAGAACCTATAAAAGCTGCTGACAGTCATCCCAATTTGGCTGATGAGAGAACATGAGAGATTCCATTAGATTAGTATGGCTGGAGGAGTTTTCAGAGAAGGGGGCAAGAATTACCTTCCAATTATAGAAATCTGAGGAGGAAAAAAGGCCAGTACTGAAGGGGCTGCAGTTGTTTGGGGTCCACTGGAGGGGGTCCATAAGTAAGTAAAGGCAGTGCTGTGGTTAAGTCTGGTCCCTCTGGGCTCTGAGCTCAGCGGCTTTCAGTCCTTCTGTCGCATCTCTGGCATCACACTGTTGAGGTATCTGGGAGAGGACTGGTTGGGGATATGGGGGTGGGGTATTATGCTATTTTGGAGGTTCTTCTATCTCTGGATAGATCTTAGGAGGAGCCGAGGGTTGCAGTTCAGCTCCTGCCATTTTTATCCTAGTTTTTTTCTCTGAGTCATGGAGAGCTAGGACTCAGGAGCCCAGCTTGTTCTTCTGAACCCAAGGCTACAACCAGGATGGGGGGATGGTGTACTGTGCTAAATTTTCCCAGATGAGACTGTAGGGCACTTGATCTGGTTGAGACCCTGATCTCTTCTGCAAAAGAACATCTTTAACAGCAGAAATCACAATCAAAACAAGAGTGTTCTCTGATGGCCAAACAACATCAAAAGCTGGCCATTCCATAGAGCAGAAAGTTCTCTAAAGTCTCTTTCTGATATCTACAGACAGATTGTGAGCCCTAGTCTTAATTTCAGTCCAATGCTCGAGAGTCAGGCCAAGAAGAGTGCTACTAGCATGTCCCTTCTTCAGAGTCACATACAGGGAAACAAACAAGATATACACACACAAAAATTACAATAACCGAGACCAGGACCCAATCAGACGGCCAAGTGAGCACACTCTCACTTGGCACCCAGATGGGAGATCTCCAGACATCCCTGGATCTCCCTCAGACCTCCTGGGGCATCTCCAAGGGTGGCAGCTGGTTACTTCTGACACGTCTGTCAGTAACCCTGCTCTCCATGCTGGACAGGGAGTTCATTGCTCTTAAGAGTTCAGAGGACTGCAGACCAAGTATACCGAATTCAAACACAGCTGCAGACAAAGACATAGACATAGAAAGAGAAGGATCTTGCCTCCAAGTTGGGTCTCTGAAAATTGGTGTAGGTCACAAATCCCAGATGAGCCCACACATGGAAGACCCCAGAAACTGGGGAGACCTCAGCTCAAGTCCCGGCATGAGCTGGCCAGCACCCCAATGACTCGAGAGAAAACCACAACTGATGCAAACTGCAATAGGTTTATTATTATTGATCTGAGGACGAACTACTTTCACTCCACAGGGTATGGGAGTTTGACCCAGAGCAGTAACAGTAAGGGGCTTTTAACAGCTAGCTTAGGAATTGGGAGGAGTTGGGAGGAGAGTGGGGAGGAGTTGGGCTACATCTCTTCTCTGGTGGGTGTTCTTGGTAAAAGTACAAGGCATGAGGAGTAGGGAGTGAGTTATAGCTCTTCTTTGTGAAATTTTAACTCTGTGTACTTGGCACAGGGAGCCAGGCAACAGCCTGGCTATAGAGAACAAAGAGCTTCTTTCTGGATGTCCAGCTTGGGGAACGTCCAGGGGCTTTACCTTTCTGTGAGAAACACTTTAAATCAGGGTCTCACATTAAAATGGTGATTAATACAAACAATCAAGGAATCCCATCCAACAAATATTCATGCTCTATTTTTTCTGGCATTTAATATGAGCAGCCCTAGAATGCTAGAATGAATCCCATACCACATCCTCCCAGCCAGCCCTGCCCACTAAAAAAAATCGAGTGCTATGTCCTTCTGGCATTCTAATTCCCAGATTCCTAGAAAGCTATCCCTAGGATCCAGCTATGTGATCCTGGAGATGGAAACTCAGCAAGCCCCTTGACCTCACTCGAAATTACTGCCGTTTTGCTGTCGCCAATTCCAATAACCATCAATCACCAGGATGTTTAAAGTTTCCCTTCTAAAACAGAGAGGTGGATGGGGTAGAGGAGCACTGCACCAGAAAGGCTAAAAACCCCTCCTTGAATGAGGAAGACAGGAGAGACAGAGACCGAGACCCTCTCTGGAGAGCTCCACACCACCCTCTCAGGACAGGTCCACACCACCAAGCAACATTTTGATAGGCCCTTGTTATATCAAGTTCTCCCAGTCAACATAATTTTCTCACCAGTGGGAACACTAGGCAGGGAGAGGGTCACACAGCTACTCTCAAACGAGAGAATAGGTTACCTTCAAGGTTTGCCATCATGTTGCCACCTCCTGTGGGACTCCCAGACACCTCAAAGCACAGAGATCCACATGCTTAGGTGTGTCTACCCTGGACCAGCCTGAGATTCTCAAAACTTCCCAAAAGGCGTCCTCCAATCACTGTGCTTCCTGCACTGTTGTAGAGGCTCAGTGGCCAGAGTTCAGCCTATGCCAGGCCACACCATGCCTCCAATCCCAAGGGAGGTTCAGGGAAAGCAACTGTCTTCTTATGCCTCCCTCTCTGCTCCCGAGGGGCATTTTCACAAAGTTCAACTGCTGGGCTTGAAAACCTGGAAGAACTTTATCATGCCACAAGCTTTTCTACCAGCTCCTTGAATGTATTCTCTGTTGTTTACTAGGGAAATCCTGATCATTACTAACAGACTCTAAATAATTCTGTTCACATTAATTTCAATTTTTTATTTCCTTTCATTTTGATTGCACAGTTCATATTTTTGTTTATTTTGCCTTCATGTTGCCTATGAATCACGTGTGTGCCTGATGCCTGTGCAGTCCAGAAAAGGGCTCAATTCTCCTGAAATCAATGATTGTGAGCCATGTGCTGGGAATCAATAGGTGTTGTTTGAGGAAACAGGCCACTCAATGTTCCTAACTATATGATATCAGAGGGGAGAAAAAATACGATAGTACTCAGGGGTTCCTTCAAGGAGTATAGAATCCATACTATGGTTTTATCATTTGAAAAGGTAATTAAGACCAAATCTGAAAGAATTTATAATCTTAACTATACTTCCCATTCAAATTGGAAGGAAATTATACATTTGAAGTACATGTTTTTTCTACATTTTATATATATTCCTGTCTGGTCCTGAACTTATGCTGTAGCTGAAGAGTCCATGTAAATAACTCTTATCTTGCTGACCTAGCCTCATTTCATTTGCTAATTTACATATATTTGCGAATATTATTATTTTTCCAGTACATTATCCTCAGCATCAAACTCAGATTCTCATTCTTGCAAGCATGCACTATGTCCCAAAACTCAGCCTAGACATCATTCATTAAATCTTCCAGTGTATTACATGAGCCTGGTATTGAAGTTTCTAAAAACAGTTTGTTTATTTTGAAGAATACTCAAGGTAGGATTGTGTATATGCAAAATCCCAGCACTGTTAAAAGCAGAAGAATGGGGAATTTATTGTCATCCTCAGCTACAATGTGTGTCTCTAGCCAGCAGGCTTTAAAGGAAACACTTTCCTAAAAACCAAACCAAACAAATAAAATTATCACATCGCTGAATGAGCATCACCTGACAGATTATATCTACAATTTCATGTCTTAAACTGCAGAAGCAGAAGTATTGCATTGGAGGCCAGGCTCAGCTAATATTGGATTTTAAGACAGCCCTTTGACCAAAATATTTTTTCAGGACAGGCTATCTCTGCACTGCGAAGTTTCACATAAAAAATGAAGAGGTAAATAAACTAATGAATGAATACACAAACACATGAACAAATGCAGCACAATTTCAATTTAAATGTCAGAAAATGGTACTAGGATAAGTTTCCTTTGCTCCCAAACTCTAAATGTACCTGTGAAAGATGCATAAATTACTTGAAATGTATAACCTGAAAGTAATAATGCTTCCCCCCAAACAACTGGTTCCTTGATTTTCTGTGTACCCAGATTAATATCTTGCTGGCTGAATTAGATATCAGAATGGGAATTATTTTCCTGACTTTTTTTTCTG
This sequence comes from Mus musculus, assembly GCF_000001635.26. Classification (NCBI taxonomy): domain Eukaryota; kingdom Metazoa; phylum Chordata; class Mammalia; order Rodentia; family Muridae; genus Mus; species Mus musculus. Next base: position 148,078,443 of record NC_000086.7, on the reverse strand, counting down.
TTATAAAAACAGGAGACATATAGCAGAGGGTAAACTCTTTCGGTGGACGAATTAGGACCTGAATTAAATGCCTCCATTCCATGCAGAAACCACACAGTCAAGGGCCAGTGAAATGTCTCAGTGAGTCACTGTAGTTGCTGAAATTCTTGACAACCTAAGATGGATCCAAGGGAATGGCATGGTGAAAAGAATGAACCAACTCCTGCACCTTATGCTCTAATCCACACACATATGCACCACAGGATGCCCCATGACATCTGACTCAATACCAAAAGAAACAATATATGGAAATAATATGTGGAACACCATGATTTATAACAGTATTCCCTCATGTGGGAATGCAGAGCTCAGAGAATCCCTGGGATATTGTAGTGGACACCTACCCTGGCCTGACTGCTAAGCCCCAGGTCCCTGTGAGAGACTGGTCTCAGGAAACATGAGGAGGATTACTGATGAACAAGAGTCAGAGTTAACAACCTCCACATGGAAGATGGCACACCTAACAACACACCTACACAAACATGTGCAGCTGTTCACATACTAACAAAAGTAGACAGAGATGTAGCCACACATTCACCATCATACACACACAAGAGATTCTGTCAGAGAAGATAAGAAAAATTTGCTTAGGTGCACAGTGAGCATGTAATTTTTCCTTAACCTCTTTCTCTGGGATCATTTTAGACCTCAAAGTGTTTGCTCCTGTTTCTCCATGAGGCCAGTCAAAGGTCCTTAGGAATTAATTCACTCTGTAGGTCAGGAATAGCATACAATCCATTTTATGGAAGGACAAACCAAAAGCAAAGTGAACAACAAAACTGGTGTGGTGGCTGACACTAAAATCTTGCACTAGCAGCAGACCACAGCAATGTAAGACAAAGAGGGCCAGCCTGTGCTGTGTATCCAGAATCTGCCGACATACATAAAAATCACACAAGGTCTTAAATTGTTCAGAAATCCGGAGGGTTACTTTTTCATAGAGTGCTTGACTAGATTGTACAATGCACTGAATTTGATACCCAGGGAAGCATCTGAACCAGACAGACTGTACCAGCCTTGAATTCAGGTTATCCCATGCTTCATGACCCAATGGAAGATAACCTGCAGTGAGACCTTGGTAAAAAATGATACCATGGTAAGTAAAAAATTTTAAATTTTACTTTAGGCACATGGCTTTGGAGACAAGATTACCTGCTGTTTGTCAGACTCTAGTCAGACCTTCTTTTCTCATGCCTGTCCTGGTTCTGTTTTCTCTCATCTGAATCCTCTATATCATTTCGTTTTTAATCATTGTTTTTATTTTAGGATAAAGTTTATCTCTTTATTACAGCTCAGTCTGGGCTCACATCCACAAATATGCACTTGCCTCTGCCTCACCACTGCTAAGACTGAAGTCATGGGCTACCATGCCCTGAAACTTCTCCCCATTTCTTTCACTCCTTCTGTGTCTTCCTGTTTCCAGCTCTGGGTCTAACTCTATTCTTAATTCTGTGCTTCCAGTCACTTATTCCCTTCTCACCAGTGTGCAGACACTCATGTTCGTGCAGCCTATGTAACTTGTTAAATATTTTATGCCATATTCACATGTATACTCTCACAGACAGACTCACACAGACACAAACACACCCAGATACACAGTCGTACACAGTCCCACACACACAAACAGAATACACACACATAGACACACACACACACACACACACACACACACACACACACACACACACACACACACTTTCACTGTTATTTGAGGCCCTTGTTAATGCTAAGAAAGTGCTCCTTAGTGGATTTCCAGGGAATGTTTAGGGAGAGAAATAAGGAAAGGATTGGAGGGGAGGGGCAACAGGATTAAGTTGTGGCTTGTGGTATAATTGAAGTCTATATCCAGGCATGGGATAATAGTGATTTATACAAACAATCAAGGAAACCCATCGAACAAATATTCACACTCTGTTTTTCTGGCGTTTTAATTTGAGGATCCCTAGAAAGCTAGCCTCACATCCACGAATGAAGTACATCCCTCTTCACTTCTATCCCCCTTTCCCTCCCCCAATATTCCAGTGCCATACCCTTCTGGCATTCTAATTCCCAGATTCCTAGAAGGCTATTCCTAGGCTCTAGCTAAGTGATCGTGGAGATGGGAACTCAGCAAGCCACTTCACCTCACTCGAAAATAAGGGCCATTTTACTGTTGCCCCATCCAATAACCATTAATTGCCAGGATGTTTAAAGTTTTCCTTGTAGAACAGAGGGGTGGATGGGGTAGAGATGCACTGCACCAGAAAGGCTAAAAATCCTTCCTCGAATGCGGAAGACAGGAGATACAGAGACTGATCCCTCTCTGGAAAGCTCCACACATTTTGAGCCTCCTGGGTTATGCAGAGGTCTCCCAGTCAACATCCTTTTCTGACTAGTGGGAACTCTGAGCAGGGAGAGGGGTCGCCCTGCTACTCTCAAACTAGAGATAACTGGTTTCCTTCCAAGTTTGCCATCATGTTGCCACCACCTGTGGGACTCCCAGCCTCCTCAAAGCACAGAGATCCACGTGCTGTGGTGTCTGCTCCCTGGACCAGCCTGAGGCTCTCAACACTTCCCTAAAGGCGTCCTCCAATCACTGTCCTTCCTACACTGTTGCAGAGGCTCAGTAGCCAGAGATCAGCCTATGCCAGGCCACACCACGCCTCCAATCCCAAGTGAGGGGCAGGGAAAGCAGCTATCTTCACATGCCTGCCACTCTGCTCACAAGGGGCATTTTCACAATATTCAACCACTGGGATGGAAATTCTGGAAGAACTTAATCATGCCACAAGCTTTTTCTACCAGCTTCTTAAATGTATTTTCTGTTGTATACTAGGTAAATGTGATCATTGCTACTAGGCTCTAAATAGTTGTGTTCACTTTAATCTCAATTTGTTTTATTTCTTTTCATTTGGCTTTCTCAGTTCACATTTTTGTTTATTTTGCCTCCATGTTGCCTCTGACTCAAGTGTCTGCCTGCTGCCTGTGCAGTCCAGAAGAGGGCTCAATTCTCTTTGAATCGATGGTTGTGACCCATGTGCTGGGAATCAATCTGTGTTATTACAAGTTGGAGTGTCTTCTGTGTATGTGCTAGGACTGGGATTTCTGGATCCTCTGGAAGTACTATATCCAATTTTCTGAGATTCCACCAAACTGATTTTCAGTGTGGTTGTACCAGCTTACAATCCCATCAGCAATATAGCAGTATTCCTTTTTCTCCACATCCCCGCCAGCATTTGCTTTCACCTGAATTTTGGATCTCAGCCATTCTGACTGGTGTGAGGTGGTATCTAGGGTACCCCCAGAGCTCCCTGGGACTAAATCAACAATAAAAAAAAACATGGTGGGACTCATTTCTCTAGCTGCATATGTAGGAAATGATGATCTAGTTGGCCATCAATGGGAGGATAGGTCCTAGGTCTAGCAAAGATTCTATGGACCAGTATAGGGGAATGCCAGGACCAGGAAGCTAGAGTGGGTGTGTTAGGGAGCAGAGGGAGGAGGGAGGGGATAGGGTATTTTCAGAGAGAAAAATAGGAAAGGGTATAGCATTTGAAATGTAAATTCAGAAAATATCTAATTAAAAAAAAGACAAGATGTTCAGTTTCACTTCTCATTAATTAATTAATTCTGGACTTTTGCTATGCTTCATAGTGAAGCTAGGGCCATACAATTGACAGGCAAGTATTCTGGCTTGACCTATAGCCCCAGGTTCATTCATCCTTCTTTATTTTTTCATTTGTTACAGAAAAAACAAGTTGTTTCATTTTGAGTTGGACTCACTACATGGTCCAGATAGTCCTTGAACTTGTAATCCTCCTACCTCAGCCTCCTGAGTAGTTAGTACTGTAGGTTTGTATCTTCAGACTGAGAGGTTATGGCCTACTAACGAGAACACTTCCAAGATAGCCTGATGAGAGTCTAAAAGGTCATATGAGACCTAACAAGACAAGATTTTATAGTAGACATCTCATTCAAGAACAAATTAATCCATATAAGTGGTAGAGTCCTGAGCATCTTTTCTTCCCAGTAATTTTTTTATTTATTCACTTTACATGCAGATCATAGATCCCTTTTCCCAGTACCCCCTCACACAGTTCCTCCCCTATCACACCTCTTCTTCGACTCTAAGAAGTGGGAGGCCCCCTTGGGTATCAATCCACACTGGTACATCAAGTTTCTGCAGGACTAGGTATTTCTCACTGAGGCTTCTCCATAACCAAGCAGTAGAGTAAGAATGAGGCTCCACTCCAGTTGTTGGAGGTACTACATAAAGACCAAGCTGCACATCTGCTACATATGTGCAGGGGGCCTCAGACCAGCCCATGTATGCTCTTTGGTTGTCTGTTCAGACTCTGGAGACACCCAAGTGTCCAGATTATTAGATTCTATTGATTTTTCTTATGGAGTCCCTATCATGTTTGAGTCCACAGTCCTTGTCTCAACTCTCCCACAAGATTTTCAGAGCTCTTGTTTAATGTTTGTCTTTGGGTCATTGTATCTGTTTCAGTCAGCGGCTGGGTGGAGCCTCTCAGAGGACAGTTATGCTATGCTCCTGCATATAAGCATAACAGAGTATCATTAATAGTGTCAGGGATTGGTTCTTGCTCATAGGATGTGTCTCTAGTTGGGCTGGTCATTGGTCAGCCATTTCCTTGGTCTCTGATCGATCTTTGTCCCTACAACTCCTAAAGGCAGGACACAATATGAATTGATGTTTTAGTGGGTCGGTTGTTGTCTTTATCCTTCCCCTGGAGTTCCTGCCTGGCTACAAGAGGTGGTAACTTCAGACTACATATCCCTCTCTGCTAGGAATCTCAGCTACTGTCACCCTCATAGACTCCCTGAAGCCTCTTCCATCACAGATCTCTGTCAGTCCCTAGACATTCCCTGTCCACACATGCATACACACACACACACACACACACACACACACACACAAACACATACAAAGCCTTGAACACATGGGTACAGGAAGCAAAGACCTGACCAGCATACCCATAATTCAGGGACTAAGATCAACAATAAGTAATGGGACCTCATGAAACTGAAAACCTTCTGTAAGACAAAGAACACTATCAATAGGACAAAACAACATCCTACAGAATGGGAAAAGATCTTCACCAACCCAAATAACCTAATATATCAAGAAGATAAACACCAACAACCCAAATAACCCAATTAAAATGGGGTACAGAACTAAACAGAATTCTCAACAGAGGAATATGAATGTCTGAGAAGCACCTAAAGAACTGTCAAAAGTCCTTAAGGGAAATATAAATAAAAATGATCCTGAGATTCTACTTTATACCAATCAGAATGGATAAGATCAAAACTGTAAGTGATAGCACATGCTGGCCAGGATATGGAGAAGAGGTGCACTCTTCCATTGCCGGTGGGATTGCAAGCTTGTACAACCACTTTGGAAATCAATCTGGCAGTTTCCCCGAAATCTGGGAATAGTTCTTCCTGAAGACCCACCAACAACACTCTTGGGCATATACCCAAAATATGTTCTACCATGCCAGAGGAACACATGTTTCCTTATGATCATAGTAGCTTTATTCATACTAGCCAGAAACTGGAGGCTAACAAGATGTACCTCAGCTGATGATTAGATAGAGAAAATCTGGTACATCTGCACAATGGAATACTACCCAGCTATTAAAAACAAGGACATCATGAATTTTGCAGGCAAATGGATGAACTGGAAAACATCACCCTGAGTAAAGTAACCCAGACCCAAAAGGACATGCAAGGTATGCACTCACTGATAAGTGGATATTAGCCATAAATCACAGGATACCCACACTACAATCTACAGACCCAAAGAAACTATAAATAACAAGGAGGACCCAAAGGAGGATGTCTGAGCACCTTTTAAAGGGACTACCTTGTCCAGCCTCTTCTTTCAAATAATGGGCATTAAATCTCAATGTGTTCAAGAGTGGACAGTATTCAAAACCATCTGTGACGGCATTACATAAGAAAAGTTATCCTCCCAACCTTATTGAAATAAAACCAAGCTCTGAACACAGCCTGTGATCTGGTGAGCTAATACCAGGGTAGGTCTGTTTCCTACAGCATCAGCTCACACCATTCTGTAGTAGTCTACTGATAGGTGGGTTGGCTTAGAGGTCCAAAGAGCTTCATCTTCAGTTCCATTTGTTGATGGAAATGGAATATCTGAATGGAAGCCTTTGGTATAGTAGTCTGTACATAGACTTCTTGTTTCCTTCCTGAACAAGCATCCCAAGAACATTCAGTGGGAGTTCCATGACCTGGTCTGCCTTTGTTTTAGAAGACACATAACATGCATCCTCCTACATTGACAACCAGTTATTTCTATTCTTAGACTTAACATTCCATGTATTCCACTTCTATACTCTCTTCATCCCCATGGATTGCTCCCAACTGAATTATGGATATTGCCTTTCCGTCAAACTTCCTGAAACTATGGATTTACTTAATCATCGACCCATACTTACAAGTCCAGAATTTTAATCAACATTTTACAAGTGAAGGAAGAGACATCAAAATGTTTATATCACCTGTCAAAAACCACAAGACCAGCAGGGCATGGAGGCCCATTCCTACAAAATTGGCATTTGGAAGCTGGAATCAGGATGTTTAAAATTCAAAGTCAACTTTGGCTAAACGAGGTCCCATTTTTATTGTTTTATTTATTTAAGTCACAAAACTAATAAATGTTTCAGACATGACCTGATCTTTAATTTTCAGACTATGCTCTTTCCATATTGCACTTTTATAATGGGATCTCCTGGGGAAGTATTAATAATGAAACATATAGGCATTGCTTATTGAAAAGAATTTCCTAGCTGTAATGGAAAAGGAAGGTTTATTGGAAAGGTCCATGATGGAGAGAGAACCAAATCAAAGGCTTTAATTAGTCTAGGTACGTCCTTCTATGATTTTAATGTGCAGATGAATCACCCAGAGATCTTGTTAAAATGTAGATCCAAATTCCAGAATGAAGGCCAAGATTCTTTCTCTAATAAGTTGCTGTTTGCTGAAAGCCACATTCTGCGGAGCATGGGTGTAAGCAGGGGATGATGGAAAACAGAATGAAAAGACAGGATATATAGCAGTGGTATGCCAAGACAATGTACCACTCCAAGTGTTCAATGGATTCGTATGGATAGTCACAGGAGTTCAAATAATTGTACACCTAGCTATCAAGTGTGTCGGTTCATTTTGACTGGATTGAGAAAAACTTAGGAGATAAGGCACATTACCAATCAGAATATTTTCCAGGGAGGATTAACTAAATGGGGAAGACCTACCCTGAGTGGGAACAGCACCTTCCCATGGGCTTGGTATACAGATGGAAAAAGAGGGGAGGGATGAGACTGCCAAGGTGGGCAGGTATTCTCTTTGCTTCTGCACCACCAAGAACTAAAGACATTCTTCTATGGCACAACTCCATGTCATTGTCTGAGCTATGTACATAGGGCCCAGTGACTAGGCACTGAACTCTCTGAAACCTTAATCCAAGAAACAAACATTTAACCAAGGACAACCAAACTAGAGCTGAAACAGAAACCTGCTGTTTTTTCATGCAGCTCATCTCCATGGAGGGAATTCTACAGTGAAGTCACAAAGCATGAATTCCCTAGCACAACCCAACAACAAATATCTTACACCACACATGTTTTAATTTGCATTTGTTATGTTTAAACCTTATTGACCTCTTTTTATTTCTACTCAGCGCCATTTATCTACCATAAATTTGGCCATTAAACTAAAAGTCATGTGTGTTATTATATAAAGTTAAAAGTTAAGTAAAGAAGCATTTTCATACATTGAGACTATTAAGATAACTGCCACCCCACAGCCTCATCTGTATCCCAGGAGGCCTGCTCTAACTAGGGACACTGAGATACATATAAGAACCCTGCCTGGATACCCCCACCTGCTGGGACCCCACAGAGTCTTGCAGACATAGGCTCTGCCCTGACCTGTTGGAGCATCTGCCTTCCTTTCCATACCTTCACCTGCATTAGATGAAGATGAAAGACCAAGGAAGTACTGCAAAGTTAGCTATGTATGCCAGCTATCCATGGCCATTGAGTGTTTTTTATATTCCCTCCAAATTTCACATGCCTCAGCAAAATTCCACATGAGTCTCTATCAGATGACAGATCCAGAAACATCCACTTCATTCTGCCAATCAGCCTGAGTTCTTAGAAGCCACAAGAAACTGACAGAACAGCACCAAAAGTTTTTTGGTGAGTTTCTTCCTATGAATTGACAACAAATAATAACCACAGAGGAATGGCAAGTTGAACCAATACAATCCAGCATCATCCACTGTCTGTTGAGTTATATTTATACTCCTTAGCATCATGCATCCTTTGATGTGTTTGCTTTAACAAAACATTCTTTCACCTGTGTCTGCTTCTGTGAGGCATGCATTCACATGTATGCTTCAGCAAAACATCTTTTCAAATGAGTGCCCCAGGAAAATATCCGTTGACATAACTGACTTTCCAAAGAACCCAGAAGTATCCATTTTAGATGATAGTTGCCTTTAAAAGGGTTATAAAAAAAAAACCACTGAAAGAGATACAGGAAAACAGTCAAACAGGTAGAAGCCATTAAAGAGGAAACAAATCTCAAAGAAATACAGGAAAATATCATCGGGCATGTGTGTGAAATGAACAAAAGGTCCAAGAACTAAAGATAGATATAGACACAATACAGAAAACACAAATGGAGGCAACCCCGGAAATGGAAAGCCTAGGAAAAAATCAGGAGCTGCAGATCTAAGTATCACCAACAGAATACAAGAAATGGAAGAGAGAATCTCAGATGCAGAACATATCATACAAGGAAGTATCAATTCTGATCATCTATGCCCTAATGCAAGGACACATACATTCATAAAGAAATTTTACTAAAGCTCAGAAAAACATATTGAACCTCACACAGTAATAGTTGGAGACTTCAACATCCCATTCTCACCAATGAACAGGTCATTGAAACGGAAACTAAACAGAGACACAGTGAAGCTAACAGATGTTATGAACCAAGTGGATTTAACAAATAACTACAGAACCTTCCACTCAAAAACAAATAATATACCTTCTCAGCACCTCACTGAACCTTCTCCAAAACTGACCATATAATCAGATACAAAACAAGCCTGAACAGATACAAGAAGATTGAAATAACCCTATTCAACTCATCAGACCACCATGGATTAAAGCTGGACTTCATCAACAACAGAAACAACAGAAAGCCTATAACCCTCATGGAAACTGAACTCAATGATAATTCTACTCAATTATAACTTGATAAAAAACTCTACTCAATGATAATTTGAAAAGGGAACAAACAAAAAATTTAAAGTCTTTCTAGAATTCAATGAAAAAAAGGCACAGCATACATAAACTTATGAGCCATAAGGAAAACTAAGAGGAAAGTTCATAACAATAAGTGCCCTTGCAAAGAAATTGGAGAGATCTGTTTATTAGAAATTTAAGAGTTCACTTGACCTTAGAAAGAAATTAGGGAAACAACATCCTTCACAATAGTCACAAATAACATAAAATACCTTGTTGTGACTCTAAGGAAGTAAAAGATCTGTATGATAAGAAAGACTCTTCTAGTCTCTGAAGAAAGAAATTGAAGGGGATCTCAGAAGATGGAAAGATCTCCCATGCTCATGGATTGGCAGGATTAATATAGTAAAAATGGCTATCTTGCCAAAAGCAATCTACAGATTCAATGCAATCACCATCAAAATACCAACTCAATTCTTCACTGAGATAGAAAGGGCAATTTGCAAATTCATTTGGAAAAATAAAAAACCTAGGATAGCAGAAACTATTCTCAACAATAAAAGAACCTCTGGTGGAATCACCATGCCTGACATTAAGCTGTACTACAGAGCAATTGTGATAAAAACTGCATTGTACTGGTACAGTAACAGACAGGCAGATCAATGGGATAGAATTGAAGACTCAGAAATGAATCCACACACCTGTGGTCACTTGATCTTTGACAAGTGAGCTAAAACCATCCAGTGGAAAAAAGACAGCATTTTCAAGAAATGGTACTGGCACAATTGGTGGTTATCATGTAGAAGAATGTGAATTGATCCATTCTTATCTCCTTGTACAAAGTTCAAGTCTAAGTGGATCAAAGACCTCCACATAAGACCATAGACACTGAAATTATTAGAAGAGAAAGTGGGGAAAAGCCTCAAAGATATGGGCAGGGGGAAAATTCCTAAACAGAATAGCAATGTCTTGCACTGTAAGATCAAGAATTGACAAATGGGACCTCATAAAATTGCAAAGCTTTTGTAAGGCAAAAGACACTGTCAATAAGACAAAAAGGCCACCAACGGATTGGGAAAAGATTATTACCAATCCTAAATCTGATAGGGGACTAATATCCAATACATACAAAGAGCTCAAGAAGCCACTACAGAAATTCAAATAACCACATTTGAAAATGGGGTTCAGAGCTAAACAAAGAATTCTCAGCTGAGGAATACTGAAGGGCTGAGAAGTACTTTAAAAAATGTTCAGCATCCTTAATCATCAGGGAAATGCAAATCCAAACAACCCTGAGATTCCACCTCACACCAATCAGAATGGCTATGATCAAAAACTCATGTGTCAGCAGATGATGGTGAGTATGTGGAAAAAGAGGAACACTCCTCCACTGCTGGTGGGATTGCAACCTTGTAAAACACCCTGTAAGTCAGTATGGAGTTTCCTCAGAAAATTGGACATAATATTCCCAGAAGATCCAGTAATACATCTCCTGGGCATATGCCCAGACTAAGTTCCAACTGGTAATAAGAACACATGCGCCACTATGTTCATAGCAGACTTAATTATTTTTTATTATATTTTATTAGGTATTTTCTTAATTTACATTTCAAATGCTATCCCAAAAGTCCCCCATCTCCTCCCCTCCCACTCCCCCACCCACCCGCTCCCACTTCTTGGCTCTGGTGTTCCCTTGTATTGAGGCATATAAAGGTTGCAAGACCAATGGGCCTTTCTTTCCAATGTTGGCTGACTAGGCCTTCATCTGCTACATATGCAGCTAGAGACACGAGCTCTGGGGGTACTGGTTAGTTCATATTGTTGTTCCACCTACAGGGTTGCAGTCCTGTTTAGCTCCTTAGGTGCTTTCTCTAGCTCCTCCATTGGGGGCCCTGTGTTCCATCCAATAGATGACTGTGAGCGTCCACTTCTGTGTTTGCCAAGCACTGGCATAGCCTCACAAGAGACAGCTATATCACGGGCAGCTTTATTTACAATAACCAGAAGCTGGAAAGAACTCAGATGTCCCTCAACAGAAGAATGGATACAGAAAATGTGGTAGATTTACACAATGGAGTACTACTCAGCTATTAAAAACAATGAATTTATGAAATTCTTGGAGAAATGGATGTATCTGGAGGATATCATCCTTAGTGAGGTAACCTAATCATAAAAAAGTCATTAGATATGCACTCACTGATAAGTGGATATTAGGCCAAAAACATAGAAAACCTATTTGCAAAATATATTTGCAAAACACAAGAAAATCAAGAAGAATGAAGACCAATGTGTGGATACTTCATTCCTCCTTAGAATAGAGAACAAAATAACTTTAACAGGAGTTACAGAGACAAAGTTTGGAGTTAAGACTAAAGGATGGACTATCCAGAGACTACCCCATCAGGGTATCCACCCCATAATCAGCCACCAAACCCAGATACTATTGCATATGTCAGATAGATTTTCCTGAAGGAACCCTGTTATAGCTGTCTCTTATGAGGCTATGCCAGTGCCTGGCAAATATAGAAGTAGATGCTCACAGTCATCTATTGCATGGAACACAGGGCCCCCAATGAAGGTGATAGAGAAAGTACCCAAGGAACTGAAGGGGTCTGCAACCCTATAGGTGGAACAAAAATATGAACTAACAAGTACCCCCAGAGCTCGTGTCTCTAGCTGCATATGTAGCAGAAGATGGCCTAGTTGGCCATCACTTGGAAGAGAATCCCTTGGTATTGCAAACTTTATATGCTCCAGTACAGATATCCATAGAACATTTTATCCTAAAACATAAGGATATACCTTCTTCTCAGCACCTCATGGTACGTTCTCCAAAATTGACCATATACGTGGTCACAAAACAGGCCTCAACACATACAAAAATATTGAAACTGTGCCATGCACGCTATCAGATCACCATGCACTAAGGCTGATCTTCAATAACATCATCAACAATAGAAAGCCAACATTCACGTGGAAACTGAACAACACTCTTCTCAATGATACCTCGGTCAAGTAAGGATTAAAGGAAGAAAGAACCTTTTAGAGTTTAATGAAAATGAAGGCACAACATACTCAAACTTATGGGACACAATGAAATCATTTCTAAGAGGAAAACTCATAGCTCTGAGTGCCTCCAAAAAGAAACTAGAGAGAACACACAGGAGCAGCTTGACAACACACCAAAAGCTCTAGAACAAAAGGAAGCAAATTCACCCAAGAGGAATAGACAGCAGGAAATAATCAAACTCAGGGGTGAAATCAACCAAGTGGAAACAAAAAGAACTATTCAAAAAGTCAACCAAACGAGGAGCTGGTTCTTTGAGAGAACCAACAAGATAGATAAACCCTTAGCCAGACTCACTAAAGGGCACAGGGACTGCATCCTAATTAACAAAATCAGAAATGAAATGGGAGATATACCAACAGACCCTGAAGAAATCCAAAACACCATCAGATCCTTCTACAAAATGCTATATTCAACAAAACTGGAGAACTTGGATGACATGGACAAATTTCAAGAGAGATACCAGGTACCAAAGTTATATCAGGATCAGGTTAATGATCTAAACAGTCCTATATCCCCTAAAGAAAAAGAAGCAGTCATTAATAGTCTGCCCCCCCCAAAAATAAATAAATAAAATAAAAACCAAACAAACAAACAAACAAAAAAAAATAGGACCAGTTGGGTTTAGTGCAGAGTTCTATCAGAGCTTCAAAGATCTAATTCCAGTTCTTCAAAAGCTATTCCACAAAATAGAAGCAGAAGGAACTCTACCGAATTCATTCTGTGAAACCACAATTACTCTGATACATAAACCACAGAAATACCTAACAAAGATAGAGAACTTCAAACCAATTTCCCTTATGAATATCAATGCAAAAATATTCAATAAAATTCTCGCTAACCAAATCCAAGAACACATCAAAACAATCATCCATCCTGACCAAGTATGTTTTATTCCAGGGATGCAGGGATGGTTTAATATATGGAAATCCATCAAATAAACAAACTCAAAGACAAAAACCATATGATCATCTCGTTAGATGCTGAGAAAGCATTTGACAAAATCCAACACCCATTCATGATAAAAATCTTGGAAAGATCAGAAATTCAAGGCCCATACCTAAACTTGATAAAAACAATCTACAGCAAACCAGTAGCCAACGTCAAAGTAAATGGTGAGAAGCTGTAAGCAATCCAACTAAAATCAGGGATTAGAAAAAGCTGCCCACTTTCTCCCTACGTATTCAACATTGTACTTGAAATCCTAGCCAGAGCAATTCGACAACAAAAGAAGATCAAGGGGATACAAATTGGAAAGGAAGAAGTCAAAATATCACTTTTTGCAGATGATATGATAGTATATATAAGTGACCCTAAAAATTCCACCACAGGACTCCTAAACCGATAAAGAGGTTCAATGTAGTAACTGTATATAAAATTAACTCAAACAAGTCAATGGTATTTCTCTATACAAAGTATAAACAGGCTGAGAAAGAAGTTGGGGAAGCAAAACCCTTCTCAATAGTCACAAATAATATAGAATACCTTGGCAGGACTCTAACTAAGGAAGTGAAAGTTCTGTATGATGAGGACTTCTAGTCTCTAAAGAAAGAAATTAAAGAAGATTTCAGAAGATGGAAAGATCTCCCATGCTCATGGATTGGCAGGATCAATATAGTAAATATGGCTATCTTGCCAAAAGCAATCTACAGATTCAATGCAATCCCCATCAAAATTCCTACTCAATTCTTCAACGAATTGGAAAGGGCAATCTCTGAATTCATCTGGAATAATAAAAAACCTAGAATAGCAAAAACTCTTCTCAAGGATAAAAAAAAAAAAAAACCTCTTGGTGGAATCACCATGCCTGACCTCAAGCTGTACTACAGAGCAATTGGGATAAAAAAAAAAAAAAAAAAAAAAACTGCATGGTACTGGTATAGTGACAGACAAGTAGACCAATGGAACAGAATTGAAGAGACAGAGATGAACCCACACACCTATGGTCACTTGCTCTTTGACAAGGGAGCTAAAACTATCCAGTGGAAAAAAGACAGCATTTTCAACAAATGGTGCTGGCACAATGTAGAAGAATGGGAGGGTGTGGGGGACTTTTGGGATAGCATTCGGAATGTAAATGTAATAAATACCCAATAATAAAAAAATAAAGAAAAGAAAAGAAAATGTATAATGATGAGCTGGAAAAAAATAAATTCCATAATTGAAAGTATGAATCTACACAGTGCAGGCCAATAGCCACAATATTCTTTACATTTTGAAAGTTTGATGAATTATGTAAATACTAGAAACCCACAATTGAAGGTAAACTACTCAGTCAGCTTTAAAAATGTGCAACATTATGGAGGTAAGAGGAAAATCAAGAAGGAAGTTTTCTCAGTCCCTAAATTCATTCATTCTATCATTTTACATGGTCCCTATTTAGACTTCTATGTAAACAAACCATGAAAATATTTTGCTGTTTGTATCAGACACTATCCTCTTATCAAAATGTTTTGAAGATGTTTTAATGCTGGTATTCCATGATCCCATTATTTAAAAACATTGATATCCACATTAGTAACAATTGATAGTACTTTCTTATAGTCATGGTGTATTGGGTTTTGAGTCATTATTCCAGGGGTGACTGTGAAATTACCAAGTGAGAAAGAAAGAAAGAAAGAAAGAAAGAAAGAAAGAAAGAAAGAAAGAAAGAAAGAAAGAAAGAAAGAAAGAAAGAAAGAAAATTGAGACGTAACAAAAAAAATAATCAGATCCTACTACAAAAGCCTATATACAACTAAATTGGAAAATCTGGATAAAATGGACAATATTCTAAGCAGATACAATATGACAAAGCTAACCCATCTATACAGCCCCATAACCCTTAAGAAACAAAAGCAATCATTAAAAGGATGTGGAGAAAGAAGAACTCTCCTCCATTTTTGGTGGGATTGCAAGCTGATACAACCACACTGGAAACCAGTCTGGCAGTTCCTTAAGAAAAGTTGGACATAATAGTTACTACCTGAGGATCCAGCTATACCGCTCCTGGGAATATACCGAAAAGGTGTTCTAACATATAACAAGGACACTTGCTCCACCATATTCTTAGAAGCCATATTTATAATAGCCAGAAGCTGAAAAGAACACACATGTCCTTCAACAGAGGAATGAATACAGAAATTGTGGCACATTTACACAATACTACTCAGGTATTAAAAACAATGACTTCATGAAATTCTTAGGCAAATGTTTGGAACTAGAAAAAAATCATTCTGAGTGAATTAATAACCCAGCCACTAAAAGAACACATATTGTATATGCTTACTGATAATACCCAAGATATAATTCATGTTCGTATTACCCAAGATATAATTCACAGACTACATGAACCTCAAGAAGAAGGAAGACAAAAGTGTGGATACTTCGGTCCTTAGAATATGGAATAAAATACCCATAGGAGGACTTACATACACAAAGTGTGGAGCTGACGGAAAGGCTATCCAGAGATTGCCCCAACTGTGGATCCATCCCAAATACAGTTACCAAATCCAGACACTATTGCAGGATGCCAAGTAGTGCTTGCTGACAGGAGCCAGATATAGCTGTCTCCTGAGAGGCTCTGCCAATGCCTGACAAATACAGAGGGGGATGCTCACAGCCAACCATGGAACTGAGCATAGGTTCCCCAATGGAGGAGATAGATAAAGTACTGAAGGAGTTGAATGGGGTTGTAGCCCCATAGGAGGAACAACAATATGAACCAACCAGATACTCCAGAGCTCCCAGGGACTAAATGATTAAGCAAAGAGTACACATGGGGTGACACATGGCTCTAGCTGCATATGTAGCAGAAGATGGCCTTGTTGTACATGAATGGTAGGACCTTGGTCTTGTGAAGTCTCGGTGTCCCAGTGTAGGGTAATTGGAGGGCAGGTAAGTGGGAGTGGGTGGATGGGTGGGGGAATACTATCATTGAAGCAGGGAGGGTGGACTGGATAGGGGTTTTGGGGGGTGACTGGGAATGGGGACATTTAAAATGTAAATAAAGAAAATATCCAGTAAGAAATTAAAAATATTAATAAAATTCTTATGTATGTGCATATTTAAACATATGAATGTATGTAGTTTGAATGAAGTTTTACAATTTTAAGTGCCAGCTCTCGGCACAAGGATCATAGACTACCTAACATAAATCCTGTGCTAGGTATAGGAAACCTGCTCTACAAGTGTTAGACACAGCAATAGAAGAGACTCCCAAAATAATATTGGCTACTGCTGTTGCCCTGTTTGCCTCACATAATTTGAAGGCAAGATCCTATAGCTAAAGACAGCATACACTTTGGAGAGTGGATTTGGAGAAACTGCTGTAAGATATACTTGTTGGGCTTAGACATAAATCACTTGCCTAATGTGTACAGGCTCTATCACAATTTGCACAACAACATACAAACTCACACACACACAAATATGCACACTCTCTCACACAGATACATACAGTCCCATACATGAAAACACACAAAGAAGGTGAGATAATCTGTCTGATGAAGCCTTTAAGGCTCCTAAGGAAGGAGATAAAGGAAAGAAACAGGTTGATTACCATTAGTTATATCCTATCATATCAATTTCACACAATTTGTTGGTATATTTTCTTGCTTACTAGCTTGGAAGATGCAAAAGGAGTAGCTATGCTGAGTCGTGCATAGGCCTAGTAGGAAAGGCCAGAAACTGGGAAATAATCTTAAGCCATCGCATATGCATGTGAGTTGATATCATGAGCCACAAAATTGTTCCCATACACTCCTGAATTGGAACAGTGTTTGAAAGACTATCCTTTAGGGATCATTTCTATAGTTTGTTACTAGACAAGTTTCTCCTACTGTGTGCAGCAGTGTCTGAATTGGGAAAATACAAATTTTTTTATTAAGACACAGAAATTCTTATACTTTTCTATATCATTCCAAACATTGTACTAACATTGATAAAGTACTGATTTTGTTTCTACCTGTCAATTTCTGGCTCAGTTCCGGGTGGTGATGCATCCCTTGGTCCATTTCTTCCTCTTGGACCATGGAATCTTTCTCCTTCATGAAGCATCCATGACTGGATGCTACTTGATCTCAATGAGGTGTCATAACGATCTCTCCGTGACCGGATGTTATGAGCTCTCCATGACTGATTATTATGACCTCTACGTGACTGGTTGTCATGACCTCTCTGTGACTGGTTGTCATGACCTCTCTATGACTGGTTGTTCCGACCTCTCCATGACTGGGTAAGATCTCTCCATGACTGGTTGTTATGAGCTCTCATTGCATGGCCATGATAAGGTCTCCCTGAGTGTTCATGATGAGATCTGCCGTCATGGTTGTGATGAGCTAACCCTGTATGGTTATCATGAGCTCTCCCTCTTTGGGCTTGATTATCTCTCTCTGTGTGGCCAGGATCAGCTATCCCTGAGTAGTTAGGAACAACTCTCTCTGTATGGGTAAGATGATATCTATCTGAGTCGCTATATTGAAGCCTACCTGCATGGTTTTGATGTGGTCTACCTGAGTAGTCATGAAGTTGCCCACCTGAGAGGTCAGGAAATGATCTAGCTGACTAGTCATGGTATGGTCTACCTGAGAGGTCAGGACGTGGTCTACCTGAGAGGTCAGGAATTGGTCTACCTGAGAGGTCAGGAAGTGGTCTACCTGAGCGGTCAGGAAGTGGTCTGACTAGTCATGGTGTGGTTTACCTGAGAGGTCATGGTGTGGTCTTACTGAGAGGTCAAGATTTGGTCTATCTGAGAGGTCATGATGCGGTCTATCTGAGACGTCATGATGTAGACTATCTGAGAGATCATGATGTGGTCTATCTGAGAGGTCATAATGTGGTCTATTTGAGAGGTCATAGTGTAGTATATTTGAATGGTTATGATGTGGTCTACCTGACAGTTCATGGTGTTGGTCACTGTATAATTATTAGTTCTACCTAGTAGACATGAGATCTATCTGAGTGAAAATAGGAGCTCCCCTGAATCAACTATATGATATTCTGGAATAGTCACCATAAGATCTGCCAATGTGGTGTCATGAGATTGGGAGAGGCCATGTCATCTCCTGGAGAAAAATTGGTTTCTTTCTAGTTGTAGCTCTCTCTCTCTTCTGATTGGTTTCCATTCCTCCTTGTTCGATTGTCTCTGCTGACTTGTCATGTCTGCAAAGGGTCCCAGTTATATAATATAAATGAGATAGTCTATGATTTGATTAAGCCATGAGTGTATTTTTTCGATATTTTCTTTATATACATTTCATATGGTATTCTGAAAATTCCAAAAACCCTCCTTCCACCCTGCTCCCCTACCGAACCACTCCTGTGTCTTGGCCCTCACATTCCCCTGTACTGAGGTATATAAAGTTTGCAATACCAAGGGGCCTGTATTCCCACTGATGGCCAATTAGGCCATCTGCTACATATGCAGCTAGAGACATGAGCTCTGGGGTACTGTTAAGTTCATACTGTTCTTACACCTATAGGTTTGCAGACCCCTTCAGTTCAATGTGTACCTTCTCTACCTCCTCCATTGGGGGCCCTGTGTTCCATCCTATAGATGACTATGAGCATCCACTTCTCTATTTGCCAGGCACTGGCATAGCCTCATACGAGACACCTATAACAGGGTCCCTTCAGCAAAATCTTTCTGGCATATGAAATAGTGTCTGAGTTTGGTGGCTGATTATGGGATGGATCCCTGGGTGGGGAAGTCTAGGGATAGTCCATCCTTTCATCTTAGCTCCATTCTTTGTCTTTGTAACTCCTTTCATGGGTATTTTGTTCCCTATTCTAAGGAGTAATGAAGTATTCACCCATTGGTCTTCCCTCTTCTTGATTTTCTTGTATTTTGCAAATTGTATCTTGGGTGTTCTATGTTACTGGGCTTATATTCACTTATCAGTGAGTGCATATCTAATGACTTCTTTTGTGATAGGGTTACCTCACTAAGGATGATATCCTCCACATACATCCATTTGTCCAAGAATTTCATAAATCCATTTTTAATAGCTGAGTAGTACTCCATTGTGTAAATGTACCATATTTTCTGTATCCATTCTTCTGTTGATGGACATCTGGGTTCTTTCCAGCTTCTGGCTATTATAAATAAGGTTGCTATGAACATATTGGAGCATGTGTTCTTATTACCAGTTGGAACTTCTTCTGGGTATATGCTCAGGAGAGGTATTGATGGATCATCCATGAGTATGATATCCAATTTTCTGAGGAACCTCCACAATGACTTCCAGAGTGGTTGTACAAGGGTTCAATCCCACCATCCATGGAGGAGTGTTCCTCTTTCTCCACATCCTTGCCAGCATTTGCTGTCACCTGAATTTTTGATCCTAGCCATTCTCACTGGTGTAAGGTGGAATCTCAGTGTTGTTTTGATTTGCATTTCCCTGATGATTAAGGATGTTGAACTTTTTTTCAGGTGCTTCTCAGCCATTCAGTATTCCTCAGTTGAGAATTCTTTGTTTAGCTCTGAACCCCATTTTTAATGGGGTTATTTGAATTTCTGGAGTCCAGCTTCTTGAGCTCTTTGTATATATTGGATATTATTCCCCTATCAGATTTAGGGTTGGTAAAAATCCTTTCCCAATCTGTTGGTGGCCTTTTTGTCTTATTGGCAGTGTCTTTTGCCTTACAGAAGCTTTGCAATTTTATGAGGTACCATTTGTCAATTCTTGATCTTATCGCTCAAGCCATTACTGTTCTGTTTAGGAATTTTCCCCTGTGCCCATATCTTCGAGGTTTTTCCCTAATTTCTCCTCTATTAATTTCAGTGTCTCTGGTCTTATGTGGAGCTAATTGATCCACTTAGACTTGAGCTTTGTACAAGGAGATAAGAATTGATCAATTCACATTCTTCTTCATGATAACCACCAATTGTGCCACCACCATTGGTTGAGAATGCTGTCTTTTTTCCACTGGATGGTTTTAGGTCCATTGTCAAAGATCAAGTGACCAAAGCTGTGTGGATTCATTTCTGGGTCTTCAATTTTATTCCATTTATCTACCTGTCTGTCACTGTACCAGTATCATGCAGTTTTTAATCACAATTGCTCTGTAGTACAGCTTATTGTCATGCATGGTAATTCCACCACAGGTGCTTTTATTGTTCAGAATAGTTTTTCATATCCTAGGTTTTTTTTATTTTTCCAGATGAATTTGCAAATTGCCCTTTCTAAGTCAATGAATAATTGAGTTTGTATTTTGATGGGGATTGTGTTGAATCTGTAAGTGCATATTTAAAGAGATTTACGTATGTAGTTTGAATGAAGTTTTACAATTCTAAGTGCCAGTTCTTGCAACAAGGATCATAGACTACCTAACATAAGCCCTGTGCTAGGTATGGGAAACCTCCTCTTCAAGTGTTAGACACAGGAATAGAAGAGACTCCCAAAATAACATAGCTTATGGCTGTTGCCCTGTTTGCCTCATATAATTTGAAGGCAAGAACATACAGCTAAAGAGAGCATACACTTTGGAGAGTGGATTTGGAGAAACTGCTGTAAGATATACTTGTTGGGCTGAGGTTGTGTCTTAGACATAAATCACTTGCCTAATGTGTACAGACTCTATCACAATTAGCACAACAACATACACACTCTTTCATACAGATATATACACTCACATACATACAAACACACACAGAGGGGGAGATAATTTGCCTGATAAAGCCTTAATGACTCCTAAGCAAGGAGATAAAGAAACAGGTTGATTACCATGAGTCATACTCTATCATATCAATTTAGCATAATCTGTTGGTATATTATCTTGCTTACCAGCTTGGAAGATGCAAAGGGAGTAGCTACTCTGAGTAGTGCATAGGCCTAGTAGGAAATGCCAGAAACTAGTAAACAATCTTAGGCAATTGCATATGCATGTGAGTTGATATTATGAACCAGAAAATTGTTCCAATACATACCTGAATTGGAACAGTGTCTGAAAGACTATCCTTTCAAGGATATTTCTATAGTTTGTTAGTAGACAAGTTTCTCTGATGGTGTGGAATAGTGTCTGAATTGAGAAAATACAAATTTAGTTATTTAGACACAGATATGGGGGCTAGAGAGATCCTCAGTGGTTAGGAGCACTGACTGATCTTCCAAAGGTCCTGAGTTCAAATCTCAGCAACCACATGGTGGCTCAAAGCCATCTGTAGTGAGATCTGATGCCCTCTTCTGGTGTATCTGAAGACAGCTATAGTGTACTTACTTATAATAAATAAATAAATCTTTTTAAAAAGACACAGAAATGCTTATACATTTCTATATCATTCCAAACATTGTACTAACATAGATAAAGTACTGATTTTGTTTCTACTTGTCAATTTCTGTCTTAGTTCCTGGTGGTGATGCATCCCTTGGTCCATTTCTTCCTCTTCAACCATGGTATCTTTCTGCTTCATGAGGCATCCATGACTGGATGGTACTAGATCTCAATGAACGGTCATAATGATCTCTCTGTGACCAGATGTTACAAGCACTCCATGAATGATTATTATGACCTCTCCATGTCTGGTTGTCATGACCTCTCTGTGACTGGATGTTATGATCTCTCCATGACTGGTTGTTATGAGCTCTCCATGACTAGTTGTTTTGAGCTTTCCCTGCATGACCATGATAAGCTCTCCCTGAGTGGTCATGATGAAATGTGCTGTCATAATAAGTTGAGCTAACTATGTATGGTTATCATGAGCTCTCCCTCTTTGGACTTGATTATCTCTCTCTCTGTATTGCCAGGATGAGCTATCCTTGAGTTTCTGGGAAGAACTCTCACTGTATGCTTAAGATGCAATCTATCTGAGTGGCCATGTTGAAGCCTAACTGTATGGTTATGATGTGGTCTACCTGAGTAGTTATGAAGTGGTCTGAGAGTTCATGGTGCGGTCTATCTGAGTGGTCATGATATGGTCTACCTGATTACTCATGGTATGGTCTACTTGAATTATTATGAGTTTGTCTACCTGAGTGGTATTGACATGGTGTACCTAAGTAGTCATGATGTGGTCTACCTGAGAGGTCATGAAGTGGTCTAACTGAGTGGTCAAGATGTGGTCTAACTGGGAGGTCATGGTATGGTATATCTGAGTGGTCATGGTGTAGTATATCTGAGCAGTCATGGTGTGGTATACCTGAGAGGTCATGAAGTGGTCTACCTGAAACTTCATGGTGTGGTCTGAGAGGTCATGGTGTGGTCTACCTGAGAGGTAAGGATATGGTCTATCTGAGAGTTCATGGTGTGGTCTCTCTGAGAGGTCATGGTGTGGTATACCTGAGAGGTCATGATATGGTCTAACTGCTTACTCATGATATGGTCTACTTGAATTATCATGTGGTTGTCTACCTGATAGGTCATAAAGTGGGTTAACTGGGAGGTCCTGGTGTGGCATTCCTGAGAGGTCAGGATGTGGTCTAACTGAGAGTTCATGATGCAGTCTATCTGAGAGGTCATGATACAGTCTATCTGGGAGGTCAATGGTGTAGTCTAACTAATAGGACATGATATGGTCTATCTGAGAGGTCATAGTGTACTATATCTGAATGGTTATGATGTGGACTTTCTGAGAGGTCATGGTGTGGTCTATCTGTAGAGCTATTAGTTCTACCTGAGTAGACATGAGATCTATCTGAGTGAATAGGAGCTCTCCTGAATCAGCTATGTGATCTTCTGGAATAATGGCCATGATATCTGCCAATGTGGTGGTCATGAGATTGGGAGAGGCCATGTAATCACCTGAAGAAAAATTGGTTTCTTTCTAATTTTAGCTGTCTCTCTTCTGATTGATTTCCATTGCTCCTTGTTCATCTGTCTCTGTTGACTTGTCTTGTCTGCAAAGGATCCCAGTTATATAATATAAATAAGACAGTCGATGATTTATTTAAGCCATAAGTGTATTTTTGAAACCCCTCCTTCTTTTCTTACTTCCTATATTCCTCCCCTCCTTTGCTTTTTTGAGAAATTCTCATTAAAATGTTTAGGTTAGACTGAAACATGTGATTCTCATGAAGTTTGGAATTATAGGCTTGTACCACCACATCAGCTTCTCAAGACTATTTCTGTCAGTGATTTTCTCATAGAATGAATGACAATACTTTTTATGTACTAGTTTATGGAACCAACCTATAGACCATGTCACTTTCACAAGGATAATTATATGAATGTAACATAAAAATAATGAAAATTAGCTGTCTTGTGCATTTTACCAACTAAACCATTTGGCATCCTAATTAAGAAAAAAGAGATATTTTGGATGGAGCTTGTAGAATTTTATGACAACCAGTAACTTACTACATATTCAATTGTGATCTTGAACTTTTAAACTCCCCCTTCATCCTCTTCAACACTAGGATTAAAGACACTTGCCACTACAAATGGTACTACATGGTAATGAGGATTGAACTCAGGGTTTCATGCATGCTAGCTAAGTACCCTACCAAATGAGCTACATCTACATTTAAGAATGTTCTGTAATACAACTCCTTAAGATCAAAGAAAATATTCCAAATTATTCTCTCACCACTGGTCATTAAAAATTTATATTTGAATGTAAACAAATACTTAATTCTAGGGAGAAAAACTAAGTGAGTGGAAAAGAAATGCTATAAAGGTAGCAAAAAGTTGGCTTGGTACAATTGAAATAAATGGATCTGGTAATGACTTAGCTTTATTTCCATTCTTTTCAGCTCTTAAACCAGAGAGGCAGATTAGTGAATCACTCAAAAGGAGACAGTAAACACTTTGACAAGTGTCTATGATAATCCATAAGAGTAAGTGACTAACATTATATGGACAGTACTAAAAAAATCTAGCTTTAAACTAGTATATGTTGCTTAGCAAGCAAAATACCCCTATATCTGGCATTACCATGCCCTGCTAAAACACTTCTAAATGGTCAAAGTAACTGACATTAGGAAGAAAGTGCTAGCACAGAGAATATTATAAATGCAAAACTTGAATATAATTATAAACTAATCATATTTATGTAAGGAATATTTTCTGGGCTGGGATTGTAGCACAGTTGTCCAGTACATACTCAGCATGAAAAGGACAATGGTTCTCATAAGAAATCATTTACATCAAATCAGGTACTACAAGATTCATAAACTTAAGGAACTAAATTCTAATTTTCTTATAATAGTGAAAACTATTGTGTATTTTATCCATGATATGTGTGGGTGTGTATTCTGTGGTGTACATGCAGAAGTCAGAAGCCAACTTTGCATGAACCTACTTTCTCCACCAACTTCTACAAGGATCCCAGAGATCCAACTTAATTGGTTAGGCATATGTGGCAAGAACCTCTCAAAACATTTTTATATAGTCAGGGTGTAATAGCTCTTGCCTATAAACCTAGCACTTGTCTCATTGCTACCAGAAATTTGGTTGCATGAAAGGTTCACTATCACCACTTTGGTTTTCTTTACTTTTCTCAGTGATGCAATTCTTGAATGGTTCAAAACTATTTGCAATGCATAGATGTTCAATTTCAATATATTTTACAATATTTTCAGTTGGGAGTATCTTGGACAACAGCAAAAGTGAACACATTTTCTTTCTAAATTTATCAACTATACCCTAAACTTTGGCCTGGGGATGTAGTTAAATTGATAGAGTCCTTGTCTATCATACATATCTTCCGTGGCTAGAGCCTAAGCACTCCATAAAACTAGGGGTAGTGGTACAGTGTCTGTAATTCCAGAAGATGGAAAGGAGAGAATCTGGAGTTAATGTCATCACTACATAGGCAGTCTGGCTTCCATGAAATATCATTTCAAACCAACAAAGATGAAAATCAAAAAACCTTTTAAGGAGCCTAGGATGGTTCTCAGTGGTAGAACACTTGCTTAGTGAGTGTAAAGTCCTGGGTCCAATCCATGAAAATAAACAAATAAAACAAACAAACAAAGGAAAATCTAAACCTAAACCAAATCAAACCAAACCAAAATTAGTATCAAAAATCTCATCCTGCAAGTTCTAGACCACTTTCTGTCAAACTCACTTGTTCCAGTCAGAAGGAAGTATTTCATCTCTGCACCACAGAATGGAGACTGTGCTTAAAATTGTAACCTATTCCTTCACAAAATAATGTTCCCAGAATTCCCTCTATGTGTGTGTGTGTGTGTGTGTGTGTGTGTGTGTGTGAGAGAGAGAGAGAGAGAGAGAGAGAGAGAGAGAGAGAGAGAGAGAGAAAGGGTGAGAGCACATACTTATTAGCTTCAAGGAGGTTGAGTGAAGGTGTCATCAGGTGTCCTGCTCTTACTTTCCAAATTCCTCACTTGAGATAGGGCCTCTTACAGTACTTCGAGCTAAGTCACAGCTAGTCAGATCCTATCTCCATTCTAACAACACTGGGATTACAGATGTACCCTTGACCAAGACCAAGCTCTGCTTTTTGTATGGGTTCCAGGTCTTCATTATTCTTCTGCATGTGCTCTTACCCTGCAGGCAATTTTCCTGTTCAACCACTGTCTAACACCAGATGCCTATATAATACCTTAAAATGCCCTATCCCATTCCCACTCTCCCTCCCTCTATGAGGGTGCTCTTCTACCCACCTGAGCACTCCCTTCTTCCTGCTCTGGCATTTCCTTACACCAGAGCAATGAACACCCTCAGGCCCAAAGACCTCTCATCCTTCTCTGCCTCATATGTGACCAGCAACATGGGTTCCTCCATGTGTATTCTTTGCTTGGTGGTCTACTTCCCGTTAGCTATGGGGGTGGGGGTGGTGGAGTCTGGCCTGTTGACACTGTTACTCCCTCCATGGGGCTGCAAAACCCCCTCAGCTCCTTGAATCACTTCTCCAACTCCTCCATCATGGAACCCCAAACTCAGACCAATGGCTGGCTGTGAGCATCTACCCTACCTCTGTATCTGTCAGGCGCTGGCACAGCCTTTCTGGAGACAGCCATTTCAAGTTAACATCAGCAAACACTTCCCAGCATCCAAGCTGCCTTGGATGCAAGCTGCTTTTCCAGGTGGTTGGCTGTGCTGAGGATAAAACTCAGTACTTTGTGCATGCTCATCAAGCACTCTGCAAACTAAGCTGCACCCTACTTCTGAACAAACACAGTTTACAAATGCAGGCCTTTGACTGTTCTCCTGTTTTTATTTTATTTTATTTTTATTATTCCTTTTATGCATTTACGTTTCAAATAACATCCCCTTCCCTGTTACCCCTCCACAAACTCCACCTCCCCATTCTCCCCACTCTCCTTTGACTTGATGAGTGTGCTCCTCCACATACTCACCCACTCCCACCTCACAGATCTAGCTTCCCACTACACTGGGACATCAAGCCTCCACAGGACCAATGGCCTCCCTTCCCATTGATATCAGATAAGCCCACCCTCTGCTACATATGTACCTAGTGTCATGGATCCTACAACTGCTGTCCCCAAATCACCATAGCCACAGCATCCAAAGGAGCACAGATTAGGATTGGCAAAATGTTTTACAAGCAATACTACGGTCATTTAAAAAGAAAATCAAAAGCAAAACCAAAGAACCCTGTTTTTTAAAATGTATGTTTTGCACATCGTTGAGACCAGGTATCACTTTGCGGTTCAGATTTTACTCAAAATTATATAAACCTGTTTCACCTGCCCCAGTCTTCTGACAGGGTGAGCCTCCACGTCCAGTCTTTTATGAAGAGCCTGAAAACAATCTGTCTGTGGACCTGGAGTAGGAAACTGAGGGTCTTGTGAATACAACATTCAGATCTACATCCACTATGCTCCATTACTGGAGGGGGATTATAAGCATGTACCATTATATTGAATGCAGGTATTTATCTGTGTTAGGCATGTAAAGTACAAGGTTAACTACATTTCCAGGTGTGTGCTCTCCATTTTTATACAGGAATGATCCCATACAACATTTATTAAAAACTCAAGCAAAGAAATTTTAGACTGAGGACCCTCGTTACCTTGTAAATTCTATTAATACTTTTATCTGGAGCATTAATTTTGTGAGAGCATTATTCAATAATTACAAAATATTAATACAAGACAAGTTTTCTACACACTGAATCACAACTGAGAAAGTACTTCATACAGTGGACACTCTAAAGAATGTGACAGAGGAGATGGGGGAAAATTCATGAGTCTCTGCTCCAGTACATGGGAGACCCTGGGTTTCATCACCTATGATGGGTGGAGACAAGTTAAGTGACAGGTTTCTCTCACTCTCTGAGATTCATGCTATACTTATTTCCAGAAGCCTGAAAAATGGGGATTGTACAGATTTCCTTAGTGGCTTTCTTAACTAGATAATTGGAAATTTAAGAAGAGAGCATTGCTCATTGCTCACATATTAGAGTGCCAAGTGTTAAATTAATAGTGTACACTCCATAAATATTTTTGTGACTATAGTTGAGGACATCTGTTATACTGTCTTGTTAATGCAAGAGAATACCACAGAACTCTGAAACAGGACTTTTTTGTTTTACTGTTCAAAAGATACACTTGGTAAACAGAGAGCCACAATTTTAGGCATTTGTTTGCCTTTAAATCCAATTCTGGTATATTTAACACCTTTTACCTTAAGTAACATTTATAATGTACTTTGGGATATTACTAATAATGGCAAGTATAAGAATGACATCTTGGACCTTTTATATATTTATTTTGTAAGTATTTGTATGTGCATATCTATGTGGCCATGTACTTGCATGTGTGTTCTGGAAAGCATTGTATGGATTTTGATACCAGGGACCTGTAGTTAA
This sequence comes from Mus musculus, assembly GCF_000001635.26. Lineage (NCBI taxonomy): Eukaryota > Metazoa > Chordata > Mammalia > Rodentia > Muridae > Mus > Mus musculus. The sequence continues at coordinate 148,050,341 of NC_000086.7, read as the reverse complement.
ATAGCCATGTTTTGGATCTCATGACCCCAGAACCCAGTAGCAGAAAAAAAAAGGGGAAACTGGGGTTGAAGAGTGCTCAATAGGCAGTCTGAAAGGAAAGATATTTTCTAAACGAAAAAAAAAAAAACACACACACACAAAAAAACAAAAAAACAAAACAACAACAACAAAAAAAAACAGTTACTACCTCTTCGTCTATCCATACCCTCCCAAAGGCCCAACTTTAGACTCTCATATTGGCTTGGTACACCGCAAAGAATATAAGACTGAAAGTTCTGCCATTAGTTAAGGAAATTAATACGCTAATATGGCAGACCAGAAAGTGACCCTTTATTCTCTTCCTCCTCAAACAACTTCTAATAATGTTTCCTAAGAACAATCAAGGAAACCAAGGAAATTAATGCTCACTTCTTCTGTCACTTGAAATATAAATATTTAAAATTTTACTTTTAGGCACATGGCTTTAGAGACAAGATTACTCTGCTCCCAGGGGGCATTTTCACAAAGTTCAAACGCTGGGCTGGAAAACCTGGAAGAACTTCATCATGCCACAAGCTTTTCTACTAGCTCCTTAAATGTATTCTCTGTTGTATACTAGGGAAATCCTGATCATTACTAACGGGCTCTAAATAATTCTGTTCACACTAATTTCAATTTGTTTTATTTCTTTTCATTTTGATTTCTCAGTTCATCTTTTTGGTTATTTTGCCTCCATTTTGCCTGTGACACAAGTGTGTACCTGATGCCTGTGCAGTCCAGAAGACGGCCATATGAGGGGAATCAATCCATGTTGTTTGAGGAAACAGTCCACCCAATGTTCTTAACTATATGGTGTCAGAGGTGAGAAAAAAATAGGATTGAAAGAAAGATGAAATTTCAAGACCTGTAAGTCATAAAATGTACTCAGAAATTGTTGGTTGTTTGTGAGCCTAGAGGCTGCCTGGGGCTGAGAAAAAGGAAAAACAAACCCAGGTATGCCCTGTAGTTAAAACATTACTGGGAATAGCTTAACCTTAAAGATAAAGAGGAATGTGAGGACATACAGATCTATCTAAACTGAGTCAACAACTCACAGAACTCTGACACCCTGCACATACATGTAATTTTTCTGCTGATGTTTGAATAAGACAATAGTGTGTCACTATGCTCAATTCCACACCCCTAAGCCCCTTACTCCATAAAAACTCCTAGCTTTCGAGCCTCGTGGCTGACATCCTTATCTCCTGTGTGGGATGCATGTGAGTTTGGAGCTCCATAATTAAACTACCTCGTCTAATTACATCAAGATGGCCCTTCGTGATTTTTTGGGTGCACACCATATAGGGTATTGAGTAGGGGATTCCCCACTATGTTCTATCATTTGAAGGTCCCACCGAGATCTGCGTGACACCAAGGAACCCTGAAAGACCCCTTGGAGGTACGTTTGTTTGTGTGCGTCTTGTATGTTGTCTGTTGTCTAAGTGTCTAAGTGTGGCACCACTGAATTTGTGTCTTGGTTTATCAGTTCTGAGATTGTGGGTTTGAGTCCCACCTTGTGTCTTGGTTTTTCAGTTCTGGTATTCTGTATTCTGGCAGCTGCCACTGTGGACTGTGAGGGCCTAGTGGCTGCAGGAGGAAGACATTCTAAGGCTCCTTAGGCTGCATCCTTGGAAGACATTCCAAGGGTGACCCTGGAGGAAGTGCCCAGGGTGAGGGACAGTTAGAAAGGTCTGACTGTCATCTGGCAGAGTAAGAAAAATAAGGTGCTTTTTCTGCCAGAAATGGAGTCGATGTGGAATCTGACCCCCGTCAGGAAGTCAGGTTTGGCTGGTTGTACAAGTCCAGGCATGGACAAGTGTGCTTAGATATATTGGTGTTTTTTCTTTGTTGCTGTTTTGTTTTTGTTTGTGGTTTTTGTCATGGGACATGGACACTGTACATAGGAGGTAAAGTGGAATCCCTTCCTGCCGGTCTGTTTGTATGTTTGTGTTTGTATGTCTGTCTGATTTGTTCACTTGTGTGTCCTCCATTATACCACCTTCTGATTCTGTTTTGCTTTTGTTTTGTCTGGTTTCAAGTCTGGTTTTGGTCCCAAGGGGTTGACTAATTATCTTGGTTTTCTTTTAGGCCAGTCTCAGGTTCTGGGGGCCTTCCCATGGAGAGAGGCCCATTTGGGTTGGTTGCAGTGACAGTGAGACATGCCAAAACGCTGGTGGATGCTCTGGTGTCAAGCTGGGAAGTTGGATCTGAAACAGTCCTTCTCAACCCAGCAGCAGCTAGGGTTCAGTATATGCCTGGAACAGATAGTGTCAGGCTATCTCTGGAAACTGAGTGTGAGACGCCCTGTATTGGTCTTGCTTGTGTTTGTCATTTCTGTGGTACTGTGATTCTATGGTGGTTGCTTGAAAACGGTTTCTGTGTGTGTCTTGTGTGTCTCTTTGTGTTCGGACTTGGACTAACAACTGACGACTCTTTTTGAGTTATGCCCTCTGAAATAAGCCTAAGAATTCTGTCAGATACCTATGCTGACCACTTCCTTTCAGATCCTCAGCTGCCCTGCCTCCCACTCCAACTCCAGGGAGCAGCCAGCAGGTCACTGTGGTCCTGCCCATGGACCTGGAGCCTAGGGAGAAATAAGATCAGGAAACTCGGAGAAAAAGAGGGGTGGTCTCTGAGAAGTCAGTGGCCCTGGATATTGTGGCTGCTGAAGGGGAGATAGAGGAGGCTGTGGGAGTGGCCGGCCAAGTGCGCCACGGGTTCCCTGGCTGCTTCTCATTCCCCTGTCCCCTGTATCCAGTCTCTTGTTAAAAGAAAAAGTGCTTTCACTTTGAGATATTGGTGGCCCGGTACAGCCAGCTGTGAGAGCTGTGCTCCCTTCCCTGCCCTACATGTTTTCTCTTCTAGGGAAGCCCTGAGCTGCTGGCAGTGAGTCTGTTCCAAGCTCCAGTGAGGGAGGAATTTGCCCACTTGGGGTTTCTGTTCAAGGTAAGGAGCACCTGCGAATCTAACTGCCAGGCTCTGATGGGGGTCTCATCTCTATAGGACTAAAACGTGACCCAACAATCTGACCAAACTAATAGGAAGTTACAGAAGTTAAGAGAAGGACAGGGTAAGTCGATAAGAAAGTGCAGAGGAGGAGAAACGAAGGAAGGATAGAGGTCTGCAAAGAAGTGAGCTAAGAGCAAAGCTTCAGCATACTCAGGAGAGATGGATGACAGTGGTAAATAGAGATCTTAACAGTGAAGAAAAGTAAAAATAGAGATGAAGGAGATTAGAGAAGTCTGAGATGAGAGAGAGAGAGATACTCTAAATGAATAAATATTTAGAGGAAGAACCAGTAAATAAGAGTCAGACAGGAAGAAGAGTTAAGGAAACATGAGGCTGACAAAGACAGAGACCAGAGACAGAATCAGAGATGTGCTGTGAGACAGAAAGATTAACCAGGGTAGAAGAGAACTATGAAAGAAGATAAGTGACAGGATAAAGATGTGATAATTAGATAACATCCAAAGGAAACAAAGACAAAGAGGAGGAACAAAAGATATATATATATATATATATATATATATATATATATATATATATATATATAGAGAGAGAGAGAGAGAGAGAGAGAGAGAGAGAAAACATTACATGAGATCTCCGTTACAGTTAGGAAACAGGAGCAAAGAGAGGTAAATGACAAAGACTAGAACCTAGCAAAGTGGCACATGCTAATAATGCTAGCACTTAGAAATGATCTGTAAGAAACAGGAAGCCAGAGAATTAAAAAGAGAAAAGAGAAATGAAATTCTGGCCACAAAAGTCAGGGAAAATAGAAAACTTAGATAGTACCTGGCAAAAAAAGAAAGCTTTTGGCTAAAGATCAATGTGTTTACTGTAAAGAAAATGGCACTGGGTGAGAGACTGCCCCAACAAAAAGAAGAGGAGCCCCCCTCATGTCCAAACCCTTCACCTGTTCGTGGCTAAAAGTAAAGAGATAGCAAAAGGGGTGCTAACACAGAAGCTGAGTCCTTAGAAGAGGCCGGTGGCCTACCTGTGGAAGCAGCTAGAATACAGACTGTGTTTCCTATTCCCCCACCGACCAGTGCAAAACAAGTTAGAAAAGTTCCTGGGCACTGCAGGCTTTTGCAGATTGTGGATTTCAGGTTTTGCTGAATTAAAGAGATAAACAGCCCTTCATATAGAGAAACAAGGAACAACAGGCCTTGGATGCCATTAAGACTGACTTAAAGTTGTTCCCAGCTTTGGGACATCTCAGATGTGACTGAGAACAAAGGTATTGCTAAAGAGGTTCTTACTCAGAGATTGGAACACTGGAAAAGACCTGTGGCATACTTGTAAGAAATTAGACCCGGTGGCTGTAGAATGACCTGCTTGTCTGCACATAGTGGCTTCTGGTCAAAGATGCAGATAAATTGACTCTGAGACAAAACTTGGCACATGCCCTAGAAAGTGTGGTTCAGCCCCCCTGACCGATGGCTGACTAACGCTCTTGAAAACATTATCCAACCGTTCTCCTGAATGACGGACACATTATCAGTGCTTTTTGTTGACTGAACGAGTGACCTTCACTACCCTACTGGCTGAGACTTCACCTACTCATCACTGTGATGACATTCTGGCAAAAGAAACTGATACTCGAAATGATCTGAAGGATCAGATCAGCCTTGGCCTGAGAGTTTGAGCTGGTACATGGATGGCAGTAGCCTCGAGGTTGAAGGTAAGCAGAAGGCGGGGACAACAGCTCAGTGGTAGACAGAAAGCTGAACTTGTGGCTTTGATACAAGCTCTATAAATGGTAAAGGAGGAGTCTACACTGACAGCAGGTATGCTTTTGCCACTGTACAGAGCAATATACAGACAAAGAGGGCTGTTGACATCTGCAGAGAAAGGCCTAAGTTGCTGTGGCTAAAAGAAATCAGATGGCAGATCAAACCACCAAACAGGTATGCCAAAGAGCAATGATCCTGGCAGTCTGAAGACTATCAAGTTATAGACAAATTAAGACTGGTAAAAGAAACCCTGTATAGAATAGTAGAAACTGGAGAAAGAAAACTAGTCCTACCATGGGAAGACAGACCCGACATCTACTGAGAGGTAGACTTTACTGAGAAAAATATGTGTATGAATACCTTCTGGTTTTGTGAACATTCTCAAGATGGAAAGAAGATTTTCCCTGTAAAAATGAGACTGTTCAGATAGTCATCAAGAAGATTATTAAAGAAAAATTTTCCAAGGTTCGGAGTGCCAAAAGCAATAGTGTCAGATAATGGCCCTGTCTTTGTTGCCCAGGTAAGTCAGGATGTGGCCAAGTATTTAGAGGTCAAATAAAAATTACATTGTGTGTGCAGACCTCAGAGCTCAGGACAGATAGAAAGAATAAATAGAACTCTAAAAGAGTTCTTGACAAAATTAATCATGGAGACTGGCACAGACATGGTGCTCCTTCCCCTTGCCCTATTTGGAACTCGAAATACTCCATCTTGATTCAGCCTTACTCTTTTTGAGATCCTTTATGGGACTTCCATGCCCATCACTGTCTTAAATGATGTGTTTAAACCCATGTTGTTATAATAATTATCTGTATGATAACTTAAAAGGTGGTGCAGAAAGTAGTCTGGTCACAACTGGCTACAGCATGTGAGCAGGGTTCCCCAAAGACATCTCACTAGTTCTAGCCAGAGATCTGATCTATGTATATCTACATCATGCACAGACCCTCAAGCCTCGCTAGAAGGGCCCCTGCCAAGTCCTCTTTACTATTCCTTCATATTCTATTTTTGTTACAACTTATGGTCCTCCAGCATCAGTACCAAGCTATAGTTAAGATAGAAAAAGAATATGATTTCTATTCTCCACATAGAGAAATAGACTTCTGAAATTCTAAGATTAGAATTACTTACTAGAAGAAGAGGGGAATGAAAGAAAGATGAAATTTCAAGACCTGTAAGTCATATAAAGTACTCAGAAATTGCTGGTTGTTTGTGAGCCTGGGGCTGAGAAAAAGAAAAAGAAAAACAAACCATACATGTAATTTTTTTGCTGATGTTTGAATAAGGCAATAGTGTGTCCTATGCTGAATTCCACACCCCTAAGCACCTTACCCCATAAAAACCCCTAGCTTTCGAGCCTCATGGCCGACATCCATTATCTCCTGTGTGGGATGCATGTTGGTCCAGAGCTCCATAATTAAACTACCTCATGTAATTACATCAGGTCAGTCTATTCATGATTCTTTGGGTGCACGCCTAATCGGGAATTGTGGGGTTTCCCCACAAGCTTCTATCAGAATATGACTCAGGGGTTCCTAGAGGAGGATAGAATGCAGACTATGGTTTTATAATTGGAAAGGGCAACTAAGCCCAAATCCGAAAGAATTTTTAAACGTATGTACTTCCCATTCAAATTGGAAGGAAATTATACATTTGAAGTACATGTTGTATCTACATTTTTGAAGTATTCCTGTCTGGTCATGAACTTATGCTGTAGCTTAAGAGGCCATGTAAATAACTCTTATCATCTTGACCTACCCTCATTACATTTTCTTACCTACACATATTCGAGGATATTATTAGGTTTCCAGTACATTATCCCGGGCATCAAACTCAGATTCTCATGCTTGCACGCATGCACTATGTCCCAGAACTCAGCCTAGCCAGCAGACATTTAATGTTCCAGTGGATTACATGAGCCTGGTATTGTAGTTTTAAAAAATCAGATTGTCTATTTTGAAGAGTACTCCAGGTAGGACTGTGTATATGTAAAATCCCAGCACTGTTAAAAGCAGAAGTAGGGGGCATTTCCTGTCATCCTCAACCACAATGGGTGTTTCCAGCCAGCAGGCTTTAAAGGAAACATGTTCCTAAAAACCAATCCAAACAAATGAAAATATCACATCCATGAATGAGCATCACCTGCAGATTATATCTACAATTTCATGTCTAAAACTGCAGAAACAGAAGGATTGCATTGGAGGCCAGGCTCAGTAAATACTGGATTTTAGGACAGCCTTTTGACTACAGTATTGTTTCAGGACAGGTTGGCCCTACACTATGAAGTTTCACATAAAAAATCAAGAGGTGAATAAACAAAGTAATGAATACACAAACACATGAACAAATGCAGCACAATTTCAACTGAAAGGTCATTACATTGTAATAGGATAAGTTTTCTTTGCTCTCAAACTCTCACTTTGCCCCTTCTTAGAATTGGGAACAAAACACCCATGATAGGAGTTACAGAGACAAAGTTTGGAGCTGTGATGAAAGGAAAGACCATCTAGACACTGCCACATCTGGGTATCCACCACATAATCAGCCTCCAAACGCTGACACCACTGCATACAGTAGCAAGATTTTGCCGAAAGGACCCAGATATAGCTGTCTCTTGTGAGACTATGCCGCGGCCTAGCAAACACAAAAGTGGATGCTCACAGTCAGCTATTGGATGGATCACAGGGCCCACAATGGTGGAGCTAGAGAAAGTACCCAAGGAGCTAAAGGGATCTGCAACCCTCTAGGTGGAACAACATTATGAACTAACCAGTACCCTGGAACTCTTGACTCTAGCTGCATATGTATCAAAAGATGGCCTAGTTAGCCATCACCGGAAAGAGAGGCTTATTGGACTTGCAAACTTTATATGCCCCAGTACAGGGGAAGGCCAGGGCCAAAAAGTGGGAGTGGGTGAGAAGGGTAGTGGGGGGGGGGCGGGGAGGGTATGGGGGACTTTTGGGACTGCATTGGAAATGTAAATGATTAAAATACCCAATAAAAATATTAAAAAAAGAAAATATCTAATAAAAAATAAATAAATAAAAATCAAAAAATAAAAAAAAATAAAAAAGAGAGACTTTTCCTGAAAGCTCTAGAATAAAAAGAAGCAAAAACATGCAATAGGTTTAGATGGCAAAAAATAGTCAAACTCAGGGTTGAAATAATCAATCAGACACAAAGAGAACAAAACAAAAACTCAGGAAAATCAAGAGCTGGGTTATTTGTTTTTTGTTTGTAATTAATTTATTTTTTTATAAAATCAACATGATAGATAAATCCTTAATCAAACTCACTAAAAGGCACTGAAGCAGTATCCAAATTAACAAAATCAGAAATGAAATGGGAGGCATAACAACAGAAAATGAGGAAATTAAAAATTCATTCAAAAGCATGTACTTGACAAAACTGGAAAATCTGAATGAAATGGCTGGTTTTCTAGACAGATACCATGTACCAAAGTTAAATCAAGATTCAAGATTAGGTAACCCGACTAAGCTACCAAACACAGAAACACATGGAGGGACCCATAGCTCCAGCTGCATATGTAGCAGAGGATGGCCTTCTCAGGCACCAGTGGGAGGAGAGGACCTTGGTCCTGTGAATAGATCCTCCATTATAGGGTAATTTTAGGTCAGGGAGTTAGGAGTGGGTGTAGGAACACCCTCAGAAGTAGGGACAGGGAGGATGGGATAGGGGGTTTCCGGAAAGGGGGGGCACTGAAAGGGGATAACATTTGAAATGTAAATAAAGAAAATATTCTATAATAAAAAGGGTTAGTTAAACCATCTAAACAGTTCCATAATTCCCCAAGGAAATAGAAGCAGTCATTAATAACCTCCCAACCAATAAAAGCCCAGGGCCAGATGGTTTTAGTAGAGAATTCTATAAGACTTTAGCGAAGAGCTCAATGAAATCTTGTTTCTTTTGATTTGCATTTCCCTGATGCTTAATTATGTTGACCATTTTTTCAGGTGCTCTCAGTCCTTCGGTATTCCTCAGTTGAGAATTCTTTGTTTAGCTCTGTACCCCATTTTTAAATGGGGTTATGTGATTTTCTGGAGTCCAGCTTCACAAAAGAGGTCACTTGATATGCACTCAGGAATTGTACAGACTAGTGATTGTTACTCTGTTCTGGGTCTCTGCAGTGGAGTTGGAATGTTCCAGAGAACATCCACTCCTTCATCATGGGTTGTAGAGGGAGAATATATGTGCAGCTCAGTTGAGCAGTGTCCAACTGAGCTGTAGAGTGTGAGCAGTGGAGAAACTTATTGATGTACATGGTACCACTTGTCATTGAAGCTACTCTCTATTGCTCTAAATGGGAAGTCAGGCAGGTCCACTCTTGACGCCTACCACAGACTGAGACTGACACTGGAAAAAACAGTATCTTCATAGTTTGGCTCAAATTTAGGGAGTAAAGATTATCTCAATTTTCTTTTGTCTCTAGCACCTTTAGGGTGTATAGAAAAGACAACAAGATTTGGGGAAATGGCTCAGTTGGCCAAGTACTTGCCAGTAAGTGTAAGGATCCAAGTTGCACCCAGGGCCCCATTAAGATAAGCCATGATGTGTGGCTGTAAGCCTGAAGAGCCCAGGTCCTTTATGGCAGAGGGGTTTTCCATCTTATCTTTTTCCTCCACCCCAACACCTGCCTTGGAAATATGTTTTTTGTTTGTTTGTTTGTTTGTTTGTTTGTTTTTGTTTTTTCTTGATCAGTCATTCTAGCTTTTTCTGCAATTTGAAGTCTGTAATCGATTACTTGAGGACAGAAGATCCTCAAAATCCTCTGGACGTTCTTCTGAACGTTGCTATCATCTAATATCAGTAGTGTCTAATTTCAAATGCTTAATGTGTGTGTGGAGAGATGGCTGACAAACCTGAAGCTTGGTGGTAGATGGGAGAACTTACCTATGTATGATGTGTGAGTCATGTGTTCAGTCACCAGCACCTTTGGTGGGACACACAGGTGTAGCTTTAAAATGTTTGTGGAGTTTCCACTCCACAGGGAGCAGACAGCTAAGCTCAGTAAGAAGATGACATTTCCAAATACAGTTGTATTGCAGATGACACTGCTCCTTCACAGGACGACTTATAATATTCACCTGGTATGTCATTTGATGTAGCTTGCCTTCAGTAAAGGCAATGTAGTCTTTGGAAGAGCAAAGTGGGCCCAGATAAACAATATTGAGGTTCAAAAACAAGTTTTCAAGTACATGTGTTTTTCTTCAGAGCTGGGACCGAATCGAAGACCTCACTGATGGGTAGCAAGCACTCTGCCATCTTACAATATTAGTAACAACAAAAATCAAGCAACATGCACCGCCCCCAGACTCTATTATAATTATCTTAAAAAGCAGTTCATCTAAGTTAGGGCCAGGCTAATTTTTTTTTTTTTGGACGTTGAATGCTGCCTTCTGCTGGCTGTCATGGAGGAGGGCAACCTTTCAGACACAACGAAACCAAACACCCACACAGCCTCAGAGGTGAAAGCCAGATTCAACATAATTTTACCCATAAAATGATTGCTCCTTTTACAATGTAAGTAAAATATGATTCTTTTAAAATGTGTAAAATATAGAAAAAGTGAATATGGAAAAGTATAAATTTCCTATCACCTTAGCCCAACACTTTGGTGATTTTTGTGTTTGCCCATTCCCCTCTTTCATGTTCCCTTTTCCCCTGTGTGTGTGTGTGTGTGTGTGTGTGTGTGTGTGAGTGTGTGTGTGTATGTATTGTTAGCTTATTTGTTTATTTTGATTTAGAGCTTTGTATATAGCTGAGGCTGACCTTGAAACTGACCTTTCCCTGTCTCTGCTTCAGAGTACTGGGTTAACAGGGGGACATTACCACTACCAGCCACCCAGTCTGTAATTTGTATATTGATTCATGTATTGGATTGAAACATGTTTTCCTTTATCCAAGGCTGCCTTAGACCTTTCTAGTTAGCCTTGAACTTCTGACCCTAGAGGTTCTACTTTGAGAATGCTGGGATTTCAGGGGTGTGCCACCATATCCAGTTTACCCAGGCTCACCCATGTGGGCATCCAAGCAATTTAACTCAAATTTGAATCTCCAAACTTTACCTGTTACTCCCATTTTGAGGTGCTGTGCATGAAATTCAGTGGCACAGCATGCTGAGCAAGCACCTTGCCATTGAGCTCCAGCCTCTCTCTCTTGTTTCTATCATACAATATTTGGATTTGTATTCCAAACTCTGTTTTTATGCGAGCATTAGTTGCATTTAACAAACAGTTATTGAAAATTTTCTATATGCTAAGCATTTTATTATGCAACAGGTATAAAACAATGGAAGGCTGGAGATGTGACTCATTTGGTGATGTTAGAGCCCTTTGCCTAGAGGGCACTGGACCCCTTATTAGATTTCCAACCATAAAAATCAAAAATAAGGATGCAGGGATGGTTCAACAGAGGAAAATTTATCAAAGTAACCCACTATATAAACAAACTTAAAAAATCGCATGATCATCTCAGTAGATGCTTACAAGGTACTTCATTCTTAAGCCCAGCATTTTTTCTAGATTTTAGGACCAAACCCCTAACTTTTCTTGCTGATCATGGTATCACATAGCTGTAAGCACTCATGAGGTAGAGGAAGGTGGATTGCCCCAAGTTTCTGATCTCATAGCACGTTTGAAGCCCAGCAGACACACATAGGGAAAAAATGCCTATCAAAGCAAAAGCAAACTCCACTGTGAATGTAGAAATGAGCAGAAGAGCACTTGACACCTTAGCTCACAACTTCCTGCAACTCCAGCTCGAAGGAACTCAACACTCCTCCGTGGCCTCTGTGGCTTTCTGTACCCACATTCTCATATCCACATGCACAAACATAATTCCAAATAAAACCATTCTTTTTCATAGGAATTCAAAGCATTGAGAGAGAGGAAGGACACAGAGCCCCACATAGACTATAACTTCAACCATCTCAGTCAGAAATCTCAGTTGCTAATCATAATCATTACAGTGTATCACCTGAGAGATTAGGGTTTTTTTTTTTAAATGTGGGTTTCTGGGTCCTGTAATTGGAGTCTCTTATTCAAGAGTTATTAAGTGATGCCTGGGATTTTGCAAGTTCCCAGTTGATGCTGCTCTGAGGATCAACCTTGAAACATTAGGTCCAGGTGAGAGAAGCATAGTGAATCAAGTCACTGTTTCTTTGTTCACATTCTAACAAATGGAAGAAAGCTTGGCTCTTTGAAGTGCTTAACACTATAATTTATATTCCCTTGCTTCTGTTATTCAAGGCAAATAAGGAGTGACTTGTGAGTGATGTGGCTGAGGTTTAATCACTCATGGCAAGCAATTCTGCATTCTCAGTCTGTTTACATATGAGAAAATATACACTTTTTAGAAGTAGAGCAGTTTGTTAAACAGTTCAGTCTTCCAGTGCTGCAATTTATTATACTATATAGCATTCTACAGGTGTACCATTTGGTCTAGTTCTCTTCTAGAAAATTACCATATAGAATGAGCTAAGCATATATTGTAAATATATACTACATGGAACTTCTCTATGAACATAATTTAGCAAAATCTCTCTGGAAACTGCTTAGCAGTCCAGCAATGGGAAAGTGCATACATACAATGGAGAAATTGATTGTGACCAGAAAAGAAGGGTGAAAGTAGAGACATCAAGTAAGAGGTATTGTTCTTCTCATCCTTCCTCACTGCTCCCACATCCTGTGTGGCCACAAGGCTCACAAGTTGTGCACTGTACATGGGCGTGTCATTGGGAACAGATTGTAAATTTGTGGCACCCATTTTCTTGCTCAGTGATGCCACTCATGTTTGATGCTCTCTTGCCCCAGGAACAGATTTTATTTGTGGGAAATAGATGCATTGTAATGTGGATCCAAGTACTCTAGGGACCAAAATATAAGAGAACATTATGCCACAAAACTGGAAGAGCTGTACAGATTGCAGATACCAACTATAACCTTACTAGAGAAAATGGAGTCAGTACCAGGCTGGTGTCTGCCAAACTGCTGGAACATAGACATAGGGCAATAGCTATGACATAGTTAAGGAAAAGTTCCCATTACTTCTGGGTTTGCTTAAACACTTAGTTTTATTATCTTTGAATTATGGTTTAAATTCCAAATATGTTAATCCCCTCCCTTTCATAACAGAGCAAACATTTTTGTTTTATAAGTCAGAATGGTAAAGGACAGCTTTTGAAGATGTGTTTTGTGGATGGCTGTTGGATGTCATGATGCAGGTCAACAAGCTTGAGCCATAGCTCCTCCATCTGTAAGCCAGAAATTGCCCAGAAAGGACTCTTTGCCTGCATCCCAAAGATACTATCTTGTCTGAATCCTGGTCTAAAATTTTGATGTTTCCCAGATATGATACTCAAGGTGAGAGAGGATGGAGATTTGAGGCACTTGGTAGATTGTTTTCCTATCACACATAAACCCTGGTTGGATCCCCAGAGTTGCAAAACTGGGTGTGATCTTGTGGACCTGTAATCACAACTCGAGTGGGAGGTAGATGCAAGAGCATCAGAAGGCTCGGTGGGTAAAAGTAATTGGCAGTACAAACTGACATTCTGAGAAGCTGTATTTGATCCCCAAGAGCCTACATTGAAAGGAGAGAACCTGAGCCAGGCATGCCCATGCACCCTCACTCACACTCATCATCTACAACATACAAAAGTATGACAGTATTTTTGAACAGTGAGACGGTGCCAGTGAGATGGCTCGGACTTAAAAGAACTTGCCATGCAAACCTGAAGACTTGAAATCAGTCTTCCAGAGGTCCTGTGCTCAATTCCCAGAGTTCAATTCCCAGCAAACACATGGTGGCTCACAACCATCTGTAATGGAATCCAATGCACTCTTCTGTTGTGTCTGAAGACAACAATAGTGTACTCATATACATAAAGTAAATAACCTTTAAAAAAACTCAATCTTCAGATACCAACTATGGTGGTAGATTAACTGGGTCAGCCAAGCTGTCTTTTGATTTCCACATGTGAGTCCCAGTGGCATTTATACTCTTGAGAATATGTAATCACACACACAAATAATACAATTTTAACAATTTTATAATTGAAAAAAAACCCTTCAGTTTGAAATCTTTGTATTTTGCAGGAGAATGTCCGAAGGACTACATGCATTATTCAATTATCAGTATTAATACAGAAAAGTACCTTATTTCTATTATTCATAATTTAGCAGGCACATGAAGAATAGTTTCCATTATTTAAAAAAGGGCCACTATAAATGTAAGATAGATGCCATACTCTGCATTTTATTTCTTTTTCTTGTTCCTCTTGAATATGAAGGCACTATCAACATTTTTTCCCAGATAATTCCTTGTCATGAAAGATTCTCCTGCACTCAATCATGTTTTAGTATCAGCTCTACAGTCATATTTTAAGCACAACATCATATACCAAATTAGAACAAGGTGCAATATCAATATTGGACTGCTATGATTTATATATTGCCTTTTGGTAGCTTTCTTATTGTGGTCTAGCGAGTTTTTGATTTATTAATTTATTATTAATTTTCTAATTAATATTAATATCGACATAAACAGTAAAGGCAGCTGGTTTCTTTGCCACTTTCACTTAGCATAGAAGTTTCAATTAATCTTAGAGAGTGAGAACATTTTTCAACTCTTAGGAATGTATTGGTAAGTGAAGTTTGCCAATAAGTCACACTATGAGTGGAACGTCTCACTACAGTTGTTGTAGCACTGTGCAGAATTATCTTAAGATTTTTTTAATAGGAACAAATTTGTACTTTTTCTATCATGAGGTTCAACAATGCAATGGCCATATGTGGGTATGTATATTTTTGCATTTTATGCCTTTTCAAATTTCTCCAATGACGATGTATTAATTTTGTACCAGAAGAAATATTTTTGGGCTGAAGATGCAGCTCATTTGGTAGAGGGCTTATTTGGCATACACAAAGACTGTAGCACCTATAACCTCAGCACTTGGAAGATGGAGGCAGGAAGCCCAAAAGTTCAAAGTTATCCTTGGTGTCATAGCAAGCAGGAGGCCAGCCTGGAATACATGAGCCCCACGAAAGGATGGACTATCCAGAGAGTGCCACACCCGGGTATCCATCTCATAATCAGCCACCAGACCCAGACACTATTACATATGCCAGCAAGATTTTGCTGAAGGGTCCCTGATATAGCTGTCTCCTATGAGGCTATGCAATTGCCTGGCAAATATACAGAAGTGGATGCTCACAGTCATCTATAGGATGGAACACAGGGTCCCCAAAGGAGGAGATAGAGAAGGTACACACTGAACTGAAGGGGTCTGCAAACCTATAGGTGTAAGAACAGTATGAACTTAACAGTACCCCAGAGCTCGTGTCTCTAGCTGCATATGTAGCAGATGGCCTAGTAGGCCATCATTGGGAAGAGAGGCCCCTAGGTCTTGGAAACTTTATATACCCCAGTACAGGGGAACACCAGGGTCAAGATGTGGGAGTTGGTGGGTAGGGAAGCAGGGTGGGGGAGGGTGTAGGGAACTGTCTGGATAGCATTTGAAATGTAAATAAAGAAAATATTTAATAAAATAAAACAGAAAGAAAGAAAGAAAGAAAGAAAGAAAGAAAGAAAGAAAGAAAGAAAGAAAGAAAGAAAGAAGGAAGGAAGGAAGGAAGGAAGGAAGGAAGGAAGGAAGGAAGGAAGGAAGAAAGAAAGAAAGAAAGAAAGAAAGAAAGAAAGAAAGAAAGAAAGAAAGAAAGAAAGAAAGAAAGAAAGAAAGGCAATAACCCTATGTTACTCCCTTTTTCAAGAGCTGAACAAATAAAAGGGAACACAATGACAGCAAAAAAAAATTAGAAAATACATACAAATCTTTCACAATTCATAATATTTTTTAAAGGGAGAATACACATTTGCTCTCAAAGTAATTGGCCATATAAATGATATTAGGGCAGGGCAGGGCAAGCCAGAGCCAAGCACATCTACATTCCGTGGATCTTGGAGGCTGAGGCAGGATAACCAAAAACTTGAGGACTGCCTCAATGATCGCTACATTTTTCAGTCCAATAATATAAATAATTTTAAGCCATTGTTAATTTTGTTAAGGAAACAGTGCGAAAGTATAGACTTGAATTGTTCTCATGTCACTACACTGTATCTAATTATCCTCAGAGAAGCCACTCAATGTGAGGATGAGACTTCCTTTGTTATTCTTAAAAGTACTGGCTCCTTATTTATATTCATGTCACTGTGCTAAAAAAAAAAAAAGAAAAAGAAAAAGAAAAAAAAAAAAAACAGAAAAAGCTGCACTTGGTGCTGCATGCCCTTAATCCCAGCACTTGGGAGGCAGAGGCAGGTGGATTTCTGAGTTCGAGACCAGCCTGGTCTATAGAGTGAGTTTCAGGACAGCCACAGCCATTCAGAGAAACTCTGTCTCGAAACAAACAAACAAACAAACAAACAAAAACAAACAAACAAACAACCGGATAAAAGCAACTTATGGAAGAAAGAAAGGGGTATTGTAGTTCACTTTTAAGGTTACAGAGTGTCAGGGTTATGAAATCAGAGCAATGGGAACTTGGGACAGGCATGAAAGCTTGTATTCATGCACTTTATCCTTTTCACACAGTAAAATCACAGCCCAGGGAATGATGTCACCCATACTGAGTGGCTCTTCCTACCTTAATGGACATACACAAGACCATCCTCGAGAAGCACATATGCTCTCCTAATTTACTCTAGAGCTCATCAATAACTGAAATGAACCATCATACACACCTTCAAAAGAAATAAAATTACAGTGTCACTATTTGGAATGTATAGCTGGGAGCTGAGGTCCAAAACTTATTTTGATGATTCATCCATGGCAAGATTATTATTACTTACTCCAAATATTCATAGTCAGGAAAAAAATGGCATTTGTATTTAAATGTTATTTGAGCTGGAGAGAGAGCACAATAGTAAAGAATTACCTGCCATGCTTAAGGCCCTGGTTCTTTATAAATTTTATTTATTTTTTTTTAATTTTTTAATTATATATTTTCTTCATTTACATTTCAAATGCTATTAGCTCATTGGTAGAGTGCTTTTCTAGCAAGAGCAAGGTCCTGGGTTCAGTCCTCAGCTCTGGGGAAAAAAAGACAAAATAACAAAAAGATCCCCCAAAAAAGGTAAATTACATTTTCTTTAGTGTTTATGTTGTGTGCACATATGTGTGTGTGTGTGTGTGTGTGTGTGTGTGTGTGTCTGTGTGTGTGTGTGTGTGTGTACATGAAGGATGTTAGAGGAAAATTTGTAGGAAAGAGTTCTAAGATTTGGGCAGGCTTGGTGTCAGCAGTGTTATCTCACTGACCCTAAGGGCTGCCTGGGCTCCAGTCATAGAACTGAAACAAACAAACAAACAAACAAACAAACAAACAAACACAAAAAAGAAATAACAATGTTCACAACTCTTTATTGAATTTCATGTGTTTGCAAATCCAACAATAAAAAAGTTACATGTAGAATTCTGACAAAAGTAAGAAAAAATTAAGTTGCCTTTCATGTTACAGTAAAATGGAAAAGAAAAAAAAAAGCTTACTAGTGTAATACTCATACAGTTGAAGTCATTCACATGGATTGCTTTTGTGCATAAAACCTTCTTATCACTTGTATGGGTTCCAGAGCTTAAGGATTATGGTAAATTACACAGTTTCTCTAACATTGAAAAAAAAAATCCCATGTATTCTGAAAATAGCTGATTTCTTAAAACAACCCCATTGAAACCAGCATTCATCTTGCTCATCTCCTTGTTCTTTTATGCAAACAGTACTAAACACTTTTTCTTCAAATAGCTTAGTATGAACAGAATCCTGACATTTAATCCTAAGAAAGTACATTAACAAGAACAGTCCAAACTCGAACATTATATGAATGTACGTATGCTCTCAAGTGTGGTTCAGTGCAATTAGCTAGCTGCCAACGCCCGAAGGAAAAGGCAGTTTAGTCTTCAGGTCTTCTCATTCTATTATTGCTCATCCTGGCTTCTCGAAGATTCCTTAGTATAGTGTATCTAGCATGGAGCGACAGGTTAGTCTGTGAAAGAGAGAAAAATTCTTTAAGTTGGGGAGCTTAACAATTTAGCAAAAACTCCTGAAATTTGATTATTAAATATAGACTAGAGAGCACAGTGTAGCCCACAATGAAATCCAGTACTTGGAGTTGGAGGCAGGAGGGCCAGGTATTCAGTCATCCTTGCTACAATACTGAATTAGATAGAGGTCAGCCTGGGCTACCTGTGACTCAAAATTCTAAAAAAGAAAAGAAAAGAAAAAAGAACAATGAACAAAGGAAGCAATTGAGCAGGCAAGGAGGCAGGCAGGCCTGTTGTTATTCACCTATAAATGCAGGTAATGGAAGTTTGAAATCTGATTGGGCTAAAAAGGGTGTTCAAGGTACCAGAAAAAGACAAAAGGAGCATACTGAGATGGTTTGAGAAGATTCTGAGCGGGGCTGATGCCTGTTTAAGTTTGGAGAATGTACACCAGCTCTCCTTGAGACTCCAGAATCACCGGTGGTTTGCCTGGTCCTTGGTCTACCCCTGAGGTCACTATGTACTTCACCCACAATAAACAGCAAAATCCTAGACCTTTAATGGAAGAACATATTACTACAAAGACCAAGCAGTGGTATCTTTCACTGTAGAACAAATGGCAGGCTTAATTCTACATGCTCAAATTAAAATGACTGCCCTATATTCAGGATTTACAATCTATTATGTGAGAGCAATCCTAGATACCAATGTCTTCCTATTGGTCTTACTGTACAGCTGAGGAGAGTACCTCTAAGGCTGCCTTTAGTCATACTTCATTCCAGCTTCATCTTATATACATGACCACAAAGCCAAGGTTTTTCCTCATCATTCAGACATTCCCTTTTCATCTTAAAACCCAAGTTAGAAAGGGTTAGCATTGTTGTGAGATTGAGGTAGTTTGTATGTTTTCTGTTTTCCACTTATGAAACACACACACACACACACACACACACACACACACACTCACACACGTACACACACTTTATTTTTTTCTGTTTTTATAAGAAAGAGCATTTATATAAGAGTTTATGATGTCCTTGGTCTCATGATTCTCTGCACTAGTCTGCCTTACTTATGTGTTACGTACGTCTTCCCCTAATATAATCAGAATCCTGATCGATTAGTATACTTTTCTTATGTCAGCTCATTGCTCAATGAAGAATGTTAGAAAGTTCTTTTAATTTCAATCCCTTTTAAAAGTCTTTTGCCATGTATTAATTTGCTTCTTTGCTCTAGTACATAGTCTACTAAACATGCTTGCTTTCTTTTGTGAGAATCACTCTAAGCCTGTATGCGGCTGAGCATTTAAGTATAAAGGATTATGGGCTAAATTTGTGTTTCAACAGAGGTTTGTTTGAAAATCAGTCTGGAGAGGGGGCTCAGCAGGTAGTTACCTGAGGTTATTTCCAGGCGCTTACATTAGGTAGCTCACATGTGGCTGCAGCTGCAGTTCCAGGGATCAGGAAGACATGTGGACATGCACATGCACACATCCATGCTCACAGTGTGAGAGGGAGGATGATAGTGTAGACAGATGGATAGACGGGTAGCTGGATATATAGACAGACATACTGACTGACTGAGAAAGAAACAGAAACAGACTCAGAGACAGATGCACAAAGACAGAGAGGCAGACAAAGATAATTATAAACACACGTAAAAGAGGTTGGCTTATTTTCCTAACATTTTTGTCCCTCACAAAGGCAGAGAATGGGAAAAGATTCCATGTGTATTAAGGGGGTCTCATGTTTCCTATATGTAAAAGATAACATTATTGATTTCAAGTTGACCTAAAATGAACATGGCTTCTTTAATATCTAATGAGTAAGCAATTCTGCCATTTCATCATAAGTACCCGGTCAGTCTGCACTACAACATCGAAGTTTAGTCTCACTCTTTTTGGGTGACATGTTAGAGTCTTAATTGTGGTGTATGTACCATCAACAAATTCAGCATCAACTTCAGGTCTCCAGCAACTGTCAATTAAGGCACAATAATTAGTAAGTCGCTATAGTGGCCTCCTATCAGATAAGCAACTTTGGGGCCTTCAACTTTGTGTCTGAAGGTCTCAGACACAAAGAGGTCTAAAAGGAGAAGGTGCAGTCAATTAATATCTATGCTCCCTGTAGAACCCATATTCTGAGTCATGGAGTATGTCTTCAGGCTTTTCCCTGCTGTTGAGAAAACTCAGGCCTCTAATGCATTGTGTGCTTTACCACTGAATTATACTCCTATCGCTAGGTATTGTAATCAATTTACTTTACATCTTTAGGTGAGTTTTCACCTGTTAGACAGGAATCCAGTTCTACTCCTTTTTAAGTGTAGTATATTTTGGAACAAAAGTAATCTAAACTTCCATAGGATGAAAATGGATTTGTGAGTGTCTTGGACTAGGATGCAGAGAACATGGGGCAAGAAAGGTCTGCATGAAGAGTGTCTCAGTAGGAGCATGGCAATTTGGAGGCAAACAGTGAAAATGTTCAAAAATTACATCAGGATGAAGACTGCACACCTCATAATCTACTAAAAGCCACAGAACTGTGTAGTCTAACTACATAATATAAAAATTGTAGCTTAGTAAAATTCATCAAAGCTGTGCCTTATAATTTTACTTCTTGGTAGGTAGAGGCAGTGTCTTAGTCAGAGTTTCTATTCCTGCATAAACATCATGAACAAGAAGCAAGCTGAAGTGAAAAAGGTTTATTTGGCTTACACTTCCATACTGCTGTTCATCACCAAGGAAGTCAGGACTGGATCTCAAGCAGGTCAGGAAGCAGAATCTGATGCAGAGGCCATGGAGAAATATTCTTTACTGGCTTGCCTCCTCTGGCTTGCTTAGGCTGCTCTCTTATAGAACCCAAGACTACCAGCCCATAAATTGTCCCACCCAAAATGGGCCTTTCCCCCTTGATCACTAATTGAGAAAATGCCTTACAGTTGGATCTCATGGAGGCATTTCCTCAACTGAAGCTCCTTTCTCTGTGATAACTCCAGCTGTGTCAACTTAACACAACACTAGCCAGTACAGTCAGATTGATCAGGAGCTCATGAATATCCTTGGAAACAGTGTTTGAGGACAGCCTTGTCTATGAAACCCTCTCAAAAAAAAGAACAAAAATAACAACAACAACAACAACAACAACAAAACACCAACCAACCAACCAACCAACCAACCAACCAAACAAACAAACCAAACAACAAAGCAGTTGCTTGCTGTTATGTACAACTATACCTAACTACTTTTCTGAGTCCTAACTTCAAAACTGTTAACGTTTCCTTTCCTCATTTATATTACTTTTTAAATAGTGCTTAAACTCCTAAGCCTGTTCAGACAGTCTGGCCACTCTTATTCTTTCTCCGCATACTTCCCCACACAGCTGATGAGTATGTAGGCTTTCTTGGACCCTATGTTAAAAGTCAGGAGGACTTCCTTTCTTTTGCTTCTCCATCTCCCTCCTCCTGGCAGCTGCTGATTTTTGCAACTCATCTGCCCTGTCTCTATGTCATTTTTCTAACTCATAAAATGATTCTCAAAGTTAAGCAAAAAGGAAGAAAATTACAAAAATGTTAGCTGGAGTGTTGAGAGTGCAGAGAAGTGGTAGAGCACTTGCTAGCTTGAGTGAAACCGGAGTCCCATTCTTAGCATCATAAATACTCCAATGAACATGGGACCAAAAATTGAAAGTAGGATCACATATCTAGAATCCCCTAAACCTGGAGATTGATGCAGAAGGATTTGCATTTAAGGGCAGTCTGATTAGATAGAAGGTTGAAGCCATCCTATAATATCACGACCTTGAGGTCTCTCACCCAATAAAAAGACAATGGAAAAAAATGTGGTAGCACATACCAAGAATCCCTCAAACCAAGATTTGGGGCAGGAGGATCTTGACTTTAAAGGTAGCCTGGTTATACAGGAATTAGTACAAAAGCCAGTCCGGCTTCCTTTGATATTTGTTGCAAAAGGCCTCAGGTATGGCTGCTAATGGGTCTGGTTTATGCTTTGTTGTAATAGGGCTTCATGTCAGTAATCAGTATAGAAAAAAATTGAGACATTGTCTCATGTATCCAAGGCTGGAATTAATATCACTATATACATGAAGATGGCTTTGAACTTTGGATACTATTGCCTCTACCTCCTGAGTCTTGTGGTTGCAGACATAGACCAGTAAACCTGCTATTATGCATTTCTGGGTAACGAACCAAGGGAAACATACATGTTAGACATTAAAAAACTGGACTATTTCCCAGTCTAAGAAGGAAGATTTTACTGGGGAGGTAAATTAATCCCGGGGAAAAGTTTTATCATATACAGTCTCACTTTGCCATAAAACAACAAATGTCCAAAGGCTGTGTTGCTTTTGGGATAGTTATTTTAGTTGTTATAGTCAGTAGTTCTGCATGACCAAGTTACTTTCTGTATTGTTATAAATACTGTTACTTTTAGGCCTTGAGTGGACTAAACAGTGTTTGAGGAGAGGATGAAAGTTCGATGTTAGTTCAATGTTAGTAATATTTATAAATTAGATCAATATTACATTCCTTCCTCCCCTTCCTTTACCTCTCCCTCCATCCTTGCCTCCCTCCCTTCCTTTTGCAGTGCTAGTCATGGAACTCAGCACTAAAAGATTCTACACAGGCACTCTACTGACTACTTTCATATTAGTTTCCTTATAAAAAATTTCCCTCCCTCCCTCCCTCCCTCCCTCCCTCCCTCCCTCCCTCCCTCCTTCCTTCCTTCCTTCCTTCCTCAATATACCACCAAGCTGTAGTGGTAGTACATGCCTTTAACCCAAGCACATGGGAGGTAGAGACAGGCATATCTTTGAATTCATAGCCAGGCTGGCCTACAGAGTGAATTCTAGGACAGTCAAGCCTACATAGAGAAACCCTGCCTCAAAACTAAATAAAAGAAAACAAAACAACAAACCAAAGAAAAAACCCACCGAACCCTTCCCCCAAATCAAAAGCCAAAGGAAAACAATACAACAATATATTCCTGGGTTAGCCTAATGCAATCTATAGGACAAAGATAGAAGTGGAAGCCAGGAAGGACAGTAAGAAGGTTGCAATTTCAGAAGAAATATGTCTTAGTTTTGTTGAAGACAGAACTGGTCTCTTACAGGAGGGAGAGAGAGGTAGTTCAGGTTTTGGTTTTAAAAGAATGGACTCTGACAAGCAGCAAGATTCTGCCAAGAGCTAGAATGATCTAGGAAGTAGATACTTCCCCATAACCTTCTAGCAAGAGGGAACTCAGGGCAAAACTACAATTTCAGGCATGTGTGTCTCTAGCAGACAGCAGCCAACAAACCTGGACATGCAACCTACCAAGCTGGGAGATGATGGATGGGTCCTGTACTAAAGTGTTAAGTGAGGTAATGGTAGATGCCAGGCAGGCATGTTTTGCGGCATACTCCTCATGTGTGGGGGTGGTGAGAGGGCTACTAATGTTTTATCTCGTTAAATAACTCGAGCTTTCAAATCTGGTTGTTGAGCTACTGGTTGAGCTTAAGCCTTTAGAGAAATTTTTAGTCTGTGACTCATTTACTTCAGTTGACCCTGGGAACATTTTTTTTATATTGTACTAAATTCTCCACCTAGCGACATTTTGACAGCATTTTCATTTTGTGTTTTAACATATGATACATCATGATCTTTGATTGAGCATGTTTTCTAATATGCTAGGCTCTTAAAACCGCAGGTCTGAGAATGTTTTTTCTGGAGACCAAGAACATCAGAAGAGATTTATATTTCCTGGTTTCTTAGTATCTCTTAGTCCTGCCTAGAAGCTCTGCAGGAAGAAGTGACTTGAGACTGTGAGGATGTGCCAGACACCTTATATTGGGTGCCCTACTGGACTTACAGGTGTATTTCCCTACTTATACCTCACACCATCTTTTGTCCTAAGTTCTTAAACTAGTCCCCAGACTACCATTTCAATGGTCCTGTGTCGCTGGATGCACACCCTTCCTCTATAGGAACCATGCATTCTTCTAAGCTGGCCACAATAAAATGCTTCATCCTAACCCTCCCCTGCCACCCCAAGGCCCAGGAATTTCATTTTTCAAATCTGCAAGACAAGATCTAGAAATCACCTGTCTTTGGAGGATACTGAGTTTTCTTACCTGTCTAAAGCTGAGTTCACCAAGAACTGAGAAAGGCTGCACTCCCAAAGACACGACAAACATTTCCTCTATAACTTACCTGTCTGAAAAATCAACCCCTTTCCACTCTTTCTCCCTGGTTGTGATTATCCTTTTCCTACTCACCAAGACTAAATCCACTGTCTACAGCTATAGAAACTGTTTAAGCAACAAAATGTACTGAGCATTCTAGTACTGTAAGAATCATACCTTCTCTGTAATTGTAGGTGTGGAAAGGCAATATGGACAGTAAAATACCCATATATATTTGTAGAAACACAAACTGTGTTTGAATATATCTTCAAGCTTTTATTGATTGTATGATTTGGGTGAAGTTAAAAGCCAAAACAACACAAAAGAAAACACCCCCTTCCTCGGCTGGAGTAGAGTTCATGCACAGTTCCGTGATATATCTTTTCACTCAGTGTGTGCACGTGATGCTACAATTCGTTCCCAGTAGTGCCAGAAACAAGCAACAACCAGCACTAGTTCCTCAGTTTCAATGTATCCTTCTGTAATATGGAAATGGTAGTATCTACCCACAAAGGCCATGTGCTGATTTAATATTCAAGGCCCTTTTTAAATATTTTTTCCTCTAAGCACTATACAAAGTCTGTGTAAAGTTACCTGTCAAAACTTTCATCACTCTCTTCAGCACTGCTGTAGCCGTCTTCTAGCTAAATGGAAAACATTGAGATAAACGATTGAAAATACATCCTTACTCAGTACGAGGTGATTTTTAAAAAATTCTCAATAGCAAGTCTTAGCATTTAAACAATATTCCCTTCTTTCCTTGGTTCTTAATATTCTTAACTATGGGCTTGGCCATTTTGTAAAGCTTCTGTATCTTGGTTAACCACAACAATACCCAAATTTCACCCCTATAACTAAAGTAAGTTGCTTTTCTATATTCCTGTCTCTCTTATTATTTCTACTCCCCAGTAATGGCTAGTCAAGTCATAATGATCCTCTGGCATTCTGTAACTTAACATTGACTGGCTAGTCTTGCAATGGCCAAGATCCCATCAAAAGGGAAAATTTTCTGTCCCCTTCTCCCTTTCCCACCCTCTAACTATTCTTGTGTCTAAGAGGGCTTCTGGCTCTCTAATGTCTTGAACTAGAAATCTCCTCACTACACATCCTTTCCCAAACAAAGCCTGTGCTATTATAGAGTCCCTTGCTCCTGTATTTCACTTTTATTCTTACTGATCTTACAAGTGTAACATTCAATTTCTGATATTGTACACACATGCAAGAACATCCAAGGCAGTGTGCCCTTAGAGATAAATCAGTCTAAGACTGCTTAACATGTCAGAAAAATGTAGCCCAGAAGGTGACATCCCCAAGTCACAATCATGAATACAAATAAATACTAAAATTTTGAAGAAGGAAAGAAGATTCAAAAGAAGAGCCTAGTTGAAAGAAAATAATACATGGAACCTCATAGAATTTCGAGGTAGAAAATAGAAAGTATTGTACTTACCGCTACATTCAGTTCAACTGTCTCATTTCTTCGATGTTCCTGTACCCATAAATAGTCAGTCCTTTCTCTTATTGCAGACGATCTGGTATATGTCATAAAGGGTGAAAAATTAGAAAAAAAATTAAAAACGCCTATTACCAACAGATTTCACATATGCAAATGATTTATTTAATTTCATGTATACATCATATCTGTGCTGATGGATATTCCTCTAGATACATGCAGAGTCAAGAAGAGGGCAGCATGTTTCCTCCATTATCACTTTCCAACTTGTAGGTGGGTTTCTCCTTGACAGTATACCTTGCATTTTCTTGGCTAGTTCGGAAGCTAGGAAGGCCCAGTGACTATCCTGTCTTCCCCATTTCAGCAATTGGGCTAGAGGTTTGTGTAGCATCACTGATTCATGGTGTGGATGATGGGACTTGAACTCTAGTCTCCATGCTAGTACATCAAGTGCTCTAACTCCTAAGTTGCCTCTCTAGACCCCTATTTAAAACTTCTGCATTACAAATTATTTATCTTTAGAGTATTAATATGTAATCAGTTAGAGCTGTATGCTACATTTATGAATTGTGCAAGCAAATGGATGAATACACTAAGAAATATTAGTTTGTGGATTATCTGAATCTGTAGATGTGATTGTATAACCTCAGAAACCATGAAAGTACAAGGGAACATAGTGGGAGTAGGAACTCTAGAGAGCAGTGAAATAGGACAAGGGTGCTATGAAGGGATAATAAGAAAACAGGGTTGAGATTTAACTGAAAAGGAGGAAGGAAACACAGATCAAGAAGAAAGGAACCCTAAATAACACCAAGAATGGTTAATAAAAACATCAATTTTGTTTACTTCACATACATATGTTGTGTCTGAACCTGTGCTCTGA
Organism: Mus musculus; assembly: GCF_000001635.26. Lineage (NCBI taxonomy): Eukaryota > Metazoa > Chordata > Mammalia > Rodentia > Muridae > Mus > Mus musculus. Next base: position 148,024,024 of record NC_000086.7, on the reverse strand, counting down.
GCAGAACATGGACACTAACTCCATACCGAGTCACACAACATCCAAAAGAAGGTCAATTCCCAGGTGTTTTAACACACATAGGATCATAGGAATTCAGGAGCTAGGTCACACCAGGATTTCAGGATCCCAAAGGCAGCTTGACTCCCAGGAGCTCTAACACACGCACAATCAAAGGAACTCAGGAGCTTGGTCACGCCAGGATTTCAGGATCCCTGAAGCACCTTGATTCCTAGGATCTATGACATCCCCAGGATCTCAGGATCTCAGGATCTCAGGATCTCAGGGTCTCAGGGTCTCAGGGTCTCAGGATACAAGGATACCAGGATACTAGAGACAGCAAGAATCTGAGGAGTTCTGACACAACCGGGAACACAGAAGGGACAGGCTCCTGTCCCAGAGAGAGCAAGGGCAGGTAGCACTAGAGATAACCAGAGGCAAGCATAAGATCATAAGCAATAGAAACCAAGGTTACTTGACATCATCAGAACCCAACTCTCCCAACACAGCAAGTCCTGGAAACACTATCATACCAGAAAAGCAAGATTCAGATCTAAAAATCACTTCTCATGATGATGAAAAAGGACTTTAAGAAGGATATAAATTAACAGCCTTAAAGAAACACAGGAGAACACAGGTAATCAGGTAGAAGCCCTTAAAGAGGAAAGACAAAAATCCCATACAGAATTACAGGAAAACACAACCAAACAGGAGAAGGAATTGAACAAGGCCATCCAGGATCTAAAAATGAAAACAGAAACAATAAAGAAACCACAAAGGGAGGAAATGCTGGAGATAGAACACCTAGGAAAGACATTAGGAGTCATAAACACAAGTGTCAGCAAGAGATAGAAGAGAGAATGTCAGTTGCATTAAATACCATAGAAAACATTAACACTGTCAAAGAAAATGCAAAATGCAAAAATCTCCTAACTCCAAACATACAGGAAATCCAGAACACAATGAGAAGACCAAACCTAAGGATAATAGGTATAGAAGAGAGCAAAGATTCCCATCATTGTAAATACCTTCTACAAAACTATAGAAGAAAACTACCCTAACCTAAAGAAAGAGATGGCCATGAACATAAAAGTTGCCTACAGAACTCCAAATAGATTGGACCAGAAAAGAAATTCCTCTGGTCACATAATAATCAAAATACCAAATGCACAAAACAAAGAAAGAATATTACAAGCAGTAAGGGAAAATATCAAGTAACATAAAAGGCAGATGTAATAAGAATTACACCAGACTTCTCGCCAGAGACTATGAAAGCCAGAAGATCCTGGGCAGATGTCATATAGAACCTAAGAGATCACAATGTCAGTCCAGGCTACTATACCCTGCAAAACTCTCAATTACCATAGATGAGGAAATCAAATTATTTAAATGGCAAAAACAAATTTACACAGTATCTTTCCACAAATCTAGCCTTACAAAGGATAATATATGGAAAACTCCAACACAAGGAGGGAAACTACACTCTTAGCCACATAAGCATAATTCCAATTCTAACTACTAAAATGACAGGAAGCAACAATCACTTTTCCTTACTAACTCCTTACATCAATGTACCTAATTCCTCATTAAAAACATAGACTAAGAGACTCCATAAGTAAATAGGTCCCACCATTTTGCTTCATAAAGAAATCACAACTCAGTGACAAAGAAAAACTCTACTCAGAGTTAAAGGCTGAAAAGAAATTTCCAACTAAATGGTCCCAAGAAAAAAGCTGGAGTAGCCATTCTAATACTGAATACAATTGACTTTCAACAAAAAGTTATCAAAAAAGATAAGGACACTTCATACTCATCAAAGGAAAAATCTACCAAGATGAACTCTCAATTCTGAACATCTATGCTTCAAATTCAAGGGCTTCCACATTCATTAAGAAATTTTAGGATCTTGGTTATGGGATTCCACAGAAAGTAGTCTGCACAGGTTAGAGTGTGGAATACAGAAGCTAACAGCTTCTGAGACAGATGAGAGCCACAGAGCTTCTGAGGCAGCACCATTTTCAGGCTCCAGACATCCGGCCAATTCCTGGCCAGAGGACAGGTGTCCGCCAGGCCTGGGAGGCCTTTCCCTCAGGATCCGTGGAAGCCATCTTGGTTCCGGGACTCTGAAGAAAGTAGTCTGTACAGGTGAGAGTGTGGACTACTGAAACTAACAGCTTCTGTGACAGGCCAAAGCAACACAGCTTCTGGGAAAGGTCCTGTTTTGGGCCTTCATCTTCAGCCAAGAGGAGGTCCAAACACCAGATAACAGTGGATTTTCCCTGTAAGAGGAGAGCTTCCCTGCAAAGACTGCTCTGACCACTGAAACTCAGAGGAGAGAGCTAGTCTCCCAGGTCTGCTGATAGAGGGTAACAAAATCACCAGAGGAACAATCTCTAAATGGCAAAAGGTAAACATAAGAATCTTACTAAAAGAAACCAAGACCACTCACCATCATCAGAACCCAGCACTCCCACTTTGCCCAGTCCAGGGCACCCCAACACACCAGAAAAGCTAGACCAAGATTAAAAGCATATCTCATGATGATGGTAGAGGACATCAAGAAGGACTTTAATAACTCACTTAAAGAAATACAGGAGAACACTGCTAAACAGGTAGAAAGACATAAAAGAAGAAGCACAAAAATCCCTTAAAGAATTTCATGAAAACACAACCAAACAGGTGATGGAATTGAATAAAACCAACCAAGACCTAAAAAGGGAAGTAGACACAATAAAGAAAACCCAAAGTGAGGTAACACTGGAGATAGAAACCCTAGGAAAGAAATCTGGAACCATAGATGCGAGCATCAGCAACAGAATACAAGAGTTGGAAGAGAGAATCTCAGGTGCAGAAGATTCCATAGAGAACATCGTCACAACAATCAAAGAAAATGGAAAATGCAAAAAGATCCTAACTCAAAACATCCAGGAAATCCAGGACACAATGAGAAGACCAAACCTACAGATAATAGGAGTGGATGAGAATGAAGATTTTCAACTTAAAGGACCGGCAAATATCTTCAACAAAATTATAGAAGAAAACTTCCCAAATTTAAAGAAATAGATGCCCATGAACATACATGAAGCTTGCAGAACTCCAAATAGACTGGACCAGAAAAGAAATTCCTCCTGACACATAATAATCAGAACAACAAATGCACTAAATAAAGATAGAATACTAAAAGCAGTAAGGGAAAAGGTCAAGTAAAATATAAAGATGGGCCTATCAAAATTAAACCAGATTTTTCACCAGAGACTATGAAAGCCAGAAGAGCCTGGACAGATGTTATACAGACACTAAGAGAACACAAATTCCAGCCCAGGCTACTATGCCCATCCAAATTCTCAATTACCATAGATGGAGAAACCAAAGTATTCCACGACAAAACAAAATTCACACATTACCTTTCCACAAATCCATCCCTTCATTGGATAATAACAGAAAAAAAAAACAATACAAGGAAGGAAACCATGCCCTAGAAAAAGCAAGAAGGTCAACAAACCTAAAAGAAGACAGCCACAAGAACAGAATGCTAACTTTAACAACAAAAATAATAGGAAGCAACAATTACTTTTCCTTAATATCTCTTAATATCAATGGACTCAACTCCCCAATAAAAAGACATAGATTAACAAACTGGCTACACAAACAAAACCCAACATTTTGGTGCTTAGAGGAAAGTCATCTCAGGGAAAAAGATAGACACTACCTCAGAACGAAAGGCTGGAAAAGAATTTTCCAAGCAAAAGGTATGAAGAAACAAGCTGGAGTAGTCATTCTAATATCTAATAAAATCGACTTCCAACAGAAAGTCATCAAAAAAGACAAGGAGGGGCACTTCATTGTCATCAAAGGAAAAATCCTCCAAGAGGAACTATCAATTCTGCATATCTATGCTCCAAATAAAAGGGCAGCCACATTTATTAAAGAAACTTTAGTAAAGCTCAAAGCACACATTGCACCTCACACAGTAATAGTGGGAGATTTCAACACACCACTTTCACCAATGGACAGATCATGGAAACAGAAACTGAACAGGGACACAGTGAAACTAACAGAAGTTATGAAACAAATGGATCTGACAAATATCTACCGAACATTTCATCGTAAAACAAAAGGATATACCTTCTTCTCATCACCTCATGTGACCTTCTCCAAAATTGAACACACAATTGGTCACAAAACAAGTCTCAACATGTACAAAAACATTGAAATTGCCCCATGCATCCTATCAGATCACCATGGACTAAGGCTGATCTTCAATAAAAAAATAAATAATAGAAAGCCAACTTTCACGTGGAAACTGAACAACACTCTTCTCAATGATACCTTGGTCAAGGAAGGAATAAAGAAAGTAATTATGGACTTTTTGGAGTATAATGAAAATGAAGTCACAACATACCCAAACTTATGGAACACAATGAAAGCATTTCTAAGAGGAAAACTTATAGCTCTCCCACAATACCTCTCCTCGGCATATATGCAGAAGATGTTCCAACCGGTAAGAAGGACACATGGTCCACTATGTTGATAGCAGCCTTACTTATAATAGACAGAAGCTGGAAAGAACCTAGATGCCCCTCAACAGAGGAATGGATACAGAAAATGTGGTACATTAACACAATGGAGTAGTACTCCGCTATTAAAAAGAACGAATTTATGAAATTCCTAGGGAAATGGATGGACCTGGAGGGAATCATTGTGAGTGAGGTAACTCAATCGCAAAAGAACTCACATGATATATACTCACTGATAAGTGGATATTAGCCCAGAAACTTAGAATACCCAAGATATAAGATACAATTTGCAAAACACATGAAGCTTGGGGAGAACGAAGACCAAGGTGTGAATACTTTGCCCCTTCTTGGAATTGGGAGCAAGGCACCCATAGAAGTAGCTACAGAGAAAGATTTTGGAGCTGAGACAAAAGGATGCACCATCTAGAGGCTGCCATACCCGGGGATCCATCCCATAATCAGCCTCCAAACGCTGACACCATTGCATACAATAGCAAGATTTTGCTGAAAGGACCCTGATATAGCTGTCTCTTGTGAGAATATTCTGGGGCCTATAAAAACACAGAAGTGGATGCTCACAGTCACCTACTGGATGGATCACAGGGCCCCCAAAGGAGGAGCTGGAGGAAGTACCCAGGAAGCTGGGGGATCTGCAACACTATAGGTGGAACAACATATGAACTAACCAGAACCCCTCAGAGCTCGTGTCTCTAGCTGCATATGTATCAGAAGATGGCCTGGTTGGCCATCCGTGGAAAGAGAGGCCCATTGGTCCTGCAGACTTTATATGCCTCAGTACAGGGGAGTGCCAGGGCCAAGAGGCGGGAGTGTGTGTGTGTGGGAGGGTGTGGGGGACTTTTGGGATAGCATTGGAAATGTAAATGAAATAAATACCCAATAATAAAAAATAAATAAAATAAAATATTATGTATACTGATGAGCTGGAAAAAAATAAATTCCAAAAGTGAAAGTATGACTCTACACAGTGCATGCCAATAGCCATAATATTCCTTATATTTTGAAAGTTTGAAGAAGTATGTAAATACTAGAAACTAACAATTGAAAGTATACTACTCAGTCAGCTTTAAAAATGTGCAACATTAAGGAGGTGAGAGAAAAATCAATAAGGAAGTTGTCTCAGCCCCTAATTCATTCATTGTGTCATTGTAGATAGTCCCTATTTAGACTTCTATGTAAACAAACCATGAAAATATTTTGCTGTTTGTATCAGACACTATCCTCTTATCAAAATGTTTTGAAGATATTTTAATGCTGGTATTCCATGATACCATTATTTAAATAGATTGATATCCATGTTAGTAAAATTTGATAGTACTTTCTTAGGGTCATGGTATATTAGGTTTTGAGTCCTTATTCTAGAGGTAACTGTGAAATTACCATGTGAAAAAGAAAGAAAGAAAGGAAGAAAGAAAGAAAGAAAGAAAGAAAGAAAGAAAGAAAGAAAGAAAGAAAGAAGGAAGGAAGGAAGGAAGGAAGGAAGGAAGGAAGGAAGGAAGGAAGGAAGGAAGGAAAGAAAGAGAGAGAGAAAGAAAGAAAGAAAGAAAAAGAGTCTTAACAACAGAAACTGTAAAAATTGAAAAAATAATCAGATCCTACTACAAAAGCCTATATACAACTAAATTGGAAAATCTGGATGAAATGGAAAATATTCTAAGCAGATACAATTTGACAAATCTAACCCATCTACACAGCCCCATAACCCCTTAAGAAACAGAAGCAGTCATTAAAAGGATGTGGAGAAAGAGGAACTCTCCTCCATTTTTGGTGGGATTGCAAGCTGAGACAACCACGGTGAAAACCAGTCTGGCAGTTCCTTAGAAAAATGGGACATAGTAGTTACTACCTGAGGATCCAGCTATACCACTCCTGGGAATATACCGAAAAGGTGTTCTAACATATAACAAGGACACTTGCTCCACCATATTCTGAGAAGCCATATTTATAATAGCCAGAAGCTGAAAAGAACCCACATGTCCTTCAACAGAGGAATGAATACAGAAATTGTGGCACATTTACACAATACTACTCAGGGTATTAAAAGCAATGACTTCATGAAATTCTTAGGCAAATGTTTGGAACTAGAAAAAAAAATAATCCTGAGTGAGTTAATAACACAACCACTAAAAGAACATATATGGTATACACTTACTGATAATACCCAAGATATAATTCATGTTCTTATTACCCAAGATGTAATTCACAGACTACATGAACCTCAAGAAGCAGGAAGACAAAAGTGTGGATACTTCGCTCCTTAGAAGGTGGAACAAAATACCCATCGGAGGAGTTACATACACAAAGTGTGGAGCTGATGGAAAGGCTATCCAGTGACTGCCCCACCTGGGGATCCATCCCAAATACAGTTACCAAATCTAGACACTATTTCAGGATGCCAAGAAGTGCTTGCTGACAGGATCCAGATATAGCTGTCTCCTGAGAGGCTCTGCCAATGCCTGACAAATACAGAGGGGGATGCTCACAGCCAACCATGGAACTGAGCATAGGTTCCCCAATGGAGGAGATAGATAAAGTACTGAAGGAGTTGAATGGGGTTGCAGCCCCATAGGAGGAACAACAATATGAACCAACCAGATCCTCCAGAGTTCCCGGGGACTAAACCACCAAACAAAGAGTACACATGGTGGGAAGCATGGCTCTAGCTGCATATGTAGCCAAGGATGGCCTTGTTGGACATCAGTGGTAGTCCTTTGGTCCTGTGAAGTCTCGATGCCCCAGTGTAGGGTAATTGGAGGGCAGGTAAGTGGGAGTGGGTGGATGGGTGGGGGAATACTATCATAGAAGCAGGGGAGGGTGGATAGGATGGGGGTTCTGGGGGTGACTGAGAATGGGGACATTTAAAATGTAAATAAAGAAAATATCCAGTAAGAAATTAAAAATATTAATAAAATACTTATGTCATATATGTGCATATTTAAACATATGTATGTATGTAGTTTAAATGAAGTTTTACAATTCTAAGTGCCAGCTCTCAGCACAAGGATTATAGACTACATAACATAAACCCTGTGCTAGGTACAGGAAACCTGCTCTTCAAGTGTTAGACACAGCAATAGAAGAGACTCCCAAAATAATATTGGCTACTGCTGTTGCCCTGTTTGCTTCACATAATTTGAAGGCAAGTTTCTACAGCTAAAGACAGCATACACTTTGGAGAGTGGATTTGGAGAAACTGCTGTAAGATATACTTGTTGGGCTTAGACATAAATCACTTGACTAATGTGTACAGGCTCTATCACAATTTGCACAACAACATACAACCTCACACACATACAAACATGTACTCTCTCTCACACAGATACATACACACACATACATGAAAACACACAAAGAAGGAGAGATAATTTGTCTGATGAAGCCTTTAAGGCTCCTAAGGAAGGAAATAAAGGAAAGAAACAGGTTGATTACCATTAGTTATATCCTATCATATCAATTTCGTACAATTTGTTGGTATATTTTCTTGCTTACTAGCTTGAAAGATGCAAAAGGAGTAGCTACTCTGAGTCGTGCATAGGCCTAGTAAGAAAGGCCAGAAACTGGGAAACAATCTTAGGCCATCGCATATGCATGTGAGTTGATATCATGAGCCACAAAATTGTTCCCATACACTCCTGAATTGTACCAGTGTCTGAAAGACTATCCTTTCAGGGATCATTTCTATAGTTTGTTACCAGACAAGTTTCTCCTACTGTGTGCAGCAGTGTCTGAATTGGGAAAATACTAATTTAGTTATTAAGACACAGAAATTCTTATACTTTTCTATATCATTCCAAACATTGTACTAACATTGATAAAGTACTGATTTTGTTTCTACCTGTCAATTTCTGGCTCAGATCCTGGTGGTGATGCATCCCTTGGTCCATTTCTTCCTCTTGGACCATGGTATCTTTCTCTTTCATGAAGCATCCATGACTGGATGCTACTAGATCTCAATGAGGTGTGATAACGATCTCTCCGTGACCGGATGTTATGAGCTCTCCATGACTGATCATTATGACCTCTCTGTGACTGGTTGTCATGACCTCTCTGTGACTGGTTGTCATGACCTCTACGTGACTGGTTGTCATGACCTCTCTGTGACTGGTTGTCATGACCTCTCTGTGACTGGTTGTTCTGACCTCTCCATGACTGGTTAAGATCTCTCCATGACTGGTTGTTATCAGATCTCCATGACTGGTTGTTATGAGCTCTCCTTGCATGGCCGTGATAAGCTCTCCCTGAGTGGTCATGATGAGATCTGCCATCATGGTTGTGATGAGCTAATCCTGATTGGTTATCATGAGCTCTCCCTCTTTGGACTTGATTATCTCTCTCTGTGTGGCCAGGATGAGCTATCCCTGAGTTGTTAGGAAGAACTCTCTCTGTATGGGTAAGATGATATCTATCTGAGTGGCCATGTTGAAGCCTAACTGCATGATTTTGATGTGGTCTACCTGAGTAGTCATGAAGTGGTCTACCTGAGAGGTCAGGATGTGGTCTCACTGAGAGTTGATTGTGTGGTCTATCTGAGAGGTCATGGTGTGGTCTATCTGTATAGTTATTAGTTCTACCTGAGTAGACATGAGATCTCTCTGACTGAACAGGAGCTCTCCTGAATCGATTACGTGATCTTCTGGAATCGTGGCCATGAGATCTGCCAATGTGGTGGTCATGAGATTGGGAGAGGCCATGTAAACTCCTGAAGAACAATTGGATTCTTTCTTGTTGTAGCTGTCTCTCTTCTGATTGGTTTCCATTCCTCCTTGTTAGACTTTCTAGGTTGACTTGTCTTGTCTGCAAAAGATCCCAGTTATATAATATAAATGAGACAGTCTATGATTAGATTAAGCCATAAGTGTATTTTTAAAGCCCCTCCTTCCTTTCTTCCTTCCTCTATTCCTCCCCTACTTTGCTTTTTGAGAGGTCCTAATTATATTGTTTAGGTTAGCCTGAAACACGTGATTTTCACGAAGTTTGGATTTATAGGCTTGTGCCACCACATCAGCTTCTCAAGACTATTTCTATCAGTGATTTTATCCTAGAATGAATGACAATACTTTTATTTAATAGTTTACGGAGCTATCCTATATACCATGTCACTTTCACAAGGAAAATTACTTGTATGTATCATAAAAATAATGAAAATTAGCTGTCTTGTGTATTTTACCAACTAAACCATTTGACATCGTACTTGAGAGTAAAGAGATATTTTGGGGGGAACTTGCAGAATTTCATGATAGCCAGTAACTTACTACATATACAACTGTGATCTTGAACTTCTAAACTCCTCCATCAACCTCTTCAACACTAGGATTAAAGACACTTGCCACTACAAATGGTACTATATGGCAATGAGGTTTGAACTCAGGGTTTTATGCATGCTAGCTAAGTACCCTACCAACTGAGTTACATCTACATTTAAGAATGTTCTGTAATACAACTCTTTAAGATCAAAGAAAAATATTCCAAATTATTCTACTGAGTATTTCTCTACCCAGTGGTCATTAAAAATTTATATTTGAATGTAAACAAATATTTAATTCTAGGGAGAATAACTAAGTGAGTGGAATACAAATGCTATAAAGCTAGCAAAGAGTTGGCTTGGTACAATTCAAATAAATGGATCTGGTAATAGCTTAGCTTTATTTTCATTCTTTTTATCTCTTTAACCAAAGAGGTATAATAGTGAGTCACTCGAAAGGAGACAGTAAAAACTTTGACAGTGTCTATGATAATCCTTAAGAGTAAGTGAGCAACATTATACAGACAGTACTAAAAAAGGTAGCTTTACACTAGTATATTTTGCTTAGAAAGCAAAAGACCCCTATATTTGGTATTTCCATGTCCTGCTACAACACTTCTGAATGGTCAAAGTAACTGACATTAGGAAGAAGGTGCTACAACAAGGACTATTTAAATGCAAACTTGCATACTATTGTAAAATAATCATTTGTGTAAGGAATATTTTCTGTATTGGGATTGTAGCTCAGTTGTCCAGTACATACTCAGCATGAGCAGGGCTGTGGTTCTCATAAGAAATCATTTACATGAAATTAGGTACTACATGATTTGTAAACTTAAGGAAAGAAATACTAATTTTCTTTTAATAGTGAAAACTATTGTGTATTTTGTCCATGATATGTGTGGGTGTGTATGCTGTGGTGTGCATGCAGAAGTCAGAAGGCAACCTTGCATGAACCTACTTTCTCCATCCACTTCTACAAGCATCCCAGAGATCCAACTTAATTGGCTAGGCTTTTGTGACAAGAATCTCTCAAAATATTTTTATATAGTCAGGGTGTAATATCTCTTGCCTATATTCCCAGTACTTGTCTCAATGCTATCAGAAATTGGTTTGTATGAATGGTCCACTATCCCCACTTTGGTTTTCTTTACTTTTCTCAGTGATTTCTGGTATGAAATTCTTGAATGGTTCAAAACTATTTGCAATGGATAGATGATTTCAATTTCAATATACTTTAAAATATTTTCAGTTGGGAGTATCTTGGACGACAGCAAAAGGGAACATATTTTTTTCATTCTTTCTATATTTATCACTTGTACCCCAAACTTTGGACAGGGGATCTAGTTAAATTGGTAGAGTCCTTGTCTATCATACATATCTCCCTTGACTTAAGCCTATACATTCCATAAAACTAGGTGAAGTGTCTATAATTCCAGAAGATAGAAAGGAGAGAATCTTGAGTTAATGTCATCCCTATATAGGCAACCTGGCTTTCATGAAATATCATTTCAAACAAACAAAGACAAAAATCAAAAACCCTTTAAGGAATCTAGGATATTGCCCTTTGGTTGAATACTTGTTTAGCATGTGCAAACTACTGGGTGCATTCCATGAAAATAAACAAACAAAACAAACAAAGAAAAACCTAAACCTAAACGAAATAAAACCAAACCAGAAGTAGTATCACAAATATCATCCTGCAAGATCTAGACCTCTTTCGGTCAAATTCAATTCTTCAAAACAGAAGGAAGTATTTCATCTCTGCAACACAGAATGGAGACTATGCTAAAAAATGTAACCTATTCCTTCACAAAATAATGTTCCCTGAATTGCCACTGTGTGTGTGAGTGTGTGTGAGTGTGTGTGTGTGTGTGTGACAGAGAGAGAGAGAGAGAGAGAGAGAGAGAGAGAGAGAGAGAGAGAGAGAGAGAGAGAGAGAGAGAAAGTGTGAGTACACATAATTTTGAGCTTCAAGGAGCTTGAGTGAAGTTGTCATCAGGTGTCCTGCTCTTACTTTCCAAATTACTACCTTGAGATAGGGCCTCTTACAGTACTTGGAGCTAAGTCACAGCTAGTCAGATCCTATATCCATTCCAACAACACTGGGATTACAGGTGTACCCTTGACCAAGACCAAGTTCTGCTTTTTGTGTGGGTTCCATGTCCCCATTCTCCTTTGCAAGTGCTCTTACCCTGCAGACAATTTTCCTGTTCAACCAC